>NW_026606822.1:1200000-1800000 GCF_029890125.1 Rhinichthys klamathensis goyatoka
CGTCTTGAAAGCAATGGATTAGACGATCGACTGGGGTGAATGGAGAGTGAGCTGGGTTTACCGGGGTGAGAAGAATTCCCATGCTGACTCTTGTTTTGGTCGGTTGTTCTGTCACGGTGTTGTGCGGGTAGAAGAAGATGGCTGAGTCAAAAGCTCCAAATCAAACAGTTTTACTGATCAAACTCACAGGTACAGACAGGCAGGCAGAATGACGGGCAGAAACACACACAAAACACATCCATATAACTTTAACAACCGACAAGGACAGACTGAACAGAAGCAAACTAAATACAAGCAAGAATCAGACATAACAAGGTGAAAACAGGTGACACTGATGATGATAACGAAGGACAGGCTGGTAAATGAGGGAGTGAATACAGGTGTGGAGACGAGGAGGATTCTGGGAAGTGTAGTGAAGATGACTAAGACAGACAGATGCAGACGAAGACTGTGACAGAGCGTGTGAGCTATAATAAGGGTGAATCTCACAAAAACATGCTTTAGTCACATTTTACCCAAATATTTTTGTGATAATATTTTCCTGACAATTAAGCAATTCATCCATGAAAATCATATATTTATTTATTTTTACTTTAGACATTATACTATTTGAACTGGTTTATACTGATTCTTTTACTTATAATAATATAAATACAGACATATAAATACTTTTGAAAAAAATATTTATGTTGAGGTAATGAGAATTGGGGGTGCTTAATTTTCCTTAAAAAATAAGGTCACTATGGAAAAAACCTTAAAATATTATTAAATATTATTTAAGCAAAATATAATTCCTTATTTATTTATTTATTTTTATTTATTCATTATGGGATACAATATGACATTCCTGGCAGGTTTGGACATGGAGATCTCCTTCTATCAGCCACAGCCAAACTCCATGAGTATTTAAATCATTAAATCAAAATGAAAGCAATGCGCCTTGTATTATTATGTGAAGGTAGGCGTGCAGTAATATCCACTAATCTGTCATGAGCTAAGCTTTAATGGAAATGTTCAGAATGCGCAAATCTCTGTGGTCTTCAAACCCCCGTAGACACCCCTCAAGGGGAATTATATTACTCCGACACACAGTGCATATGTTCATAAATCAAATCCAACCTATGGAGAACGCTCTGTCAGTTCTTCCTTTTCCTTTTCTCCTCCTGAGAGTGCGCTCATTTGATAAAACTAAAGTTAATCAGCATGCTCATTAGGGATCTGACTACCCAGGTAACATTGCAGATTGTCGGGGGTTCAGGGAGTTCTCTGTGTTTCTCTCTTCCTCTTGTGATCCATTGCTATTGGCTTTCATTCAACAACATCTTCCATCAGATTTCTTTGTTCCTTACACGTTTAACGAACACCCTTTGGATCAGAAGATTACTCTGAGTAATCTAATTATCAGTAAATGTGAGTGTAACAGAATGCATCTGATTTACCCTTATGATATTGTACCATGTACTTTTAATTTAATACCTCCTCCTTAATGCAATGCACTGCATGCTGTGATACACAGTTGTTTGAAATTCATTATCATGTAAATGATTGAATCAGAGAAAGTCCATGGACTCCATAGTAGCAAGCAATTACATTTTGCTTTGTGCGAGTTTCTGAGGTACATAATGGACGCACACCCATTTCTTCCTCAACATCTTATCATCTGCCTCAGGAGGTGTCATTCTGAGTTTTTTTTTTTTTTTGATACCCTTGTACGTTGCCGTAGAGGTCGCCTGAACAGACTGGCGGGAAAAAAAAGAAGATTTTAAACGCAGAGATTAGCTTTTCACTTTCACGCTGGCTGTAGGCCCTATTAACAGTGGCATTGACAGTTTTTAATTTACTTTGAATCTCTGAGTCACCAGACCTTTGAGCACAAACTGGTTTTGGAAAATGATCGCTCCTCCATTTTCATTCTCCTTTCCACTCCACCTTTAACTTGCCATCAAAATTTGTCACACTTTCTCTTTCAAACATCCCTCGCCGCGGCGGTATTCTGATCATGTTCCGCTCGAGAGTTCAAAGAAGACTATGAATGCATTTGTAATGAGCATGCTCACTAATCATGCCATTGCATAACTGGCCTCTGTGGAGCCAGCGGAGAACATCCTGCTCGATGCCTCAAAGCTCTGTGCTTAAGCATCCCACAGTCCTCCAAGGACAAACTTTTCTTGGGCATATCAATACGGAAGGTGGCCCAAAGGCCTGTGTTTACTGAAATGAAAGCTTTAGCGCAAGTTCTGCCGGGAAGACTCAATTGTTACGTCATTCATTACCTTCTCATCTATCCAATTGCATCTAACATTGTGGTATAAAAGATGGGTACTTACACATGTCTGAGTTCGCAGATGCAGACGCTTACATTCACCTCCACCCTCCCCACCACCAAGTTGGTTCCTTCCATCCATCCTCCCCACCACCACCAGGATGGTCCCTTCCTATACCTCACGGGGGGTCGGCTGCGCCCCTGCCTTCATCTTCAGGCAGGAAATGCAGAATCCGTACCCTCGGATCGCGAGTTACGGACGGGGCCTACGCCAAAGAACTCTATTGCATATATTGCTTGCTGGGCTGCTAATAAATGGTTTATTGTTCCAATATTATTTTCCCGAGTCTTTCTGGTAGAACTGCAAACCATGAGAAGAATATGAACCAAACATGAAGAAAATCTCTTTTGTCATTGTCTGCTTTTTATGTTTTGCTTTTTATTTTTATTTTTATTAATATTTGTATTTGATTTGATTTATATGTTTAAGCTAAATTAATAGGAAAATATAATTAGCCTATGTCTGTTTCTCTTCAAATTGGCACTTTTGGCCCCATGAATTTTGACTTTTCACACCCTTGATAGTTCAGTTAAATCGCCTGTTAACCAACAGTGAATAGACATGCACGCCATAAAATGGATCATTTTTGCCCTTTTCTAATCCAACAAATGTCATTACCACCACATCGAATGTCATGCATTATGATTAATAGTATTCAATGGTGAAAATGACATTTTAACCATTTTAGAAATATTATGGCCAACTCCTTTGTCTTAATGGCTCATTTTACAGCAATCGTGTTATACAAGCCAAAAATACGCAATTAAATATTATTTAACTCTTTTTGCTTAACATGATACAACTACAGTTCGATTGGAAATAAAAAATCTTCTCACATCTGCTGCCATCATTTTTTGCAAACTGCCTTATAGATGAAATGAACCAATTTAATAATTGATGATCATCTGACTTAAAGGGATACTCCACTCATTACGCCTGCTGCACTCATGGTACGGCAGTGAAGTTTCTTGATTATTACGCAGGAATGAGAGTATAGTTCCTAGCCATATCAGCCTAGAAAATCGCAATTTTACATTTTCCGTCGGTCTTAGTGCACGATGTAACTACAGAAGAGTCAAGTTTTAAATAGGAAAAATATCGAAACTCTTTGGTCATTTTTTTTTTTAGAAATGCTAATGGTCTTGTCCACTTCAATGATGTATGCTAAGCTATGCTAAAAGTGGTACCGCCAGAACCGGAGATCGGCTGAATGGATTCAAAAACGGTAAAACTCAACAGTTTAACTCTGGGGGAGTTGTAAAATGAGCCTATTTCCAAAAAAAGTGGAGTATCCCATTAACACTGAACTACAGCCGAAATGCATTATTTTCCTGTTATCACTATAAAGCTGCTTTGAAACAATCTGTATTGAATAAAGCGCTATAAGTAAATGTGGCTTGACATCTTAATTAATCTCTTAATTGACATTTTCACACAATAAATACTGAAATGTTTCATGATTTTTTTCATATTATAGTTTCAAATTTAATAATTCATATTTTTCTTAGAATCGATTTTCATATTTTAAGAATGAAAGTCTAGGACAAGGATAAAATAATACAATACTAGTTCCAAAAAAAAATGTTAAAGGGTAAGTAGACAGCTGTGACCTTCATATAACCATTGAAATGTGTTAGTTTTAATAAAAATTCAAACCCCAAAAGAATCTATACTTGAAGAAACACCCATACACGTATATTTTCTGTTCCCTTAAGGGAAAAATGAACTGCTTAGTACTGACAGCTGTAGAATCCTTTTAAACTGCACAGACATGGAGATTTTTTGCAACTCCAGGCACACGTATGCACACAAGTGTGGCATGACCAAAAAATCTTAGTGCCCCACTGCCTGGAAACTTTTTATACAGTCAGTAAGTTCATAACGGTCAAACAGGGTGGCCGGGATTCCTGTTTCCCCGGTCTAGATGCTACAGCAGTATTACCTCCATACATCACGTAAAATTAGCAGCAGGGGCCCCGTCAGGTCCGACATTGCCACTTAATCTTAGCTTTTTGGCAGAGTGTTGCCATAACGGGTCAAGTGGTGGCCATTAATCAAACATCCCAGGTGGAATGGAAGCGGTGAGTGGGAGGGGGGGTTACGATGTGTTGGGGGGCATCTCAGAACGGTGCAGAAACTTCTCTGGGAATTAAGCCCGGTCATAAAACCTTACCCGAGGAAATAATCCAGTCTATTCCATAAAAGATTAAACCCCTTAAAGAAGATGGATCGCCTTTTTTACTTTATCTTGCAGGTGTAATCCTAGATTATTGGAAGACTACTTGAAAAGGGGAATCTGGAAAATGTATAGCGGCTGAGAAATCCATCCTCATGCCACTTGGCAGAAGTATGGATTATATGTGAACAGACAGTGAGAAATTAATTGCCATCGGGCCTCTGCTGAATGTCACTTCGGCAACACTTTAGTTTGGGGACCAATTCTCACTATTAAATAGCTTATTATCTTGCATATTACTAGCATATTGGCTGTTTATTAGTACTTATAAAGCACATATTAATGCTTTATTCTGCATGACCATATTCTTCATCCCTTATTCCAACCTAAACTTAACCACTACAATATACCTTTAATAGGCAGTAAATTAGGAATTTATTGAGGCTAAAGTCATAGTTAATTGTGAATGTGTTCCCCAAACTAAAGTGTGACGAAAGCTTCCTTTCCTAAACAGCCTGTTCTTGTTTACCCTGGACGAATGTATGTAATTTGTCTATGAAACATTGGTGCACCACAATCTGAAGTATAGAAATGAACTTGTTTGTCGTGCAAGTAAACAAGAGCCCATCATGAATACAGAAATACGTTTCAATGTATTTTTTCACAGCAAAACCTGACAAAAACCCTGACAGTTAGACGGCTAATGTGGGAGATAGTAATAGGTTTGTGACTAGATTAATGAATGAATGCAAACCACTTTCAATTGTCATCCTCATTCCATAAAAATCTGTTTTAAAGTTGGCATGAAACGGAAGTTGTGATTATATGTATATATTCATATTTTTACCGCTTCACTGTACCATTGAGTCGTGACTTAGGTTATGGCAGGGATTGGCTGAAACGCTCACATTGAATAACTTAATCAAACAGTTTACTTTACATCATGCATGTATTATTTTTTTAATATGCTGTAAATATGCCCCATGTCATTATCTTCCGCAGTCTTGCATAAGTCTCATCAGTATCGAATGGTTTCTGTTTTCCCTGCTACCTGATAAAGAAAGTTGTCAAACGTGGAGCTCCACCCTGTCTGTGAGTACATCTCCCGTAGTCTCCTGGATTATGCTTAACTCCTCCGAAATCTTGCCCTGGTGCAACATCAAAAGAAAAAACCACATGGGAGTATCACGAAACTTATTAGAGAAGCCCTACGCTGTTTCTCTCTCTGTGTCTAGCTCTATTCCTTTCGCTCTTTCGCCATCAAACGTCTCTTTTTACGCACTGAGTTGGCAGATTTGATTTTAAAGTAGTCTTGAACCACCTGCAAACTTGAAGGTAAAGTTTCATGTCTTCATTTAAAAAAAGGTGAACCAATTTACAATGTGCAGGCCTACAGCAAATCCGTTTAAAAATCATAAAAGAATGACTCTGGATGTAAAAACCTTCAATATTGCATTACTTTCCTATGAGGTGAATATCAAAATTTGATAATTCATTGACAAGTCCGAGTCTACATTTAATAATAAATCACATTAAACAAGTGTCTTACAGTCAAAAAAAAAAAAAAAAAAATGTATGTACTGAAAAAGTTTATGAGTAATGACCATATGCCTTTTTGTTGGATGCACTTTTATCATGCTTCTCTTTCCTTTTTAGAGCTATTTGCTTTCATAGTATGAAAGAGAACATGCAAAACATCTCCTTTTGTGTTCCACAGACGAAAGTCATCAGGTTTAAAGCGACATGAGGGTGAGTAAATGATGAAAGAAGTTTAATTTTCCTTTAAGGCACTGCCATGTGACAGTTATCCGAGAGCATCAAAACAGCTGATTAGCCAAAAAGCCCTCTCACCAAAAACACATTGATCCATAATCATGTGTAATGTGTTGGAATAAAGACAAACGAAGTAGTCACATTAAGCAATATAATGTGTATATGAATACAGTCAGAAAATGTGCAAGGAAAACTGTTACATCTACGTCTGTGCGTGAAAATAATGTCACCTGCAAAAATAGAAGGCCCACAATATATTTCTATTTCTCAGTTATATATCTCATTCTCAATTACTGTGTGCTTTTAAAATTTCAGTCACTTACCGTTTAGCAATTTATATCACCTCTTAACATTCTGCCAGGAAACAGAAAGCCTTGAATAGGTGTTATAAGTAAAACACCTGAGAAAAAGTGAGAAATAGGGAGAGGTGAGTGTTAAGGGAGTGAGAGAGCGTTAAGGGTGGTTGAGGCAATAGATGAGAGAAAACAGCAACATCACTCATTTGGAGGCTTTGCATGTTTGTTCACATGTGCCCACCTCTCGACATTGCCAATTGTCAGATGAAAGACAGCGCAGGCTGCATAAACCCCCCAGCACTTTGATTTCGCCCTGTGACAAATTAGACAAAGAGAGGTGAGACCAGGATAAAGAGCTGTGAACATCCTAATGCCAACACACAGTTGCAGCGGAGCGCAACACTCCAGCGACTTGTATCTTACAACACCAAAACGTGTTGAATTCTGTTTGTTAGTTAAAGCTGATGGGTGTGTAATTGAACAAAAATAATGATTCCATCCGCCATTGGTTGGACACATTTATAGTCCCGCCACAAACACATGCTATTGGTTGAGCCTGTGTCGGGCTGATTTGACGTCAGTGTTGTCAGATGCCACTAGCGAATTGGTTGAGTGAATGATTCACTCAGCTGCGTCCGAAATCTCATACTCTCTTGAGTACTTATTTTGAATAAGTATGTTCTTTATAGTAAAGTGTGTGTAGTATAAATGTAATCTGGATGTACTACATTCGCCATGTTGTCATTATCATGTGTGACCTACCAGCGTCAGTTGCGTCGCTTCACTGCCGTTCATAAATCCTCTCCCGTGGCCTCGTGGGAAAGTAAAGTGTCCATCATATGCACACTTCAGAATATCGCTGGAAGTAGCAGGTCATTATGAGTACTTTTTACCTACTCGTTTATGAGTACTATGAATTCAGACATACTTCTTTTGTCACATATTGTTTTTTGCCTACTATAGTAGGGAAGTATGCGATTTCGAAAACAGCCGTATTACTGAATGGATCAATGTTTTGAACAAATTGGTTGAATTAATCATTAAATTGACAGTCACTTAGCGCCACCTGTTTGTGTAATGATGTAACACACAAAACAAATCACTGAGAAATCCCCACCATACCACACAGATTTAAGACTGTGTAAATTCTCGTGTTTGAGGGGAAGACTATATTGGTTGTTCTATTGATCAAGATTCCAATCAAATTAAATGTAAATTGGCAGACAATTCCCAAAGTAACACTTCCTGGGGCTACTTTTTATGTGATGAGAAAGCACTAGGTGTTAGAAATGGGGATTCACTCAAGTTAAAACCAAATCCCCAACAAGAGAAATTGAAAAAACTGTTGGAAGAGAGTAATTTTTAGCTCTCAATAGGCAAATAATGCTAGATAATGAATAATAATGTCCACATTCATTTTACAAAGCCTACATAAAAGAAACATCCAGATAAACCTGTTAATGGGGAAAAACAACAAGCAGGACAGGCTATTGAATCAGTGCCAAGATTAAAGTCTTAGGGAAATTGTTGGCTGCCTGGCAGCACCTCCTCCTTCCCGACCTTGCCCGCAGCGAGAGTGGCACAGGGGGCATCGCCCCCACCAGTCTGTCTGCATCTGCGTGATTAGATAAACCATAGGGGACCAACTGGGGAAAAGCACACAGTGCCAAAAGAGCGCTTCAACGTATGAGATCCCAAGAAGCTCCCAAAACTGTTAATGAAGTCTGTCATTCAAAAGCATGGCCGTACAGAGAAGAAATAAAAGGGCAGCTCCTGATACTGAAAGATTGTAATCGGGTTCTTGCGGGGAAGTGTGGGAATTCCGTTCAAAAGGTATTAACAATGAATTTTTATAGGAATGAATAATATTGGAGACTTTTTAAATAGGACTGTAGACTCTTCAGGTCCTTCTTTAAAAGTGTGTGCCTTAAGGCCAATTCATAATGTGCCGACAGTGTTTGTCTGGTTTTATCGGATCAGTGTTACTCCTGTCGGCGTCTGTTGGCATTGGTCGGTGCTTGTTTTTGCCGATTGAACATGTTGAATCTGCATTTGTTGGGTTTTGGAATGTCTGAGAAGTGACGTGCTGTAACTGGGTGACTGTAACCGTTGGTCAGTGTCTGTCGATGCAGTGTGAATTGGTCTTAATCTTTATTTCACCAAAGAAAGTGTGTGAGAACAAGTTTCTCACTTACACCCATTGTGGGATAGTGGTGGAATTGCCTTTAAATTAACTGTTCAATCGAGCTATAAAAAAATATGTCAGACTGGATTTTTGTGTGTGTGTGTGTGTGATAGCATATCTTTTGATACACACTCAAACTCTCAATGTATGAGCACTTTATTTTTTAGACGTGCTGGTCTGGAAAGACCAGCACATGCTGTGTTTTGACCACCAAGGTTCCTGACTAGCTTAACCAGCAAGACATCTTTGGTAAAACAGCTCCATCAAAAAGCCCATGCAGCTTGACCTTCGTCAGCGTCATTGATGGACATTCATGCTGATTAAAGTGGGTTTTTTGGCAGGATGGTCTTCTGTTTAACAAGTATAACAATGTTAGATATTTCAAATTTACTATACCATGTTTTCCCTCAAGACATCAATTAATCACAAATTAATTGAAAAGATTTATAGCCTGAATTCAGACACTTTTTCTGTGGTGAATCACATTGGGCATCTGTTGTGTGGACAACGCTGATGTCATTTCTCAGTTTCTGATGAAGTAAGAAAATGTTCCGCACCTTTAAGCGGCTGAGATAGTGCTGTCGTTCTTGCTGCATGACTGAGAACTTTTCTTTCTGCATTCTCAAGTCCTTGTTAATGAGATGCAGTGAAGTGTCATACACTGCCCGGGGCCTTTGTCTCTCAGAACAGCTCCTCGGCAGCTCAGAGGGGAGCTGTGCTTATGCATTGTGGTTGGCAAGAACAAAAGAGAGACCCATTCCTACAGTATACGAAGTTAGTACCAGCTGCACACTTTTAATGTGAAGCACAAACTGCTTATCACTAAAAATGTAAAACTGAGATTGTTTTGAAGAAGGCATAGGCTATATGCTCCTTTAATCATTTAGATCTCAACCGAGTTTGCGCTAACATTTTTTGCGCAGTTTTAGCCACATATTTTAGTATACATTTTGGAATATCACATAAAATGCAAGATATATAAACCAGAAGAAAAATAAAAAAAGTGCATATATATTTTTATTCGGTAAGAAGATGTGCATAATCTGCGATGAAAACACATTCACTGCACAAAATCGTATCTAAAAATCGTGTGATTGATGATTGGCTACTATTAATGACCAGAATCCAGCTTTATTTGCGAATTGCTTTTGCGATAATCGCTGTAATCTAAATTCAAAACATGGAAACATAGCTATAGTTTCAATGATAAAATATGTTCTCTAATCCTAGCTTACTATCCAGATGTGTGATGATAGAGAAACACAAATTATACACTTACCCTTTAAAGGAATAATTCACCCAAAAATGTAATTTATCATAATTTACTCTCCCTCAAGCCATCCTAGGTGTATATGACTTTCTTCTTTCAGCCAAACACAATCAGAGTTATATTAAATAATATCCTGGCTCTTCCCAGCTTTGTAATGGGATTGAACAGTGTCCGAGTTTTTGATGCTCCAAAAAGCGCATCCATTTATCATAAAAGTAATCCATACGGCTCCAGGGGGTTAATAAATCCCTTCTAAAGATGGGTTTTTGTGAGAACATTATCCGTATTTAAAACTTTATAAACTATAATCACTGGCTTCCGGCAACAGTCGTGCTCACGAGAGAGTCGAGTTCCGGCAGAAGGGTGACCTCTGACCTGTAGGACGTAGCTCATTTTCTCTTAAATCGAAATCGAAAACAATTTTCTAAAACTTCTGGTTTTAGACTTCTAATTCGTGACTGGCGTTGTGTTTTGCTCTAGCCTCTGCGCTTCCGCATTCCCCAACTTCATACGTCGGGTCAAAGGTCACTCTTCCGCCGGAACTCAACTCTCTCGTGATCGCGACCACGGCCATTGCTGGAAGCCAGTGATTTTATAAAATTTTAAATATGGATATTTTTCTTACAAAAACCCATCGCTTCACTTCAGAAGGCCTCTATTAACCCTCTGGAGCTGTATGGATTACTTTTATGATGGATGGATGCACTTTTTGGATCTTCAAAAACTCTATGCAATGCCATTATAAAGCTGGGAGGAGCCAGTATTTAATAAAACTCGGATTGTGTTTGGCCAAGAGAAGAAAGTATTATACACATAGGATGGCTTCAGGGTGAGTAAATGATGGGATAATTTTCATTTTGGGTGAACTATCCCTTTAAATATATCATGTTGTAAACTTAAAACTGGGGCTTTTATTGTTTACTGAGAATGGTATGTAATGTAGTTTCAGAAGTCCAATAATCAACTGTTCGAAACAGCATATGTTAGTCTTACCGGTTAAGTGGATGTGCTGTTAAACATACAAAGCATTTGTTATAGAGATATATGGGTTTAGCTAAATGAGATGAGCAGAGGATCATTGCAAAGAGTGTTGCTTGGCTTATAAATGCAGATGGGAGCTTTTTTAATACCATGGTTTCCGTGTAAAACTGTTCTTTTTCTTTTCCGTCTCTCTCTGCAGATAATAAGTATTCCAGCCCTCTCCTCTCCGAGCGTGTCTTCTCCACAGCTGCTCTTCCTGTTTGGGTTGACTTCACTTACTTAGCGATGTCCTTTTTAGAGATAATAAAACAAATGACCATAGATGAATTATATTTGACAGTTTAGTTTCCAAGTGTAAGTATCAATTTCCTTCAGGGCCTGAGATATCAGAGAGACAACTGAAAGAGCCCCAGCTGCACTTATTTGGCCTTCGAAAAGCCAATCATCTCCCCTTCCGCCGATAAAACACTGTATCCTTGCAGTGCCCTATTCTCCTGATTATTTGCCAGTGATTTGTTGCTCTGGGAGTAAATGGTAACATACATACATATTTACTCTGTACCCTGCTGGACTAGCAGCAATGGTGTTAACCAGCAAAACTTAGCTGGCGAAGCTGCTTGACAAGTACTATTATCTGATGTGGTTAGTTGTTACAAGGATATGTAAAAATGTGTGCTATAGTCTTTTGAAATAATATGTTAAATAGATAAATATGTTAAAGTGAAAATGTAGCATTAGCATTATTTTCAAGCCTGTGTGGAATCAAGTATTTTTGTCTTATTTTTTTCTTTCAAGATACATTTACAAAACTGCATAAGATATTAAAACCATTTTCAGATAATGCATCTTTATTACAAGATGATTTAGTTACTTTTACCAGAGACAATTTATATAGAGACATGCCACTTCCTCAATCCTCAATACAACTATATAGGGAAAACCTGTAACGCCAAAGATGACGGTTGTGTGCACATGCCCCGCCCCTCCTGCTGGAAAGCCAATCGTCTGCAAGTCAAGCCGGGAAACAGTCAAGCCGGGAAACATGTAAGCCTATCGTCTGGTTCCACTGACGCATGCGCACAGTTGAGGTTTGCGACAGTGGAGACGAGAACCCTTGCGCATGCGTAGTAAACGTATAACCTGTGGGGAAAAAGGCCTTTTAAACCTTGTTTTGGGGCAAAGTCATCAAACGTTTTCAGCGATTTTTATCGTATTTTACTGCTGTTTCTAAGCAGTTTTTATGTCCTGGTGACCAGTGAAAGTGCAGTTCTGACTCTCTGCCCATTCATTTAGATAGGAGCCTGGTCTTGTTAGTCCGAAATAGCTGCCCGGAGGCGTTGCCAAGATGGCATGACTTGCCTAAAAGGACTTTGCTTTTACTCAACTTGTAAATATGTAAGATACATTCTTTGAAAACAGTTCTTAATATCTTATGCATTGTTGCTTATCAAGTAAATTTATCTAGACATTTTAACTGCTAAACGAATAAAAAAAAAGTAGTATTTTATTTGACACTTTTTTAGGAAATCAGCCCTGCTAACTTATATTGTCTCAACAGATTAAGCTGGGATGCAACAAAGTATGTTAATGGTGAAAAAAACACCTTTGAATAAATAGAAAAGTAATTAAAAAACAAAACGTTTTGAAGGGAAATTACTAAATGAATGTTACTTGCAACATGCCCCATCATTGATATATACATAACTGATGTATTTAAAATGTGTAAACTGCGTAATTTGGTGGGGTTGTTCCTCTGCCCATTTGGGGTCAAGGATGAAAAAGCACTTTTCACCTAATTCATCGATGAGGCCAAAGATTAGATATGGCCAGCGAATTATCCGCTCATTACTTACCATGATAAACTGTGCAGGACTAGCATCAATAAGGGACTGTGTTGAAGCAATCCAATTAAGACATGAAAACCTGGAGCCTCATTAGAGTGAAGATCCATGATGATGCTAATGGTTTCTAAGCGAGATCCTGTCTTGAATACTGATGACTGCCGCACGTCACCTTGCACAGGTGAGCTCTCAGAGAGGTCATTTTATTGTCATCCAGCCATAGTTTAGCATTCAAAGGGACGGTCGCTGCTAAAAATCAAGCCTGTATAATCAACTTCAATTAAAAATTCTTGGTCATTTGTGCAAACCCACTAGAGAAATCAGAGCTGTTGGTAGAAAGATGATTAACTGATAATAAGATTCTAGTCATCATGTTTTGGTTATGAGCACCAGGAGCCGTATTCAACACCAAGCCTTTTCCCTGAGCCTTTCACTTTAACATATCGTCTCAAACACTCAACGATTGTATAGTATATTAAAGACACTCTCGGTGATGTCACAATCAATTACGTTTTGAGTGACCGGATGAAAGACCTCTGCTATTGATTTGGCCACAAAAAAAAGCTAATTAGACTTGAATTAGACAGTCAATGTTATATGAAGTAGAGGCCAAAAGTGATGCCTAGGAAAATTGACATCTTCACCCTTTATTTAAGTATTTTGTAATCATATTAAGAAGTTTTGCTTGGAGTCAATTGTTTTATTTGTGAATTCTGCAATTTAAGTACTGTAACATGAATATACTCACAAAATATGTTCTGAACACAATTCGACACTGCAATATTGCACCGAAAAACTGCGAACAATTAGCTACAGAGGTTTTGGGGGAATGTAATGAAACAAAACTCATCAATAAATGCCACTCCCATCACTTTCTTGCTGAGTGCACAGTAAGAGGTGGGCAGAGGAATGAACTCATGCAACAAAGATGAAAGCTGACAGATAGTACCCTCTGTGGCATGTGAGTCAGTTTGCTGCTCCCCCACCCCCGGCGTTTACACAACAGCTGTTGCAGTCCTTTCGTGACTCTTCTGTGTTGGCGACTCAAAAACACCTATTATACTCACAAAGAGTGGCCTTAAATTACTCTAAATATGCTTACCTCTACTGTTCAAAGACTTGGCAGATTATCAGTGACAGTTATGGTTTAAATGTTGTTCAGTTCTTCCGACAAAGCTATTTTATGGTTTTAGAAAACTTAGACTAGTATAGTCCATTAGATGTATGTATTACTTTTATGTATACGTGTATATGTATACTTTTATGATGTTTCTTTGACCATTTTGGAGCTTGGCTGTTTTATCTAAAGTGCAAGTAAATTGACATTTACATTTAATCATTTCTCAGAGGATTTTATCCAAAGCACTTTGAGTCACAATAACTGCAGTACACAATTTCAAGTTTAAATATAAACTAGATTAGTACGCATGCTTCACTCTTAAAAATAAAGGTTCCAAAAGTGTTTTTGGGGATTTTTTGCAATGCAATAGAAGAAAAAAAATTCTTGATGCGAGAAGCTTTAATGATCTAAAGAATTTTTTTCCCAATAAAGAATTTTCTGAAAGGTTCTATGGATGTCAAAAGTTATTCATGGAACCATCGATGCCAATAAAGAACCTTTATTTTTAAGAGTGTATAGAGCAGAAGTGAAATGCAGAAAAAGAAGAAACTCTTATGTATTCTATATTGCATTTTTGAAAACCTTGGCCACAATACCCACTCACAGGCCGCTGGAGGTACTGCAACTACAAGGATCCTTATTTAAACAGCAGTGCATCATTTCTAATGCTACGGTTGCAGCTACCAAACTCGAAATCTAAAGTCTGTGTTCAGACATTTCATACTGTCTTTAGCTACAAAGTAAAAAAGTAGAAAAAATCCAATTACAGTTGCTACATCAACTCAATGTAATCAACCGATTACTTTAATTATGTTTTGTTTGCTATGCAAATCAGCTCCAAGTTGAGATCTTTGCATGAGGTCTTTAAGTCCAAGGACTGAACCTAAACTTCAAGGAACAGCAGTCAATTAAGCCTGGGTTTCTAAATAAAAAACACACCACAGGATAAATAATCCATGTTATTAGCTGTAAAGCTAATCAGGCTGTTTTCGTTCTCAAACATTTCAAAACCGAAACAAAATGCTCTTACAAACCAACAAAGCTGCAAATCTTATTACCAGAGCCTGTAATAGGGTCTCGGCAGTTCTGTCTGTGCACCACAGGACCTACAAATCATTTTAACTGAAACAAGGCACAGAGGAGAACGAAGTAGTGCATGTATGCAGTGCTGTATGTTGATGATCTGCTCTGTTCTAGCATGTGCTTGGCTGCGCCTCAGGCCAACACAGGGCTCTAGGTGTTCTATCCACTGAAGCAGGACCTCAGCCTGTGTCTGGATGCAGAGCATTGGCACCCTCACCCAACAGCATCTGCCAACCATTATGTGCCTATAATCCTGGGCAAGATACACTGCAGGGGGGACCAGCCATTTCGGTTTTATTTTCGGGTCAGTAAGGGGTTTAGCATCGATTTTTACTAGGACTGTCAGGCCTTGTCCACACGGACACGGGTATTGTTATAACCGTGACTTTTTTTACGCGGTTCGGCCGTTCGTCCACACGGAAACGCAGTATCAGGTCACTGAAACCGAACATTTTTTAAAACCCCTGCCAGGGTGAGGATTTTCAGAAATGCTGGTTATAGTGTTGTCGTGTAGACAGTAAAACCGTGGTTTTTGCCTTGCGACGTCAGAGTGTGCGCCCGCGCTACACCGTTATCCGCCTACCGGAACCTGTAATAACTTTTTGTTAGGCTTCTGATTGGCCAACGTGGCTTTACGGTTAGGGTTATGTCGCCGCCTGCTGGTGTGGCATGCTCTTGATAGCGTGTTTTTGCGTTTTGATGTGGACGGGATTTTTTTTTTAAACGTAAGAGGAAAAACTCCGGTTATAAAAATACCCGTGTCCGTGTGGACAAGGCCTCAGTTGCAATATATTTCGATGGTCCACTTTAGACAAACTACTACCTATAGGTAGAATGTTAGTAGACTGTCGAAGAAGTTAACATGTAGTAGCAAAGTTACTTATAGTCAGTAGAATGTCTGTTGGGTGACCATTAAAATGTTGGTTAGCATTAAAGTGTTAGCATATATTAACACACAACACACTACTGTGAGCTAGTAAGACAATATAGCATACATGAATTACCCGAAGCAGATCTATGGTGGAGCTGGGGAAGGTGGAGGGTTTCTGAAAGCGCGCTGCAACTGCTGTAGCAGATGCTGACCAAGAATTTGAAGGTTGAGCAGCGAGCTCATTGGCTACTAATACAGCAGGAACCAATCAGCTGCGCCCTATAGAGAATGATGTGATTGCAAGCATATTGAGTTAAGGACCTCTCAGCCTGTGCCATAGAGAGTTTCATGACAGAACTTTGTATGACTGTGGCAGGTTAAATAGATTAAAAAAAGTGGATGTTGAAATATTGTTTGTTTTATTTCCATTGATCTTAAACTTGTGACTGGCCTACAGTCCACAACATATCAAGTTTGACAATTTGTCTGAGCTAGACTTATAGCAGCAGCCATTGACATCTTTGTTATTTTTAATTGTTAATATTTTACATTACATTTATTTTTTAAATACATTTTTCCAGTATGCCTTTATAGGAATGAAAACCATCTACTAGTTTAGCTTTTTGAGCAATTGTTGGTCTATGTACATGTCATTTCCTCAAAAATATGCTTTGCATTTTGGTGGTCGAAAATCTATTGGGTTCGGGGGGCCGTAATTAATTTTGTCTTAATTATTTTAGATCTCGTTATATTTAAAAAAAAATAATCATATCAAATTAACATGTTAAACTGACAGCCCTAATTCTCACGCAGCTAGTTAGAGCTAATTTTCTAATTCCACTTCTCCGCTTCTGTGTTGTCTCTCAATCACCCGTCGTTTCGAGACTCTCATTCAACACTTCTCAATCACACATGCATATTTCAGCACTTGAGTGCGCCTCTATCAGCGCTTTTGCCATGTGCTTCTGAATGCATTTCAACATCTAACGTCTTCTCAGTTATTTTGATGTGTTGCACCAAAAGAGCATTTTAAGTCTGTAATGACGTGGAATATTTTTAAACTCTGACACAAAGTGTATTAAAGGCAAATTTAGAAACACAGAAACTGCAAATAATTCTCCACTCTCCTGATCTCTGAGCATCATCTGAGCTGTTCATTGGAATTCTACAACATTACCTTCCTTGTACTTAACATGTCTCCAAGGTTAACATTTTTAATTCAAGACTGAGGGATTCCACAGAGCTGTTCCTTTGAAGTTTCCTGTTTCTTGTGGCTGCAAGGCCGCTGAAAGCCAGTATATGATATTGACATAAAAACTCAACACAGAATGATGCCAATTGAAATGTCATATTCCTTCCTTTGGGAAAAAGTATGGCCTGGCCAATCCAGTGTGACATGAATAATGAAGCTAACATTCCATCACCATCTCACTTTTTCTTTTTTCCTCTCTACTCTCACCCTTTATTCTATATTCAGGGTGGAACTCTTTTGTTGCTCCCTGGTGCGCCATGAGACTGAGGTGAGTGTATTAAAGATGTAAAGGCTAAGGGGAAACATAGCCTACATTTTTTGTGTGTAATGCTTGGACCTTGGCATAATAGGTCAATGTTTGACAATTAAATATAAGAAGAAATTTCCTATACTTTAGGGCAGGTGTTTTCAACTGGTTTTGCCTCAGATTTTACATGGGAAGTGATGATCCAATCGACACACGACAACAATGTACTATAAAAACAGAAACGTTTTTCCTGAAAATTCCACGTACAGAGGACAACGGTGTCAAAACGATCCATGTTCACACGGATCCGTGAAAATGACTATAAACGCTGTATTATGCTGACAGGCCAGTAGTTGGCGATGTCACTTTGTAAAGAAACACTATGCGCCTGCGCAGTGCGCACATACGCGTTCTTCTACAGAGCGGTGAATACAAACAATCAAGAGCAATCGAGCAATTTTGTTTAGACAGACGATGAGGTTGGTTTATTACTAGACTATAGTGACCCTGGGCTAAAGCGGCAAAATGTCCGGAAAATGTGGACTGGGAGTCAAGTCAATACTTGCACATAAACAAGTGATATGCATGCGCATGGCGTCACCGTTTTCACAAATTTTTGTAGTTTACACGGAGACAATAACGGTATGTACTCAAAAACTTCCACTTTACTGCTTCAAAAAAGATGGACGTCAAGTCTTACTTCATTCCACTGTGGAAAAATGAAGCCAACATGTCCCCAGAAATGGCCGTTGCCATCTTATGCCAATGACGTCAATTGGACCCCGAGTCTGAGCGGTAGTCGTGGTATCAAGATTACACTCATACTCCCTCAGACTCGATCGCATGCACAACTGTCAATCATTTCATTTGGGGTGTAATTTGATTTTTTTGTTTGGCTCACATCCCATTTAAATACATGGAGAGGACCGGGTTTATGACCTATACTGCAGTCAGCCACCAGAGGGCAGTCAAAATGCTTTGGCGGGCATATTTTGAAGGTAAGAGTTAATCTGCTCTTAGGCACACTGATTGGTACAGTATGGAGAGGAAGGAGTGTTTGGGAAACTTGATTGGCAGTCAATCATTTTGCAATTCTGTTTGGTGCCAAATCCCAAAAGCAAATTCCTAACAACTTTTTTTAGGGAATCCCAATCTTCCCCTAATCCTACATGGTTTATCCAGTGATTCCTTTTTTTATGAACATCAGTATCATTTCATTCACATCCCACAACTCATCCCAAATCATGCGTCAGCTCCAGCGCATCACCTGCACCCCTTCTCTTTGTATCAGTGTCTCATGCTCGCATCCCAAAAGGTTAATAACCTGCCGAAATGTCAAGGGCACGTCCTGGAAGTGTCAGAGGCCCTGCGTGCTGGGGAAGCCAATGCACGGCTGGAGTATTGGGATTTGATTTAAATAAATACAAGTGACCTCAAATAGCCACACTTCAATAAAAGGAGTTGAGAAGGTTTACTCCAGCTTCACGTGCTCTGATGGTGGATTAAACATAAAAAGTTTTCTCTCAGTTTACTGACAATGAATGGTATATGTTTGTATATTTGTCAAATGATAATCTGATTCTACTCTATAGATTCTATTCTATAATTTCATATTTTAGCTAATATATAACATCATTCCTCCAGTCAGTGTCACATGACCCCTCAGAAACATTTTTTTCACGATTATTTGATGAATATAAAGAACAGCATTTATTTGAAATAGAAATCTTTTGTAACATTATAAAAGTCTTTTACTGTCACCTTTGGTCAAATTAATGCATTCTTGCAGAATAAAATTATGAATTTATAAAACAAACAAAAAAAAACTCTTATTGACCCCATACTTTTAAATGGTATAGATTGTACATTATATATTTTTTTATACATTTGTTCAAGGCTGTTCAAGACCTGGTAATACGAAACAGCAAACCATAAATAGCCTATTTTTTAATGCACCTTTATGTGTTACGTGTTTCTTTGCTGGCATGTCAGTTAGGTTCTTCATAGCTTCCTTCACCTCTCACTGGCTCATCAGCTTTTTCTGTACCAACCGGAGACCTGAGCGGGTTAATGATGTCATTCATCATCCACAGGTCTGGTCTGCACTGGTTGGTCTGGCATGAATTTAGGCTCCAGGCTGCTTTCCATGCTGAATTCTCCACATATTCTGCAAAAATATCTATCTATCTATCTATCTATCTATCTATCTATCTATCTATTATCTATCTATCTATCTATCTATCTATCTATCTATCTATCTATCTATCTATCTGATACCGAAATTTGGTGCTTTTCTGCATTTGGAGACTCAATTTGTCTGTGTGTGAGGGCACTCATTACAATGTGTGACTCACTTCACTGTTCCTGCTCCTAATTCCCAGCGGTTGTCCAGCCGAGAATTGTTCTCTCGCAACATGCACAATCTCACAATTAACTGCCTAAAACCAAACAAAACCTCTGAAGTGCAGAGCGTGGGTCACACACACACACGCTAGCAAATACACACCCAGACCTGTAATATGTCTTCCACTGGCAATCCTTAATTACAAAGAGCAATTAAAAATACATTTCACGACTGGCAGACAGCACCTAATTCATCACTGGCATGAAATCCACTATCAGGAGATTCGTTGATTAGTTATCCTGCCTTTTCCTCTTACCATGCTAATAAAGTACCATGAACAACTCGCATTCTGTGTCAGGAGAACCATGAGGAAAGAAATTGTGTTTGTACTTCATGTGAGACCTCACTTGGTCTCCTAAGAATCCGTATCAGAAGTCAGACAGGAATAACCTCTCCTTAGCATGTGTGTCGGGTATTAGATGATAAAATCAAAACATCCGCATGTTTATTAATGAATGTGAGCTAGTCCACTGGGTCAGAGATATGATTTATGGGCTCTAATATTCACTAACAATAAAATTTGTAATATCAAATCTGGTGTTGAAGCGAATGCAATCAGCCAACAATCCTTTCTAATATGAACAAACTTGAAGCTTATCTCAACTAAATGATTGCATCATAAATTCACCCTGCAGCGGATTCACTAAACAGTCTTGAGCATGATTTTAAGCACACAACCTCTGTTTTATTCATTAACCTGCCATTCACTTTAATCAGGTGCTGCCTGACTGGTATGACGCTACGTAATGCATATTGAAATTAAGTAATTGTCATTCTTTACATTTCTCTAACACGCTTCCTTTATATGCAAATGAGGTTTATTATAGATTACGCCTTATTCATAAAAGTCATGAACGTTGTAGTCGAGCACACTTTCTGCATTTTAAAGAGTCGATTCAGATGCCTGCGCACATTTTTGCGACTTGATTTACATAATTCCTTCAGTGAACTGGGTGCTAAAACAGCTAGTGTGTGCAAATAAAAAAAAACTTTATCAGCGAGCATACTATTTTTAGTGAATTCTCCTCATATTGTCTTAAAGGTGTACCTGTGTAAAATCCATATAACCATGATAGCGGGTGATCAATAGTTTTTCCAGTCTCAATCCCAATAGACTGAAGGACGAGAAATTAATCAGTGAGACGATTACAGGCGTGCCTCTTAACTATCACACATTAATCATATTAATGTCTGAGTATTTGGTGACAAAGAAATGCCATCAATTGTGACAAATCAATGCACTGAATTAGATCCCTGACTAGCAAAATTACTAGCTTGCTATGCACCGCTATTAGACTCAGTGGTTTTGATTGTTTGTTGTTGTGACCTTTGATTAGCTTCAGTTCCTTTCATTTTCACGGACTGGCATATGTATTGATCAGTGTATGAGTTCATTTTTTATCACTGGATGGATGTTCCTTTAACTATGTATGATTTTGGCACTGTAGATTTTTAAAAGGTAAAAGAGTTTTCATATTCTCACTAGTTTATCTGTCTAACAATATGGGAATATACAGTGAGTAGCATTACTACTATAGTAACATTATAATAGTTAACTAAGACAAATGAAATCCATGAAAATGTATTAGTTTTTATATAAGTCTATAAAATGTATAAACGTATAAATATTGAATAACTTATCTTAAACTTATTTTATTTAAGTTAGTTGTCAAAGCAAAGTTTATCTTTTTTTTATCTAGTTTAAGTTGAAATAAGAAATAAAAATTGATCCAAACTATATAGGCTAGACATCTTAAAAAAATATCCAAATATCAAAAACATCGAAATTAGGCTAAAACTTGAACTTAAATTAAAATCAAAATGTAAAATATAATAAAAAATGTAGCCATAATAAAATAATTGAATAAAAAAATGAAAATTACACTGGTCTATGACAAGTAAAACAATAAATAGCTACAAAACATAAAAAGATCGTAATAATAATGCAGGCGCGATAAAATGTTTCCAAAGCTTGTGAATTCATATCGCAAGTGTTACGCGGCAGCAAGGATGAAACAGAGAGTGAATCCAATCGCAAGCACATTTAATTAAACAGAAACAAACAGGAAATCCAGGGAACTCAGAACAAGACAGTAGTAACATTAAACAACAACCGACCGCCAACAACTGAAACACAGGGGTTTAAATACACAGACAAACAAGCTAAACAAGATAACAAGGGGGCGTGGTTAATAAGAGACACCTGGGGAGACTAATAGACATAGACGAGGAACACCTGTGGACACTGAGCAACAACATGACAAAAGACAAGACACATGGCAGGATAACATGACAAACAGGGAATCACATGACAGACAAGAACAAGGAACAAAACACAAAACCCACACCGTGACAGCAAGTCCCCCTGTAGCTAATAATTGTATCCCTTAAAAATCATTTTTAATCAACAAAATTACATATTTAAATATTTTATTTTTAAATCCTGTGAATTTTTTTTATTCATGTCATGAATGTAACTCTACACCCTTGCTTCATTTAGCATAAGCGGATTCATGAATATGCAAATTACCCCGCCTCCACTCACACACACCAGCTCAGAGAGATCCACTCGGTCACTTTTACTGTAGTAAACGCTGCACAATGGTCGCTCTTTACAATGTCGGACACATACGGTAAGTAATAAGATAGCTTTTAGCTATAGCTTGGGTTCAAGGTAGTTTGTGAGGTAAGAAGCACCGGCGATTTCAAACCGCGTTTTTGAGACTGTCTTTGGTTCACTGGAGTTTTAAGGAGAAAATACTCAGCAATGGTGTTGACATGAATTTGCACATGGTTTGTGTTAAAGCATAAAACTTGATTTTCACCACAGGGTTTTTTAAAATCTATTTGTCTGAATAAAATCAACTCGTGGGACATAAAAGTGCATGTAGTTGAAAACAAAAAACTCCCAAGGTATTCTAACTTTGGGCTTGTAAGGACACTAACTAAAGCACAGCTATTTCATTCTGAACGTCCAGGGTCACCATCCCGAACTCATATTCAGGCCCGGTCGTCTTCATTCATTACATGCTGCTCAATACACACTCGGATCAATATCCAATTCAGCCCACATCGTCTCCTCCCGCTAACCACCGACGACATACACATTCGCTTAGCCTGAACACGGTCACCCCTCATGTGCATTTGTTGTAGGAGTTTCTGCGCTGATTCTTTAAGACTGCGCATTTGATGACGGAGTACCAAGAGCACGTCTCATATTGCATTGGTGCTTGAATAATGAGCTTATCATTGCTTCTTCGAATGACTGTACATAATAATAGGATTATAGGTCATAAAAGCTAGTAATTAAAGGAGAATCTCTCTCCCCCTCATCACTTACTCTCTCTAGCATATACTTCCCTCCCTATTTCTTAATAAGGAGGACGATTATCTACATCCTCTTTCTGTTCATTATTCTTTGTACAATAAATAGTCAATAAATTGTCAGGTGCAGGTAGCTAATTATTACACTGTGTTTAATAAGCTTTTGGGGATTTATTAATTGATGTGTAATAACTTGTGAGTTATTGGTGTCTAGGAACAGCCTCTCTTTAATTACAGCCAGATGGAGCTCACGGAGTATTGGATGCATGGAGGGAGACTCTCAACCGAGGATTCATGAGGAATGATCCTTCACAGAGAAATCAAATAGAAATTACTTAGCATTTCGGCTACTAGAAGAAGTCAAGGTAGGGTCAATTCAAATGCCAACTGTGAAGTTGAGTCAATGTGGTTGATAATATATGTGAAATTACTCATCCAAGCTAAACTCTTGATGCATCAGAACAAGTCAGTGCTTGAAATATTATACTTCACTGTATTGTGCCTGAGCATAACAATTGCAATTGGCCAATCAGAAGATGATTTTGGACCAATGAGGTTTCACTAGCTGAGGCTAAATGATGTGGAGTCACTGAAAGGACAAATACTCAATAGAAGAGATCACTGGTGGTGTGTGTTGTCTATAGGCCCAGTGTTATTGTTAACTGAAAGCATTATCCATACTTAATGAATATCTAGTTCAGTCATGAAACTCTAGGGCACAGGAAATAAAAAATCCCGTTATTTTTACAAAAAAATCTGAAAAAAGGTATTTCACACAAACACAAAACACCATCATGGTAACACACGTGTGACACTAAAATAATGGAATAAACAACAGAAGATGCAACATAAAACCCAAATGTGCATAACCGATTAAAAAAACTATTAAGAAACATAATTATTTAAACGAAATACTTTTAAATGTGACGTGTCACACAGGGAATTCTGGGAATGTTAGTTTACAGTTTTTCACTGTCAATTATTATTTATTTATTTGAAAAACATTGCATTTGTTAACTGTACATTTAACAGTAAATGTAAAAATTACTGTAAAAGGTGTCCAGAAATGTCCGATCTTTTACAGTTTTTCCCTGTAATAGTACGAGAACTTACCTGAACTTTCTATTGACAGTTTTCTCCGTACCCTTTTTACAGTTAAAATTACACAAATGTTTTACACTGTTACTTTGTAAATATGTTTTTAATGAATGATCGTCATAATTGTTTGCCATTAAAATGAATGATCAGTTTACTCCAGATACCACATGCACGGTTTGAATAATTTTAGTAATTTATTATTATTAGTAGTATTATATCGTTTTTTCTTCCTGATACATTTCCAGTCCACTGTATTTAAAAAATGCAATATTTAATTAGTTTATTATTAATTTACGCTAAATTAAATTATTAACAATAATTACCGTTATTTTATTTCTGTGAATAACATGCAGAGAAAATACATTTATAGATAGTGCCATCACTTTTTTATTCTTAGTTATTATGAAACAGAATACATCTTTTTTCCACATTTCAGAATAAGATGGGCAAAGGTCCTAGATCATATAATTTTCAAAACTTTCGGAATTGTTTTATGGAGTTTTTGTCTTCTGAAAGTATTTTGGAAAGATGTTTTGTCAGCTGAACAATCAGTATGTAATTAAACAAAAGTACAATCAATTGTACTTCTAACCCTCACAGCTTTGTTTTCGTTCCTGTCAAAAATTCAATATGGCACTACCCTGACTTAGGTCTATGATATGCTGTCGCATACCACTCCATATTTGATTCAACAAAATAACATGCGCTCAGCGGCCTTTACTGACACTAACGATCTTGTACCGCAAACTGCAACTTAACCGCCCGTTACCTGCATCCCAAACCACTGAGAGACAACGCCATCATTCAGTTTCTTATCGACGTGTGCTCTTAACCACTAATTCAAAACATGACTGGTTGGGCTTGAGATCGCCCTCACGGATTGTTCCCCATAGTTCTTGTTCTGTCAGACCCAACAGTGTAACGAATTGTGAAGAGCTCCATGTTTGTATTGTTTAATTGCCCCGGCTGATGCTTGTCTTGAAGACGAACAGTCAGCCATCCATTTCTCCTCAAAATGTCTTGAGTAGAGCGCAGCCACGAGGCAGTTATTACACAAGCTCAGGGAGGAGGGCCCGGAGCCGAGCTAAGGCTATTAATCAAAGGCCTGAGAGACCAGCTAGCATGCTGCTTCACTCGTCTCTCTCTCTCACTCTCTCTTTCTAAAGCAGATAAACCTGCGGTTCCCTGAGCTGCGCTCATTCATCTTCATCCAACCATTTCTGTTATGAGCGCATTAAAAGCTTCATTGTCCTGAAATTAATTTTGATACAAAGGCTCACTCCACCAAGGAAAGGGTTGTTTAGCAGCAACAAAACCAAGTGAAAGACACCTAGGGATCTTGCATCTGCTGTGTGCTGCACAAATTCATATTAAGATGATCCTTTTAGTGTGGGGATTCAAAGAGCAATTGCTTTGTGATATGTTACTGAAATTTATGTGTTTTGGTTAGTTTAGACTTTGAATTAAAAAGTAAATAAATCCACCAAAGAGCGAATTTTGTATGTGCCAATGTTTATATGCAAATATCATCTTTAGATGTGAAATAAGATTGGTCCTATAGAGAAGTACAATTTTTGCCTTAAATAAAGCCTGTGGTTAACAGAAGTTCAAGATATTTTCACATTTTATTATACGACATAAAAAACTGCATCAGTAATACAGGTGAACTCATCTACTCACTATAGTCCGCTTTCACAGCCTTGTGTTTATAATCGCACTCTTGTAAACTCTTCTAACTCTAAGATTTTAAATAAAGACTGAAAGAGTTGTCGGAAGCTTAGTGGTGTGGTGATGTTGTCATGCAACCTTGGTGTAGTTCATTGATGGCAGTGTTGGGGAAAGTAACTTTTAAAAGTAAAGCATTACAAGATTGCATTATTCCCTAAAAAGTAACTATTTGCATTACTTAGTTACTTTAAGTAATGTGTTTTGTTACTTTTTCTCATCTGTGCTGGTCTTACTTGTATTTTAATAACAAAAAAAAGCCATATTTTGGAAAATGTAAAGGCCCTTTCACACCAATAGTGAAATGAATAAGCCTCAGGCTGAAGGAAATGCAAATCCACGTAGATGTTGATTGGACATCAGACAAATGATGATCTGGAGGTTTTTGTTGTTGTTGTTTTAATTAAAAACTGAAAGTTACACTATGTTTTCATAAGACTTTTATTCTGAAAAGATCAAGGAAAAATTAATCCCTCATGATATGACTTCTTTATAGAAAGCATAAATAATTTTAATAGGACAATACAAACTTTAATGCTGCCTTATATGTGGGATTACACATTGGATTTGGGTGCATTGCATGCATGTGTTTTATGTCAATGACACGAATGCGATACATTTACATTCACATAATTTAACAAGACATTTTTCATTGCAGCACCTGCTTAACAACTTCCACGTAATTACAGAGCTGCTGGGATCTGTAGGGGGTATAATCAATTTAATTATTCATAAATGAAAACCTTAATTAGACTACAGAATAAGATGCCACATCAGTAATCGTTCAATTTATGAGAAAGGACTGGCACATGCTCGTGGAACCTTAACAAGCAGTTGATGTACAAATACCTTTTAATGGCCCAACACCCAAATTCCCAACTCAAAGTCTAAAAGGCTCCCTTTAGGCCACACACATGCATATTTGCAATTGCCACAGTTAATAACTGTAACTGTGTTACAACAATCCCATTACTCAAGGGGGCAAAAGAGTTGCCTTCAAATGTCTTTGTTATGAAGTCACAATAGCTATATGTTTCCATCCAAAGTTGCGAATTTTACTTGTGCGCAAAATTGGAATATCGCATAAAACATTTGTGAATAAAGCACTGTTTCCATCCAGTCAGTTGAAGAGAACAAAATCGTCACTTCCTGATAAAAGGGCACTAAATATGACCAAAAAAAAGTAGGAGAAGCCACTGTAATCATTTTCGTAGGCCTATATAATTCCTTGCGTCTTAGAGTGCGCAGACGAAACGCCAAAAAAAAACATTATCTTGCTTTCGAAGGCAGATGCTGCTGTTTGAGAATGCAATTCGCCTTTGGCTAAGCCCCGCCCCCCTTAGTTACTGTTGCTACGTCCGACAAACAAACTTCATATGGGCTCTGGTATCAACATGGCTTATGCTGTGACGGCTCTTCCTGCTGAAAATATATCAAACTTTTATAAAGCAGCAAATAAAGTGTCCAATAGAAGTAGGCAAAAGGGGCTGCAATATACGTTGGAAGGCTATATTAACGACAAACAGGTGAAACGCAAGGAACAACAAGGCATCCAAATAGAGGCAAAAGCATACCGGTCACAGTCAAAAAATGAACCACCGCATATCCTATTAATCGAGACGGAGGCTGGGACTAACAATATCAAGGAGCAACACTGTTCATGCAAAGCTGGGTAGGTCTCTATTCATTTCTATAATCGTTATTACAAAACAACGGACTACGCGAGTATAACGTTGTATTTATTAGCACCGTGTGCTAGCTAGACGACACTTGTCAGGATTTGACTTCCTGAAAAAATGGACACCCCCCTCCAACCTCTCTGGGAAACGCGTATCTGTGTTACAAATGCCCCAGGCACAACGTTTAACCATATTTTTGATAAAACTACGACGGCAATAGCCTGCCGAGACCAAAAATATGAGACGCCTGTGTTAAAGTCAATGGAGCGCTGTGAAAAAGTGTCGGACCACTGTGGGAGCTCGTTCTTGGCTGCGTTGTGATTGGTCAATCTACATTCTAGGGTGTGGCTTAGCCAAAGGCGAATTGTGTAAGACAGTTCTGGGAGATCATTATACCGAACCACTTTGACGACAGACTTTGCTCGGGCATTTCAGAATGACCAAAACAGCATTTCAGATGCTGTGCAAAAAGATCGTTCAGCTGGTTAGTCAGTTGTGCCGTCCCATCGTGCAAAGTCGCATGATTTTTTTTTTTTATGCGCATCGAGGAATTTATTCGGTAAATGTGTTTCCATATAGCCTGGGTATACTGCCTTTGCGCAACGCGATTTTATTCACGCTGCTAGGCAGTCTGGATACCATGGACCAAATTTTCGCCTCATCTAGGAACCAATCACAGAACGGGGAGGGAGCAGCAAGACGACGACGACGTCTATGCGACACACCGAAGCAGTTTGTTTATACCTATGGATCAAACATGGCAGCAGACGCGAAGTTACCTTTCGATGCAGCCTTAGATATTGTACACAAATAAATCTCTGACCCATCGTCTTCTTCCTCGTCTAATTTCTTTCGCTCATACGTCATCTGGTATAATTGAAACGATTGGCTATGAGCTACGTACAGGCGCATTTGATAGACATTCGTAGCACCCAATAAACGGCTCTGGGCATTCGTAAACCACGCCTTAAATACGAGAAAATGAACATGTGGTTCCCAGACCACGTCTCAGTGTCAATGAGACGTGGTCTGACGTTAGCCAGGCTAGTTTCCATACGTTTTTTTATGTGCATTTTTTGAATTTATGCGGATCTTAGCGTTTCCATCCAGCAGTTTTTGATGCAATATCCCAAAATGTGCATAAAAATAGGTGGATGGAAACAACTAATAAAGTCTATATAATCGCTAATAAAAAATAATAAAGACTATTCTTTTTTTCTAATGGAATATTGCTGTATTTATTATAAAGGATTTATCCGTTCACATCATAATTTTTTTTTTTTTAAATCATGTACCCTTAAAATCTTTAATCAAAATAAGTTTTCCTCCCCCTTATGACATATTTTCTGGCATGAGAGCGGGACAACCTTTCACTCACATGAAATCAACCAATAGCAAACCACAACCATCTAATCAATTCACCAAGTCAAAGAAAAAAGACAAAATCAAGTCTGTCCTATTTTCTTTCTTGTTCGAGAAGCCGTTTCACTTAGAAATAGATCACAGGGAAGAAAAGACTATCTGAACTTCCGTTTCATGCAACTTTAAAATGGATAATATTTGGTCCACCTCGGTTGAAAATTCCCTGGACGGGACAGTTAGAAGTGCCGGACGGTATAAAGTTAGGGTACTCCACAGATAAAAATATAGACTTTGAGCACTGATTGCCATATTATATTATAATATAATATAACATAATATAATTCAATATAATTTAATATAATATATACCATTTAGCACCATTCATGGCTCAGTATGTCACATGTTTGGCCACAGCTCTGACAGAAGAGGTGAAATATGTTGGATTTTTTTTTTTGACAGGATTTTGATTGACAGGATTTAGAACAAGTGAATAAAGTCTTGATTTGAATGACGGGCCTCTGGTTCTGATTGACTGCTCATGTGGATTCTGATTTAAACACAGAAAGAGGCTGGTCACACTTCCTTCTGTTACTCTCTAATTAGGAAAGTCTGTGGGAGAGAGGAGGGGAAATCAGATATCCACTGCTTTGTACCTGCAGTATAATTAAGGATCACGCTGGCAGAAGTAGAACTGTCTGGAGAGAGATAGCCTTTCTACATTTTTCTCTCAGTTTATCTTTTGGTCTCACAGTCCATCTCTAAGGGGCACTGGTGCAAGTAATGCTACGTCTCTCTCCCTCTCTGGTAATGTAAAACCATTGAGGGTGAGAGGTCAGCTCTTTTCATTAATACAGGGAGGAAATGTTGGTGCAGCTCGATCGTCCTGTAGGAAAATTCCGTCATGCTTCGCCTCTTCTCATTCTGAAGTCCACTCCCGTGATGCTCTCCTCTGTGGTTATAACCTACCGCTTGACAGACACCTGCTAATTGATAGTTAATGAAACTCGTGTAAAGTGATCGTGTGAATTGAGTCATGGATCGCATTGTAATTCATTGAAGGAAAGCCAGGCATGATATTATGTCTGAGGACGGTGTTTGTCTTTTCATCTTTTTAATTGGAGGCAAAGAATTATAAACCCCTTCCAGTGTGGCAAATCACAAGCTCTGTTAGTTGGAAAAACATGTTCTCTATCTATAAATAATTACTGGGTAGAGTTTAAATATGTAAACATGAATCACGTAAAGCATTATAATGTCACTGAGACATTCAAGACAAAATCCCTTTCTTGAAGTGAATGGTGCATGCATGGTTGTTTGGTGAATCGCTTGAAAACATTTTCCGGTCAAGTATAGGCTCATTTTTTCACTATTAAGATTGTTTGGATTTTGACATTTTCTTTCAAATGATTAAGTACATTTCCCCCCAATATACCCATTACTATACATCTGGACATTTTACTTTTAATTGTTTTTAGTTTCATATTTCTCAGTTGTGATTCTTAAATTATCATTATTGTTATACAGCACCTTTAACTATATTTCAGTAAAAAGGGATTTGAAATATTTATATTTGTAAAATTATTAAAGGCATTACAACAAATGCTTTGATGTATAAATACTTTACAATTAAAGGTGCTCCATGTAACTTTTCTACTAAAATGAATCCTTTTTTTATTGCCTGTGTGTGAAGGGGTTGTAATCACACATTAAAATGATCCACTTGTCGAGTTTTGCTATTACCTCTGAAGGCCAGTATTCCTATTTCTATGTGAAGTCTCCGGGTCGGATTTACCGCGAAATCCAACGGATGTGACATGCATGCGCGCTCCCGAGCCTCTCTCCTTATATACAGTCTATTGTAGACGGTCAGGGAGTTACGTCCGGTTAAAGGCGCACGTTTCTCGGCTTATATCTCAGTCAATCTTTGATCAATATTCCCAAGACTCTAATCGTTCGTAGTGCTGGACGGGGCCTTTCGAACGAGCCCACCCCCGAGGTCCAACTCGCCCGGCTGCCCGAGTTATAGCCGTTCGAAATCGGGGGTCCCAGCGAACGGCGATCCGGTAGGGGGCATCCCCGAGGCCCGCCACTCTAGCGTTCGGGCAAGGGTTCCCCTGGGACCTCCTCCCCCGAATTTGAGCTCTCTGGGTCTTTGCGTTCCAGAGATACGAGCGATTTTCTTCTGAGATCGTGACGTCACCGGCGTCCGCAATTTTGCAGCGCGCCCGATGGTGTTCTGCTAATATCTCCGCGAAAACACCACCAAAAACTATGGGACTTATATGGTTCTTTTCAGCTCGACTAGATGGTCCTCGGTGCTCGCCGAATCCGTCAAGTATTCGCCGAGATATTCGCGTAATAGACGGTATTGTCTATGAGTTCGAGCACGAGCGCTCTTGTAAAATTTGGTTGCAATCTGAAACATCACCACTAGAGGCCGCTAAAAGTTACGTAGAGCACCTTTAAATAATATATCAAAACATGCAGGCCTTACGTTATTAAGACATGCTCAATTAGACACACTACATATTACATTACTTATTATCCAAATTACATCCAAACACAGCAAGATGATATTACTCAATATGTAAAATAGAACCCTTATTCACATTGTCACACTTATTATAGGCTCTGAGCTGTTAATGCCATTTAAAGATCAGTATAATTGCTAAACCACTGCCTGCCAAATCGGCTGCCTGTCAAAGATGTACGCGTTTCAAACTTATGACAATTCATATCCCCATACTGCTTTTTAAATTCTTTTGACCACTGTATCTAAAATTGTGCACTTAAAGTTGTTTTGCACCTCTTCTTCCTTGACCACTTCCTTCTCGTTCTCCTTTCTTCCGCAAGTGTTAATTGGCCAAGGAGGTGTGACAGTGATAGATTTTTGCTAGAGCAATTGCTCAGACAAATTGCCCTTTAGAGAAGATGTAGATCACCTAACACTCACATGGCTTCTTAGGTTTGAGCTCTAACACCATGGTCATTAGTAAAAGAGAAGGTAAGAGGCAATTTCACATGCCATTTAGACCTATGATTATTATAGCGTGGCGGCCATCAGGTGTGCGTGGATCAAACGTCACTGACACATGTATGTTTTAAGGATCTGTTGTGGAAAATATCAGGAAAACATGTCATGATCTTTAAGATTTTCATGATAATCATCGCAATGCATCCACTTTTTTTTTCTAATCATTCATAATAATGATCCTCGTTAGATTCTCAATTTTTAAGTCAGTCCAGCCAAAAAATTATAAATATATTTTTTATACAATTATATATATATATATATATATTTTTTTTTACACACACATACATAAATATATATATACACACACACCAACCACTTTGTACACCTTGCTAGTACCAGGTTGGTCCCCCTTTTGCCTTCAGAACTGCCTTAATTCTTCATGGCATAGATTCATGCTGGAAACATTCGATTTTGGTCCAAATTGACATGATCGCACCACTCAGTTGCTGCAGATTTGTCAGCTACCTGTCCATGATGTGAATCTCCTGTTCCACCACATCTCAAAGGTGCTCTATTTGGATTGAGATCTGGTGACTGTGCAGGCCATTTGAGTATAGTGAACTCATTGTCGTGTTCAAGAAACCAGTTTGAGATGATTTGAGCTTTGTGACATGTTATCCTGCTGGAAGTAGCCATCAGAAGATGGGGACACTGTGGTCATAAAGCGATGATCATGTTCAACAACAATACTCAGGTGGGCTGAGCATTAAATGATGCTCTGGTACTGAGTGGCTCAAAGTGTGCCAAGAAAAATCCATCATTACTGTACACCACCACCACCAGCCTGAAGTGTTGATAGCAGGCAGGATAGCTGACAGGAGTGGCACCGGTGTGTCTTCAGCTGCTGTAGCTCTTCTGCTTCGTGTTATACTTTCAGAGATGCTCTTCTGCAGACCTCTGTTGTAATGAGTGGATTTTTGAGTTACTGTTGCCTTTATATCTGCACAAACCAGTCTTGCCATTCTCCTCTGACCTCTGGCATCAACCAGGCCTTTTCACCCACAGAGCTGCCACTCACTTTATATTTTCTCTTTTCGGACCATTTTCTGTAAACCCTAGAGATGGTTGTGCATGAAAATCCCAGACCAGCCCGTCTGGCACCAACAACCACGCCACTTTCAAACTCACTTAAATTTCCTTTCTTCCCCATTCTGATGATCAGTTTGAACTTCAGCAGATCGTCTTGACCATTGCTGCGTCCCAATTCGCATACTATCCATCCTAAATAGTGTTCGAAAATAGAATTAGTACGTCCCAAATCGTAGTATGTTGAAATGAGTGTTCCAAAGAGACCCGGATGGTCTTCTATATCCGGTCAGAATCCGAAGTGCAGATCGATGCACACTCTAACGGCTGATATTGCCCACACAACCCATAGCGCGTTGGACGAGGATTCGGTTAGAACTACAAACACGAGTGAAAAGTGTTAAACAACTACAGACATGGAGGACGCGCGAGTCCACCGGTTGTGTAGAGAGGTTTAGATAAAGGGGTTTAAGCGATTAATTCAGTATCTGACCTGACGAAAATGTATTTATTCAATGTTGTCTACATTATTATATTGCATCTGCAGCAGCATTGTGAACTTTTGTAAAGATGCGTTTATAGCCATTAACTTTTAAATGCATCATTACATTCAAATTGCAAACACATGAGGAGAGTCTCCGCATGAAAGACCCACGACTGGCAGATGAACGTGTTACAACATTTCTCTCCGAAATGGTAAGAAATTATATTAGATTGAATGGAGGATTTTAACTGTGACGAGATGATTGACAGGACAGTTTATGGTGATAGGATGCACGCGACAGAGCTGTCCGTTAAAGATGACGAAGTAGTATGTCCCAAAGCTTGCCTACTCTTTTGCTACACACTCAAAAGTATGTACTTTTTCTTCACAAAAAGAGTACATAGGGCGTAGTATAAGTAGGCGAATTGGGACGCAGCACATGACTACATACCTTAAAGACCCACTCCGATGAAAATAATGTTTTTCTAGGTGTTAACATGTTCTTGTGGCATTTTTCTGATGTTAGAGGACATATCTAGAGAAAAATCAGCTCAAAGTTGTATTTCTGAGTATTTCTACATTCAAATGGCTGTGAATCAGTAGCAGACGCTAAAATGCCGGCTAAAATCGACTGGAGTTGTGACGTAGTAACTCCACTGGGCGTCTCCACACGCGACGTCTTGGAGTGAAATAATGATCGGTGATCGGTGATAACTTTGATTAACTTCGGATAATAATAATTAACGTGTATATAATACTGTTGCCCCACCGGCATTGGGGATATAAGCTAGCGGGAGAGACAGAGCTCTCAGCAACGGGCAGGGGGAGGGTCGTCTCCGTGCCAACGGCTCCGCCCACAACGCAGAGGCGAATTGCTAATGAGCTACTGCCGCTCTGCTGAAGCGAAGTCCCAGAAAACGGCACAGGTTTTGTGATTTTGGCTAAAAATGGCATAATCATAATTTAAAGACCACTGGGAATGTTTAAAAATAGCTCAAAATATGATCGGAGTGGGACTTTAAATGCATTGAGTTGCTGCCATGTGATTGGCTGATTAGATATTTGCTTTAATGAGCAGTCGAACAGGTGTACCTAATAAAGTCGCCTGTGAGTTCATATCTAAATAACTAAATTGATACTGGTAGGCTATATAATAAAACATGATTTTTCTTTCATTTGATTTCGGAATGAAATATATGACCCAGACATGTTCCTGACTTAATAATGGAATAACAAGTGATATATTATTGATCAATGGCTTTGCAGCATTCGGTCGAAACAAGGCTGTAAAATCTGATTGTGAAGAATAAAATGCAATGCCATTAGATACAACGGCAAAAACACTCAAGGGATGCTTTCATACACTCTGACTGTCAAAGCCTTGAATGGAGGCGATTATAAATGAGACTGTGCACCTCTCAGCATTATGCACACCTCTGGTGTCCAGCATGCTTCTCAGTCCATTCCTCATTTGCCCTTGGCACAATGTACGACTGGAACCCGTTCAGTGTAAAAGGACTGGAGCTGGAACAGTCAAATTGCACTGAAAGACAGTAGGGAATTGCGTCAGAGTGACGAGGAACAAATATCTCCTTGAATATGTCCTCATCGTGCAAAGAGGATGAAAAGGCCTGTTTTTATTGTGTCCGTTAATCCCCTCTCCTAAATGTATTATCTCCAGGATTGAATGCACTGATGACTTATTGACTCTTTTTGGCATCCTAAAGAACCAGAACCCATCTGCCAAGAACTGTTTGGCATCGAATCAGCCTTAATCCCCTTTTGCTTGCAGAAATCTTAAACCCCCGTCCCCCATCCCTTTCTTTCTTTTTCTTTTTTAAAAGCCTTTTTGTATATTGCTAAACCAAAGCACACAGATTTTGCACAGAAGTCAAATAATAACTTTGAAAAAGACTGTTAATATTCTTGGAAGTATTTTTAAAAACGGATTTATAGAGAAGATAAAACTCTCTCAAACAACCCTTGCAACCTTTCTATCTCATATGCAAAAAGATTTGGGCTGTTTCTATAACAATCACAAGGTATAATCCATCTGTTGTTGTCCTCTCCCTGGCTCCCTGTGCGATCATCTCAGCTTGAGTTTTTCCTTTCCTTCTTAAAGCCCCAACAAAGTAACAACCAACCCCGAATTATCCCTCGTAGCACATCACATCTGCAGATTAGTAACCACACACTCAGCAATCAGCCGCATGCTGTGTTTACCCACAGTTCTGTGCAGACACTCGGAGAAGCTCAAAGGTCGTTATTACGAGAAAAAGAGAGGGAAAAAAACGCATCCAGGTGTTACTGACCTCTCATTCTAAGGATCGAAGATCTGTCACAGATCTCAGTGATAAGGATCAAACTTAGCTTAGGCTACAAATCCTTGACTTTTAAGATGCCTTTGGAGACAATTCCTGTCAAAGATCGCACAGGATTAAATATTTCCCTGTTCATATAGACACTGGATAGAGAATAACTGACAACTTCAATATCTGTCAAATAGTCATTTATAACCCAGTAGCACTCCAAAACTACCATGCAGTGTAATAGGCCTACTATACCTTTCATTCTTGAGTCATTAGATAGATAGTGCATTTCTCCTGCCATTGTAAATTAAATGTACAAAAATGGTAAAATCACAAATTTGACTACTTGCTGAGGAAGAATTTTACTACAATTGTATTTTATTTTATTTTTCCACACAAAGCGTAGTACCCCAGAGTGCAGTCTGGACGATGGGGCGGGGTGACACTTTTAGGCGGGGCGACACGTGTCGCTCCGCCCACCCCCAATTTAATTGGTTTATAATACCGCAATCTTATTGGTGTAAACGATTCAGGTCTGAGCATGCGCATTCCTTTATGTACGATTTTGTGAATGATTTGGCCGTATCAAAGAAATATTAAATGCTAACTTTAATTGTATCTTATTATCAGTTTACCATGGTAATTTTTGTTAATCTATTGGCTAATACTTTATATACTTAAGAAGACACAGTATATAGATTAAGTTATTGTTTAAAAACGAACGCTTGGTGACGTTACTTGTACTTCAGGGAGATGTTTTACATTAGATTAGTGCGTCATTCACTTGGCTTCTTCATATTTCTATCAGGATCGGTGGATCAGCACAAACTCGGGATTTTACGCAAATGATGATAATTGACTGTAAGAATGTAAGCAGCTGATTTTAAATTCTAAAGCATGACCGTTTTTTGTTGTCATTTTTTTTAAAGAGATTGTCCAATGCTTGCATTATTTGGTACAAAGTGCAAATAAAATGTTTAATGGCAAACACGTTTCCTGGTTGATTACCTGTTCATACAATTTGAGGGCCTATTGGTTCTGTAAAGCCCTATATTTTTTTAAAGATTCATGTTTTCTAATATAAGTGTCAACCGGTTATGTAGCCTACGACTGTCTATCTGTGACTGTGACATCAGGTAGCTATATTAAAAATCCAATTGTTTATTCATCCACCATCGCATTGCGTGTTCATGTAGGCTACTGGATAAAAATGGTTACAAATATTAACACATATAGGCTAGCTGCATAACCATAAAAAAACACACTGCTATAAATCTGTGCAATTATAATAGGCTGTAATAAAATAAATAAAACACCCAGCAGAGAAGTGACATGTAGGCCAATTGCTTAAATACGCTCTTGAGCACATAGCCTACATTATAATATTTGCTATAGATCAACATAACATCTGTTTTAGTAATAAAAAAAATATTTTTTTTATTTTTATTTTTCACATTGCAGCGCTGCACGGATTTTATTCCCATTGTACGCACATAACCCAATGGCCAGGGCTTGCTATTTGGTAGCCTGTCTTATTTGTCACCGTGGTTTTGCTTAAAAAAAAATAAAACACACTTTCGGATTTATCCTTGTTTTACTGAAATACAGGGAATTATCATAATTTGTGTAAAATCCCGAGTTTATGTTTATTCACTGATCCCACTGGAAAAACGAAGAAGCATAAACGAATGATGTAAAATTAAGGAGCTCTGCATGACATGCGGAAAAATATTGTCTAAATCAGCCCACATAGAAATGATCTCTCCTTTGATCTGCCAGTAATTTCATGCAGTCATGCTCATTGCCCACCAAAAGTGGCACTGCCTTATCTGCAGGGTAAATTAATATAGTATAGCTAGGCTAAATCTCAAACAGTGTATTATTTATCAGCAACATATTTTGTGATATCGCCAAGCCATAAAACTGCTCAATATTAAAGCTTACAATATGACTTTTTGTAAAGCTGCTTTGAAACGATGTGAATTGTGAATACATTTTGACAGTAACTTCATCTAACTTCATTCGTAAGTTCATCAAAACATTATCCAATTGATCGTTACTGAAATCGCAATGGTTATCACTTAATATCTTAATATAGTACGGCCAAACAGCGTCATAGATAATTCATAAACTCGTACGGAAAGGAATGCGCATGTTCGTGCCTCAAGCGTCTATGCCAATAAGATTGCGGTATTATAAACCAATAAAATCGGGTGTGGGCGGAGCGTGTCGCCCCACCTTAAAGTGTCGCCCCGCCCCATCGTCCAGACTGCACTCTGGGGCTAACGTTACGACCGTTTCACACATACTCCGTTTGCAGTGCGTATGCGGTGTGTATTTTTTTCCGTACCCATGTTAACAGGTTAGAGCTTTCACACTGCACGCGGATGCAGTCCGTCGATCCGTTCCAGTTGCAGTGCGTATACAGCAGTGCAGAGATCGTTTCCGCACCGAGTCTATTTTTGCTGTGCTGCAAACGCTAAATTAAAGTGACAGCACACGGTTCGTGGTCAAAATGAACACAGACTGACCTGAATGTAGTAGGTTAATTTCACCATAAATGCATTTAATTCAATAAAATGTAGTAATCTCACCATAAATCTATTTAATTAAATAAAATGTAACCATAAATGCATTAAATTAAATACTACTATTTTTCATAGTCATCTTTTTACTTTAAGACCGGGGTAAAGCAAGAATTTACTTCAATGCCACATGATGAACGACACTCGTCTCATTCGTTGAGGTGGAAAAACAAGTTATTTGTGACATGCAAGATTTATTGTATAAAGATTTAAATTATGCAAAAGAAAAGGAATGAGTCTGCTGTTTTTGTCAATTTTAAGTTTTAATTTAAAATGTTTGCGATTTTAATATAAGTACATGGTTAAATATGTTACCACTTGCTTGAGCAACTTAATATATAATCTATATAAAAGTAATGCATTGTATAATACGTTGTTTAAAATGTGTTTAAACGTGAATACGTCTATTAAAGAGTGTATACGTGTAGTAGCTTATCAACGAGAATCGCACTGGAGGCAAAAACTTTTTTTAAATAAAAGTTGCTGATGACTTGATTTGATTGATGATTTTTTTAAATACAAATAGTGAGTAAATGTGTTTCGCACTGCAAACGCACGCAGCATATGTGAAAGCACTATATAGCGCGTGCTGCTCCTGTACCGCATACGCACCGCAACACGCACCGCATACGCACTGCACACGGAGTATGTGTGAAACGGGCGTTACTCCACAAAGTAGGCTATCGTTGGTTGATCTATGGTGGGGATGTTTGTAGTGACCTTTTTTACAGACACCAGTAGATGGCGACAAGGGACTGTGATTATAAGTTCAGATTCAGGAACAAAACATGCGAGCGAGGAAACGTTATTGAATTAAAGCACCACTGATTCAGTTGAAACTCAGGAACGATGCCTTTCTTTATTCTTTCAACTGATTCGATCAAACTATGATTCATTCAGGAACCAAACACCCGAGTGTTGATCGGAGACAGTCAACATTTGTTCCGTCTTTGACTTCATCTGGGGCTCTTTTCGTTTGAAGGAGTAAAAGCAACTGGCCAATTGTGTCTAAAATGTAAGTTTCTGATTTAATATTATTTGTGTTAGTTAAACTGTTATATAAAAAGCGATATCTGCTGGTGTCAACCATGCTGTGATCATCGCCTGCTGACTCGGCCGCACTCAGACTATTCGTGAATCATGGAAGAATGTAGGCCGATCTTTTTCTTGGAAATATATAAATATGCAGGCTGCTGTAAAACTGGCATATAATATAAAATTGTGCTTCATATGGTAACATCTAAATTGGAGTTGTTGAAGACTTGAAGTCGTATAGGAGTCATAATGTGCAATTTTCACTTTTCCATGAGAATCAATGTATGTTATGATTGACTAACGATTATACATTGGCCGGGATGCCGATATTCAAAAGTGAAGCGTTTGTTTACCCCAGGGTTCTTAAACTAGCCAACGTGCACGCGCACTCAAATACGAGATTTCAATTTCTCCCCCGACTTGACGTCAAGACGGGGCCGGATATACCATATATGGACACCGCAGAGGAGGCCCGCCCTGCCCCTCTCCCCATCATATTCAGTCAAGAAAGATGCAGAAACGTAGTGCACACGTGAGTTGCTCTGTGGTTGACTGTCATAATCCACATTCTAATGTTTTTTCTTTACCCAAAACTGACCAAACTACAAGGGACAAGTGGATGAAACTTATTTTTAATGACGCTGTTCCAACAACCATCTCAACTTGCTCAACGTTAGGTGTCTGCGCTAAACATTTCACAAAAGAATCTTTTACAAATTTGGGGCAATATCAGGCGAAGTTGACATCGAAGCTACGTTTGGAAAAAGGTGCCATTCCAACAATCATGGACCTGAATTTGAAACGGTAAGACTGTGTTTCCATTACTATAATTTGTGTAACAAACAGCAGCTAACTACTAATGCGGTTAATGTATGTGATAAGGATAGATACATTTAAAAAACAGTCAAGAATTAATAAACATAAAGAAAAACATAACGTTACATGTCTGCAGATGAAAATGATAAAATATCTAAAAAACCACAACGTCAAAAAAGGCAAAAACAACACATTATAGCAAACGTTAATCTCTACAACCACTGTAAGCTGAAAATAAAGTAGACTACATCTCCGTTAATGTAATCTACATTAAATTAAAAGTAAACTTATGTGGGAGAAAATAGCAAAAAAAGTTTTAGCTCGTTACTGATGTTAATGTATGTCTCAGTCAAAAAAATTGTCTTTACCATTCAGAGACATGTTGATGTAGACGTCCTTCAATTGACTGTTGTTCCTCTTCCGTTTCCAGCTCTGGTTCAGAGTCTGGCTCAAACATATACGGTTGAATCCCGTAGGTCGCGGCCAGGTCGGGTTCATTAACAACTTCCCAGATAGCAATGAGTCGGCGGACCACCGTCGGTTCTCCGGCGGCAGTAGAAGCGTCAGAATGGCGACATCGCAAACACGTTGGACGGCGCACCGCCGGCGGCAGCCGCTTTTTAAAAGCGGCAGCCGCCTTCCTACCGCCTTCGTTAAGCGGCCGGCCCGCGGGCCAACCGCCGTTCCGCCGCGCTTTATATTGAAGGCCGTCCTTCCGCGGCCCGCCGGAGGCAAACGCTATTTTCGAGCGCTCTGCCGCCGCTTATTCTGGCTATATATATATATTTTTTTTTTATAGCATGCAGTTTATCAAGAATAATGATTGCTCAAACCAGACAAATTTACAATTGGCATTTTTATTCCACATTTCAAAGTACAGTAACTGTCATTTAAACAAGATGTTTCAGATCACTGAAACATAACAGAAAAATAAATAAATCAATATACTAACATGCAGGTTTCCAATTCAATTTTGGTTAAACAGCCTTACAAGCAAATTACAACACTTACAATAAGTGTTCATATAAAAAGGACAGCTCTAGGGTAACAAATTACCAGTAAACATTATGACAAGTAAAGAGGATATTTGATACCAAATAATGTGCAAGATACCAAATAAATAAAAGTATAACTACATTTACAAGCCATTTCTAACAATATGATAAGTGGTAGTAATTTATAGTAAAGCTCTGGAGTAGAATAGGCCATTATAACGGCAATGCTGACCTGTGGCACAAGGATTTACAAGCTTTATTTGAAAAAGAAAAAAAGAAAGTAATTTCCACAGTGAGTGAGTGTAGTCTGACACTTCTGACTTCTTTAGGGGTCTTGATTCTACTGACTGCAAGATAAAGAAAGGATTCCAGTTGTCAGTGATGCTGGGGTGTCAGTAGTCAGTATAGTTTTAAGTGGTCGGCTGTGGGTCCCTCTCAGCTGTGCGGCGCCTTTTTCTGCCTTCACGGTCAGATGCTCCTTTCAGGTAACGCGTAACGTTAACCTGGACCGCCTCATCAGTGCATCCTGGGTTTCCGGGTCCTTCCGGATGGCTAATATAGAAAATACAGATCTGTCATTTAATTTGAATTGCATGAGGACAATAGGACATACACATCTACTTAAATCTAAAAAAAATATCCAACTTACTTTGAACAATGGTCTTCAGGAACATGTCTCTAAAACATGCTTTATCCCCTACACCAAGCTGAAAATCCCAAAAAAGTGTTACAAATTACATTTCTCTGAAGCTTCTCATAAATAAATAAAAAATGTGAAAGGCTAAGGATTCAGACTGTAATATATGCAGTATACAATCTTAAATTTTACTTTATATCTAGGTCTACTACATGTACAGGTAGCCCCAGTGGGAATTAAACCGACAACCACAGGTGCTGTTTGCAAGTTGTACCTAATTGCTCAGTGCAAGCAAACGTCTTCAACATTGTTTGTTGAACTTGCTTCACCTGCTCTTGAAGTAAGATTTTACAATTCGTATTTTTATATGTAATATTGTAGTGTTTATGTAAGCAATAAGGTACGAGAGGCTGTGCTGTATCGTGAATAAGTAACGGCTGGAGGGCGTTGTTAGGCACGACGCGAAGCGGAGTGCCTGCAACCCCTTCAGCCGTTACTTATTCACGATACAGCACTTGCCTCGAGTACCTTATTGCTTTTATAAAACGGTTGCCACACAATAAAAATATTAAAGCCGAAAAATATGTATCTATGCAACTTTCATGAAGTAAAATCACTAAAAGCCTGCCTTCCGCTGGAAAAAATAGTCCCGGAACGTGAACAGCAACAGAAGTTACATATATTATTTCGCCAATAGATGGCGGCAAAGACTGTCTTTATGAGTGAGTGAGTGAGTGAGTCTGTAGAGAAGGCTTTTGAAAGGACTCGAACTTGTGATCACGGAGAAGACAGACGCAACTGACAGATGACTAACGTTATGCACGGAAAACCCCATGACTGTTAAAAGGACAAAATATGCAGCGGACATTCAAACGCATTTTTTTATTATGAATATAGGACTGACCTGAAGGAAAATGCTACGTCTACTGTAAATGCAGGTACACTCGCTTACTCGATCTCTCACAATGCTCTGCTCTAGCTTTAAATGAACAATATCAATGAGATGAAACATCTGTTTAAGTTGCTAAGAGTGGTTGCTAGGGGTGTTGTGTAGTGATACATAGAACCGTTGGGTGAAGCGGTCATAGCCGTGTTTTATCGTGAATAAAGCACAGCTATTGACCAATCAGAATCAAGGATTGGAACTAACCGTTTTATAATATAAATGATTTATCTGTGCACTTCATTATTCTTTTAAAATTCATGTAGCCTTATAATCTTTAATCAAATACGTTACCCTTCCCTTCCCCCTCGAAACGACTTCTCTTCTCTTCCGGTCATGTGCTATGGCGCGAGGGCGTGGCAACTCCCCTCAAACCGTGCTATGAGCAGAGATGGAGAAGAGGAGCGCTAGAGTAAAACCCTGCCCTCCGTTCAATATACCGCTTCACTTTTAAATACGTCACAACACTGGAGAAAAGTCGTTTGTAACTTCCGGTTCATGCCGACTTCAAATAGAAGCAATAGTTTCCAAGACAAAAAAACTTCACAAATAACATCACTTACTTGTACTCAAACTCTTGGCTCTGTGAAGTGGAGTCTGAATTACTGGGGAGAAACCTGGTTCTGAGAAAGAGGAAACAGAAATTTTAAAATCTAACAAATGGTATAGTTTTGTGGCAGGATCACAAATCCAGCATAACAGCAATAGATTTTACATACCAGTTCAGTATTTTCCTGGTTTTTTTGGAATCGATGCATCTTTCTAGAGGTTTTTTTCTTGGGACTTCCAAGATTCTAGAGTAGGGAATAATGAATGAAAGAGTCAGTTATCCACAATAAACAGAAAATAAATTACACAGATGAAATACAGGAAAATCAAATACACAAGTCAGACCCATTTACCTGCTCCCTTCATGAACTTAAAATGATGTTTCTCCCAGGTGCTGTGTGGAGGTGTGCAGAGGATGGCTAAATTGTTGCCTTCGTCTTTTTGCTGAGGTTAAATGGGGGCCAATGGCACATGCTCTCGCTGAGCCACTCTTGCGGAACCACTGCAAATGGCAGATCCTCCTCGCTGATAAACTGAACAATGTGAACCATCTAAAATAGAAGAACATTTTGCATAAAGTATACTTTTTGATTAATTTCCAGGGAAAATCAATAACATTAAAATGCTCACCCCTTCAAAAAACGAGTCATTTTCACAAGTGGATCAACAGAAAACCATGTTCAGACAAACACAATCATATACACATATACATATATATATATATATATATACACATACATCGTTATTTTTGTAAGAAAACACCAAAAGTTAAACTTTCTAGATGTAAAGCTTTCTTTCTAGATGTAAAGCTTTGGCGATCTACTGTAGCTAGATACATTTCAACATGTCGAACATGCTTGAATTCAGTGAGTAAAAAAGGCGAAGCAGCATGTGTTAGCTAACACTGTAAGTTAAACTAGACTAGCAGCATGGTTGTCGAATCAAACAAAACATCATTATGTTTAGTTAGAAAACAACACAAGTTATACTGATCAGTCTTTCTTGTTGTAAAGATTTTGCTAACGTTACCATTCCCACGTGGGCGGGAGAATTGTCCTTCAGGATTTGGTTACGTAAGTTAGTTAATTATTCGACTGACCAATACTATCTTAAACCACATACTGTAGTACTCACACTTGCATAAACATACGTAAATATAGTTAAAAGAAGAAAAGAAAAAACTAACGCCAGGAAGAAACTAAGTAACGTTAGCCTAACTAACGTTAGCTATGTCAGAAACATGACGAAAACTTTGTAAACAAGGCTAACTTACTAGCTTGACTAGTAAGGCAAGAACATATTTGAAAAAGATGAACTAAAAATGAACATAATATTGCGTTACACAAAAAGGAAAAATGTACTTACTTCAAAGATCGTAGTCAATGACTATAGGATATCGTCTCCAAATACTGAAATCGTGTGACGAGTGGCCACTGTTGTGTTGGTAAATCTGCTTCCGTTTTTTAGGGACTGCCTCTCTCGGCCGGTGGAGGTACTTCTCTGTTTGTGCTTTAATACTTTCTTAAACATTTGTACAGATTGCAAAACTCGCAATTGCAAATTAATCCCTTACCTGTAAAAGGTAAAAAAAAAAAAAAAAATCGAGCTTGTAAAAAAAATGAAAGACATAAACGAAATTTCCTGGGGTGACAGAGAGACAAAATATTTCTAAATATTTCACTTTATCTTTCAGGTCAAAACAGGGATTTTCATGTTTATTATAAATATTACCATGGTTGCAAATTAATAAAAAAAATCTAAAGCATACCCAAGCTTTTGGCCAAGTTGCAGATGTCTTTCACTGTTCACTGATTTCAGGCATTGGTGAAAAGTCTAACTTCATCCATTTATTCTGCTAAATTGTTCATACCATGAATGAAATATTTATTTTAAAACCTAATCAGAATCAGAAAGATATTTATTGCCAAGTAAGTTTTACAAAAGGAATTCTTTTTGGACTATTTGTGCATCTCAATATTGTGCATAAATCAAAGAAATGTAAAGAATTGTCACCTTAAGTGAATAAAATAATTCTATATATTTTACATAGGCCTATCACTGAATCGCTTCAGAGTTTCAACGTAATTTAAATGTATTTTCCTAAACCTTATCATGGAATCAGACTGAGTCAAATCTGTTATAAACCCTAATGACTTTGGAGCAACAACAATAACAAAATTTGATATAATTCACATAATAATTATAATCGCTTTAAATGTGAAAGTTAAAATGCTGTCAGTTCCACTCATGCCAATGACATGGCTGGTCGATTTCAATTCGGCTTGCCGCCAGCCGGCCGCGGTTCATTTAGACGGCGGCAACCGCCAGAGAGAATGAAGTCGGCGGCCCGGCGGCTGTTCGCCGGCGGCATCTCGCAAGAAATGGGAGTGACGTATTCGGCGGCAAACGTTTCATCTCCGCCAGCGGGGCGCACCTATAGCCGACAGTTTGGGGCCGGCGGCAAAAAGAAGCCGTGCCGATATTTTTTGCTATCTGGGTTGCGCCATGATTTCTTTTTGGAATGATATACTGAAGTTACCTCAAGGGGGTAATCCATCGACCGGAAGTTGAAGCCGGCCGGGTGCCGCCATCTTGTAGCAGAACTTCACTTGCGTTAGCATTTCCATTGACTACCATTCATTTTGGCGTCACTTTGACAGCGAATAACTTTACATCTGAGGCGTTTAAAGACTCCATTTGTCCATTATTTATTTCTAAAGAAACACGACAATGTATAAATGGCTCCATTACCTTCTATGTTACATTATGGCCCCGTAGAAACAGTTTTAGTAAAAATAGGCTAACGATTGCGTCATAACCACTCGACTCTCTGTCGCGCTGTACAGAAATTACCGTACAGACAGGAGGAGAAGCTCGCAGCCAATCGGGGGGACGTCCCGTCAAGAGAGAAGCCCATAGATAATGAGTCCATAAAAGCAACGGAATACTTACTCCTGCTCACTCACGATAAAGGACTCTTTGCTCAAGTTCCCCGTCTCTGCAAGATTAACGTTGGCAATTTTCACGCACAGCTACTAGAAGATTCACGTCTGTCAGACAGGTTGCTCACGTCATCAAGCTTAGTTTGAGTCGGTCTGAGTCTGCGCGTCAGGAACGGAAGTTCTCAAAAATCGCTAAAAGTGGGCTTCAACTGTCTCAACTGAGTACCAATGAGATCGCTCTGTCCATTTCTTTTACTGTCTATGAGTTACCTGCGGTGTCAAGCCCCCTCCTTCCTGCCACCAATCAACGCGCCCCTCATTTGCATTATTAAAATGACCGTCCACGACAGCCAAAACCTCGCATCAGATCTCTCGAGACAATAATGCATTTAGAAATAAGGGTCAAACGAGCTCTGTGTTTATTTTTTTTCCAATTTTTCTTTTTTAGAAGGGCATGAAATGACTATAATAGAGCGTGGGTATCAAAGTTAATACTACATTATGACTCCTTTAATATTACGAATTAATCTAGACGCATTAGGCCATTCTTAGATGAGGTAACGTTAACGTTATTCGGCCTCTGTAGTGTTACATATAAATGAGTTGGCCAGACTAGTTCTTCATACACTATTCATAATGGTTATGTTAATGCAGCTGGCTTAAGATCTTAAGATAGTATTGGTTTAGCCAGTTAAGCATTTAGTTGAACACTTTAGAGTCTTATACCGATCACTTGTTATGATTTGACACATACTGCACCAGGAATGTCTAGACAACCACTAAGCTTACCACCACAAAAACGGGTGTCCTGTCCACTATTACTGAAAAGATTACATAATTGCAGCAATGCCTAGTTGAAGCGATCAATTGTTTTCGAAAAATGTCTTTCGGCTCTCTCCTACAATAGATGAAATAGTCCTCTTTCAAAACCACTCACTGTGGCTGTAATTCAGTAATAGGTCTGCAGTTATTGTAGTTAAACTTTGCTGCAGTTTGTCTGTTATCTCTTGTTGCTTTCACACACACAATAACTCTGCTTTTTTTTAACTGCTTTTTTTCCCTTCAGCAAATCCTTAGATTTTTCCAAGAATTTTCTGGCCTAAAATAAGGATGCAGTCCTTGTAAGTCACAAAACATATGGTCTCCAGATATAAATTATTCCTCCCAAATTGTCTTGCCATGTCTAAAAAGTCCATATCTGGCTAAACAACTTTGTCATTGAATTTTTTTTACCGCAATCCTATCGCACCACAATCAGTCTCCATGTAACCCGACCTTGCTTCTACTTTATCTACATTATGCTCGTAGCAGACAGAGGCTTTCTCTTGGTTCTCCCGGTGTGACAGGAGCAATATCCACTGCAGTAAAACCCTATTTTCCCAGCTTTATTCTCAAATGCATAGGAATGGGTTAGCCGAGCCCTGGAGGCAAACTGAAGTGCTCTGATTGCGATCTAATGAAGCCATCAATTAATGTGACAAAGTTTCTGGACACCCTTCACCCAAAGGCAAGTGCAAGCCTTTATTCCACCTTTATTTGAGTTACGCTGAAATCACAGGAAGGGATTACAGCAATGATGGTGATAACCATAGTGACTCAGGTGTCTTGTGGCTTATTGTTGACTCCAAGGAGTAAATCAGTGTTCTCAATGGATGAATCCAATGCTGAGTGTATATCATTAATTGATGAATCTTACTGGAGCTTGGAAACAGTGCTTAAAATGGGCCAGGACGATTTCTTTTGAATTAAGTGACTTTAAGGGGCAGGCAATAGATCTTGCATAAGAAGTGATCGTTTGGGAAACATCTTGTTTACTTGCAACTATCTCTCACAAACAAAATTCCTGAATTCTTGTTTTTGGAGTCATTACTCCAGTCTTCAGTGTCACATGATCCTTCAGAAATCATTCTAAAATGCTCATTTGCTTTTAAGAATTCTTTGATGGATAGAAAGTTCAAATGAACGGTATTAGTTTCAAATAGAAATCTTTTGTAATATTAGTAATGCCTCCACTGTCACTTTTGATCCATTTAAAGCATAGACAGTAAACGAAATGGACACAGCGACCCCGTTGATTTCAACGGAGAGAGTTGAAGCCCAACATGGGCACTCACTTCCTGATAGCCAAGCGTTCTGCGCAGGCTCAAACGTGAGCAACCGTTCTGACCTTCTAGTAGCTGTGCCGGGACAAATCTGAATTGAAATCTGAAACAAATCTGTTGTTGAAATATTTTGTCCCGTTGCTTTTATGAACTCTCTATCTATGGACTTATCCCTTGACTTTATGCCTCCATGTCCACCCGATTGCCTCATAGACAGTAAACGATTGCCTACGAGCTTCTACTTCTGTCTATACGGTAATTTCTCTACTGTGCGACAGAGCGTCCCGTGGTTATGACGCAATCGTTAGCCTATTTTACAAGAATGGCTTCTACGGGGCCATAACGGAAGATACAAAGTAATGGAGCCTTTTATACATTGTCGTGTTTCTTTAGAAATAAATAATGGACAAATGGAGTCTTTGGACGCCTCAGATGTAAAGTTATTCGCTGTCAAAGTGACGCCAAAATGAATGGGAGTCAATGGGATGCTAACAGCAGGTGATAGCCAGCTACAATGGCGGCCCCCGGAGGCAGCTTCAACTTCCGGCTGATGGATTACCCCCTTGATTTAAAGCGGCGCAATGCAGTTTTGGCAATTTCTTTGCTGTATTCTCGCTTTTTGCCCGCAGGTTTCTCTATAGAGCTCCCCCTACAGCTTCGGTATAGATATTTGACAACCCTGTCGTAAAAACTCATTGGCGACTCTCCCCCCTCCCATCTTCTCCCTCTGGTCATGTGCATTTGTTTTCAAAGAAGCCGGCGAACGTACGGAGCCATGTCCACTGAGAAAAACTCCATCCCTACGACCCTACCTTGTTCGGATCCTGGATGGGGGCGTCTATGGGTGCTTCTCAATTCTTATTTGTGCATCCTCGTTTCCTTTCCTCGCGTCTCAGCTCCGCCCCCTGTAGGATGCGAGGGAAGGCTGCAAGGAAAGAAAATGAGGATGGAGGAATTGAATGAAAGTTTTTTATATACATTGATTGAATACTTGATCACTCGAGATTCACTTCACAGCGTCATCAGCTGCGCTCAAAGGATCTGCTCTTATGTTGTATTTGTTTGGTTATTTAAGAAATTCATAATAAATAATAATAAAGCAAGATACTCTGTTGAAATATGTGAGATGTGTGGTTTATATAAACTGCAAGGGTAAAGTATAAATTAAAATGATTGTGATCGAAATGAAGAGGGAGGAGAATGTATACGTGCGTCACGTTTAGTCAATAAAGCTTTTCCGCAAAGGATACACCCGTGTATCCTCGCTCATAACTCCTCAGGAAGCCTCCTCACTCCTCGATCCTCGCCTCGCAATTAGAGAATTAAGATGGCTCGATCGGTTTCCGGGTCATAGGATGGAGGAGAGAGGAGACGAGGAGGGATATTGAGAAGCACCCTATGTGTACAGTGCCGTAAAGCAATTCATTACATCGCGAGACCTGATATCAGGCCCGCCGCCCCAAAGTTTCAAGGGTGGTTTTTCCGCTCACAGGCGCTAGGGGGAAGCGAGACACCCACCATTCATAATTCCCCTTCTAATGCATACTTGCTCAAAAGTATTAATAATAAAAAAATGAAAAAAAATTTACTGGCCCCAAACTTTTGAACGGTGGTCAACCTGGTAAACTTAGTTAAATCCAGTAGTTGACTTGAATATGGTAATAATTCAGTACCATGGTTTAAATCAAAGTACATTGTACCTGCACAGTACTTTTTGTTAGTCTCTTGTGGATATATTAAATACTGTGGTTTTCGAATGAGTTTCCCCCCGTGACCTTTCTAGCTGCAGGTACAGATTGAGTCTCAGTCCCTTGTCTCCCCGCACATCCACTACTGACCTCAGAACAGCTTTGAACATCTGTGGTAGACCGTACACCACCAGAGAGCCTCGGAGGACCCTGACATTTAAATAAAAGATGCTGTAATCTGGGAGAAATGTCGTGCCTTACACGGGTGGCCAAAATCTGATAACATGGAATAGCTTTTAAAGCAGAATGAAGAAAAGAAGGTGGCTTTACTTAAAGACTAACCTCTCTCTTCCTGTTCAGGCTGCAAGTAGGCACTGCACTAATCAAAGATGGACGCATTGCCGTACCCTGCAATTTACATGTTGTTTACCACCAGGAAAGCTTTCCTTTCTAGTCCTCTGAATGCATTCATTCACAGCGGGCCCATCCGCGCTGGCCCCCTTTTTAATTGTTAAGACCTGTTATGAAATATTACGTTGCCATGGCATAGATGTGTCGAACAGAAATAAGCAGAAATTATGTCAGGTAATGTCAGGTCTCTCTTGGCTCGGAGCACCTTAGCCCAGTTCGAAATTGAGACAATTCTCATGTCAGGTCATTGTTAGAATGGATTGTTTTAAAAATATTTTATATATTTTGCTTCTTTGCCAATTTCACCAGTATTCTGCCTGCATACTGATTATTTTGTAGGTGACCGGATTGGTTGATTAAGTAGAGCTACTGGAATACTTTTCTGTAGTAGTACTGGTATTGCCATCCATGTGCTTTGCCAACCCTTACAAAAAATAAGTATACTTAAAGTTAATTTTATAAAGTATACTTAAGTATGAGTATATTTATACTTTATACTTTGAGTATAAGTATAATTTTAGTATACTAATAATATCAATGTACTAGTAGTATACTTGTAAGTGTACTATTTCAATACTGCTTGGGACTAAATTGGCCCACTTTTTAGTGTATAAAAGTATACACTAAAGTAAAGTACACTAAAGTAGATCGAGTCCATCAGCACAGTTAAAGCTTCACAATTCTGCATCATTTCATTTCGTAATATTTGGCAGTTTAATGATTGCGATATTTTACATGTGCATAAGCAATGCTTCTATTGCTTGTTTCTACTTCTTCGCCTGTGTTTTGATCAGGAGATTCTGTAGTATTTCAGAAGATGTGTCATAGCGCCCCCTACTGTATAACAGTGAAAACATGGATTGCCGGAAAATGGGCTCTATGCACGGCGGTATTTCCGGTGAAGGTCTAAGGATGCTGGATTACTTCCGCCGATCGTAGAGTCCAATGCTATACCGAGAATTTATATTGGTTTTTATACTCTATTGCTATACTAAAGAAACGTTAGTCACAAAAACAGACACTCCTCATTTTGTTTATGCTTCTGTGTTTATTATATTAAATAAACATAACTATATATAAAATTACATCTAAACGTATTAAAGTTTCGTTTCAAAGACGAGACGACAGTAAATTTTAAAGACTCTGCCATAATACAGTTTTCCTCGGTTTTCCTCCGTTTTAAATCTCCCCAACCGGAAACGCACGAGCATCCTTGCGTCAAACGCGGAAGTTATGCGTGCATATAGCCCATTCCATCAATGGCGGGGAAAGAGTAAAGTAGAATTGTAGTAAATACCTATGTACCTACCTGTACACTACCAGTGAACTACACAAAAATCCAGATACTCAGAATTATGAACATATGTTTTCTTTATAAACCAATATTTTCAAACAATGTAAGTTTAAAAGACAGCATGTGAAAAAAGTGTTTTAATAGGCTACTCAATCAAAAGAGTAAACACATACAATCCAAGTATACTTGTATAATAGAATACTTAATCATACTTTTAAGTATCTCGATCAAAAGATTGAGTACAAGTATAGGCCAAATATACTTAGACTTTTCTGTCAGTTATAAGACTGAAAGTATACTTTCTTATTTTTTGCTTAAAGTATAGCACACTTAAATAAACTTCTTTTTAGTGAGGGAACCTGAAGATGTGCCAAATGTATATTTTTGTATATATTGTCACATTACAGTGACAGTGAAGAAAAATGACAAACTATTCTAAATTCTAATTTATAATGGAAATGTGCAAAATCCATCAATGTTCCACTATAATTTTTATAACTTTTAAACGGGAGAGTTTTGCCATATCAACTTCACACTGCAAAACAGCTGTTAGAAACTTAATTTAATGAGGAATATGCTCACAACAAAAGAAATAATCTAACAATAGCTCCAAAAATGATAAAAACCACCATAATGAACTACATTTATTATGTTTTGTTTTTTACTTTTAGGGCTTACCAGCCCATTTGGAGCTATTGTGTATATTCCAGGTCTTCTGAAGTCATACAATAACTTTGTGTAAGGAAAAGACTTTTAAGTCATTATTTAAAGCAAATCTTCTCTGCTTCAAGTCTAAAAATCTCCTTCACATACACTTTTATTCAAACGTGGCGCTTGAATATATGCCATGCTATGTTTGACATCAATAATGACAAATGTCATTGTTTTTGTGTCTCGTAACTAATTGATGGCTCCAAATTTGTATATATTCAGAAGACTTTGAATATAGTAGAATGGGCTTTTATGGTGCTTTTTGGTCGTTTTTTGAGCTTGACAGCATCAACATGTTGTTAACATCTCCTTTTGTGGTCTACAGAAAACAAGAAAACCATACAGGAACATGTTTGGAACAACATGAAGGTAAATGATATTGACATATTTGAAATATTGTGTGAAAATAAGTCTTAATGCAGTTTTGCTTCTCAGGAAAAAAATTATGTTTAAAGAATGTTTAAAGAAAAAAATATGCAAAATATTCATTAAGAATATGATTTGTTTGCAGTGCCGATGACACTGAGGAAAAAGAACAGATGATCTGCTGTTGATGCATCAAAATCTTGGTCATAGATCAGACTGTTCAGAGCTTTACGATCAACATGCCCTGCTGTAAGTAAAGCCTCTTCTTACCATTCAACACCTGCCTCCTTATGTCTGATACAGGCCTAGTCAAAAAATATTCAAAGTAAAGACTCTAGGACAAACCATTTTCCTTGACTGAATGGTGCACACTTCCATTATGTCCATTATGCACTATACCATGTCTATATTATGAAGTGGCTGGTCATACAGTCATGGAAGAATGGGAGAAGAGAAGATATGGAAGACAGTTGCAATGTACAGATCACCAAAATAGGTGTTTTGTGATTTGGGCAGTATTAGCCTATCTTTTTATGCATCCATGACATTTGCGTGTTTAACAAAGACTGTTACTCAGAATGTTTTGCTTCAGGATCCAGATTTTACATTGGGCATCAAGAGGTGACCCAATACACCTGAATTGTTTATTGTATAAAAGTACACATATATAGGAATCTAATATAATATTAATACATATACAAATAATATGTATTTATATTACTGTGAACTGCATAAGCCCAACAATATGCAAAATTATTAACACGGCATAGACTGAATTAAAAAAAAATCAACAATTTTATGCAATTATGCAAAATTCATTTTTTACATGGTGTTTGAACATAAATGTTTGTCGGCAGTGTGCGTACATCCACCTTATAATGGTACAATGCAACATTGCATTGCACAGGCCCCGCCCACGACTGCTGATAGACTCTCCCATATTAGCATAGACCCGTCCTGGGGTGCGTTTCCCGTACAACAACGTCATAGGCTCGTTCTTACATAGTAGAGCACGTTCGCACATGCGCAGTCTTCAAAAAAGGTGCTTTAAATATCTTGACAAACTAAAAAATGTAAATGACGTTTGTATTTATTCTAAATAAAAGACACAGGATTTACTGAATGTCAGCTTGCTTATTTTGCTCAAGATACGGATTTATTAAGTCCACATGTCATGCAATCTAGAAACTCTGCTTCTAACCACAGCTCGAGAGCTGTCGGTCCAACCACACAACTTTGCGATGCCGTTTGCGAATGTTTGTTGGAACGATGGTTTCAGGAAATGCTTTCGGGAAACGCACCCCTGAGTGATCTGTACACAGTCCGCCATGTTTATCTCCTCGCCAGAGCATTTAACAGCAGCATTCAACTAAGAAATGTATTCTTATTAAAGCTACTAAAGTTATTCAATCAAGAGCAGTGAGTGAATTTCTGTTTTTCTTTTGTTGTTTGATTCACATTAACAGCATATATAGCAGTAGGTACTGTATATTACGCTGCTTTCATTTTAATACTCAGATACACATGCGATTTCTTTACTTGCTGTTTACGTTCACAGACATAACCGACTGTTAATGAGAACTTTGTGTGTTTTTGACATAACCTTGTGTTTATTTGACAGCTTAAGTGCAATAAGAGTAAAAGAGATTACTCTTAAATTAGTTTAATACTCACAGGACGTGCCGTCTGATGCTCAGAAAAACATATATCAGAAGTTTAGACTGATATGGCTTTAAAGGGAGTGTGACCACGATAGAGATCATGATAATCAAAACCAAACAGATGTTTTAGTTTTTGGCAGAGTATCGGAGGCACGAGCTGTAAAGGCTCCGCCCTCATCTGGAAACCAGGATGGGCGGCAGCAGCTCATTTGCATTTAAAGATACATGCACGAAAACAGCATGTTTTTCCTTCCACTAAAAATGGGCATTTACAACATGGTATAATCAATTGTCTGTGGAGTATTTTGAGCTGAAACTTCACTTCTGGGGACACCTGAGACTTATGTTACACCTTAAAGGCCATGGTGCAGGTTAAACACCACTGTCGATTAATGGGTACATAAAGCAGTTAAGATATGTATATAAAGTTAGAAATGTCTCCAAAATTGTGTTAAAGTCCAGTTTTTGACGTTTTTGGTTAGTAACGGTTATTTTTTTACGCGACTCGGCGATGACGTCACATGAGGTAGACGCAGGCAGCGGCGCACTTGGTTTAGTTACAGTTCTGATGGTTCACAGCCGAGGAGATCGATGTTCTCGTCAGGGCCGTAAAATAAAGAGAAGTGACATTGGGCCGGGGATGGGACAAACCCACCCAAATTAGCTTCGGTTAAACATGCACATAATAATTTGGGTAAATGTGTACGCTTTATGCCTATTTTTCCTATCGTCATGAACACAACAATGATTTCACTCGTGTTTAAATAGTTTTCCTTATAATAATGTATCATTTGCAAAAAGTAAAATGCATCTGTGTAGATGAGAGAATCATCTACAGTGTATGCGCGTTGTTCATTCTGTATTATGGCCAAGCATGCGCGCTTAAAATAGCATCTGAATGTACGCGCTAGACCTAGACTTTAGACTAGGTTAGGGTGACCAACAGTCCTGTTTTCACGTCCTGTCCTGGCTGGGTTTTTTTTTTTTTATTATGAAAATGTCCTGGTTTTCAAAACTTCTGGGAAAGATCAGCTCTAAAGCAAAACATAGATGGGCAAACAAGGAGAATGAGGAAGAAAAACAGGATAAAGAGGAAGACTAAAGATACATTTTGTTAGTTTGTTTTTGTAAGCTTGTGAGAGCTATTTTTGTTAAATTTGGAGGTATTTCTTTTAGTTATTTCTTATTTATATATTTATTTTTCTAATACAGAAGAGACATTATTTCATTCATTCAAACCTGTAATAATTATATATTTCTTTTTCTAATACAAGAGACATTTCATTCATTCAAACCTTTAATAAAACAGGCTCTGAGAAGGCTATCTGAATTTGTGTCTTGTAATATAACCATTTTCTACAGAGGAGGCATAGGCTACTTTAAATATACTGAAATTAATAAGGCATCGAGTAAATTTCGAGTATAATTTGAGTATCTGTTTGCCAGGCCGAGTGTCCTGCTTTCACCTCTATCTCCAGTGAAAATGTTGTTTGCAAACGTAGCTGACGACGAGTAGGCTGGTCATGTCTTCAGTCAGTGTGATTATTGTTGATAGTGCTAACTAGTTTTCCTCATGACTGTCATTGACACCGTCAGGCTTACCAGGAGAGGGAGTGAGTTGTGGGCGGTGTCGTCCCATGGAAACTGTGGTGGAGAGCTTGTGTTGTAGGGAGGTGAGCGCGTTTTGGTTGCTGGTCGAGGACCTCACCCCGCGGCCAGCAGTTGTAACGTGCCTAACGCAGCATCCTGGATATGAGGCATAATGCCTGAATCCATTTGTGCTACACATAGCATACTCACACTTCATGCAGGATAATGGTCCCCTTCAAGCCAGCACGCACGAGTATGTTCATGGTTTATGTTTACTTTACCTTTTTATTTTTTACACTGAGTCCTTTGAACAACAGCTATAGGTGACAGGAGATGTGTTGCATACACAATAAACATGCATCAGAGACGTTTCCAACCTACTTACAGAGTTTAAAACTTAAGAATCTTTCCTACTTATCCCTAGGCAATACCGGTACACTGCGTACAGGCAGGCTATACGCTGGCCTGGGCTTGGAGTTTTAGGCAGGAGTATAAGAAGCCTCTCGTGTGGTTTCAACCATCAGACAACAATTCCAAAGTCGTGACCAGACCTATCAGGGCTTTCAATCGCCTCGTTTGGATGAAAATGTATAAAAATAATAATTACTTATTCTGTTGTGATCGCCCAATTTGCCCTCAAAATGTTATAAAGTACACAGAACACATGAATTTCTATAAGAAAAAAAAAAACAGTTTATTGGCATTGCTTGTAATAGTTACTAAACATTTACTGAACAAGGACAAAGATTACTGAACAAAGACACAGGTTGCAAGTAAACAAATCTATATAAAAAAAAGCCAACTGATGTAGGGCTAGACCTGAAACGTTTGCACATTGTTTCTTTTGCCTGCAATAGTGTGGTCCAGAGCCATAGAGAGAGAGAGTTGCGACACTCCCATAGACCGCCATAGGAACTTAAAAATGCGCAAGTAACGCGTGTCGTGGAGCAGCCAATAGTTCCAAACACTGATAGTTCCAGCATTGAACCCCATTCATTTTCAGTGCTTCCGAAGTACGCTCGCTGGTAAAATAATGAAATTACTGTATTTTTTTTACTTTTACACACATTAGCCGACCTCTCGTGAATCTAGTCAGTATATTTTATGTAGCCAGTTTTAGTTAATGCTTATTGGAAGATAATGGGTTACTTGCAGCTAGCTATAGCTCACATGACCAACTGCATATTCTCGAGTAGGCGGCGACAGAGCTAACTTAGCTGAAAAATCTGCTCGCCTAATCTTGACAAATTGCACCCAGCTTCGGAAGCTCCCTTTGTCCTTGGGGAAACAATGGACCCCATGTCCAGTTTTGATAAAGTTTTTGCACCCGCCACAAACACAGTAATAAACCATTTTGTCTACTTATTATCTAGCTTACTCTTCTCTATCTCTAAGCTGTTATGCTATGCTATCTCTCACTATCTATCTATGTTATGCTTATGATATCTATCTATCTATCTATCTATCTCGATATATTTACTTATCTGACACTGTCACTCTTTCACTAGCTACCGTTAGCTAAGTTACTACTCGCGGGCTTTCGTCTGTTGTCCAACAGCGAGTACCTCATGTGACGTCATGCAATGCATTGTGGGAGAAATTAGAATCCTCGCTAGGCTAGTGCAGAGCCATATTCCGTTGTCGCAACTCTCTCTCTATATGGCTCTGGGCTAGTGGTAAATGCTAACACATCACCGACTTTTCCGTATTATATTTCTTTTTTGTAATCCCCTACAACATAAAATACAAAGGATAACTGTTTAAATGTTTATTACCAACTAGAAAACTGGCAAAAAAAAAAAAAAAAAAAAAAAAACCTGCACCATGGCCTTTAAGGACCAAGCGGCAACCTCCCCGTCTCTCTCTTGAAACCAACACGGAAGTGAATTAAACTGCAATTCATCGAGTGGCCGCTTGAGGCTGACTGCAAAAGCGAGTCAAATCTGTATCTCCCCTATGTTAAAATGCCTCACTTCACAGCAGAAAAAAAACATGTTTACAGCCTGGTGGCAAATAGTTGTTTTGGTCTATATCGCTAATTTTGCCCTTCATAACGACTGTGAGGGGGGTGAATTTTTTTTACAACTCATCCGTTGAAATTATATTAAGCCTTAAAGTTCTGCATAATTAAGGGCGTGGCCACTTGAGTGACAGGTGGATTGCCGCTGCTTTCACTGCTAGTCGTTTGTCTGCTGTGTGTTAGCGTCACCCTCAGCTGTGTTTGTGCTTTTTTCAGGATTATTTCATACAATTTAATACACGTATTATACCTTCGCCCATGCACGCCGTTGGATTCCGTCATTGTCGAGGATGGAGAGAGAACAACCAGCGCTGTATTTCCAGTTGTTTCCCTCGCATGCACTAATCTGGATGTCTGACAATTTCATTGCTTTTTTGAGTTTAGATTTAAAAACGTCTGTAGATATAGAGACCACACTCGTTATGCGGTACTGTTGCTCTCACGGAACAGATATGCTTATTTAACTTTGTAGTGTAAAATAAAAAGTACCGTCAGATGAAATCCTGCAGGTGTCTTTCTCTTCGTCCATGCACACTTAAATGAGCGCGGATTTCTAGTGCATTTACTGAACTTCTGAGGTAAAATCTTTAATTGCTGGTTTAACCCATCTGAGAAATTGAGAGGCGGCCCAAATCAGATGATATCAGATGAAAATCAGACTGAATAAAGCTCTTTTACGAACTTGAACTTGACGTGCGATGCCATGCTGACTGACATGTATGTGCATGAATCACTGTCACACGCACAAGCTCAGAGCAATATTGTAAGTAACTGTCTGCATGATAATACATTTTTAACTAGCAGAATAATAATGCATCACGATACACATAGTTGACTGCTTGTATGTTGTGAGAAATGTGTGTGATCTGTGTTATGTACTGTTGTATAGCCTACATGCTCTTAACTAATTGCCCCTTTTGGGATTAATAAAGTTATGAAAAAAAGTAAAGTAAATAGTCTCACTTTTAGTTACGTCTTTTAACTATTATAATATTTCGAAAGGCAAAAAAATGAACTTTAACTATTGGCTTTAATCTTCAATCAGCTGTCACTTTAGCGCGAGGCCAGTAGCATATAGCATTAGCACCTCTGCTCCACCCACGTCCCGCCTCTTTGCCCATTTTATTTTATCCGGTAGTGACGAGAGGTGACGCGCTGCCAAGATGGCGACGGTTAGCCCCGCCCACTTTAGGCTTCAAAAACGCTCTTCAGAAACCTACGGGTGACGTCACGGATACTACGTCCATATTTTTTTACAGTCTATGTTAAGGACCAGCAAAATAGGACCCCTTTCAATTTCTCTTTAAAGCATACCTGTCAACATTTGGTTTTCAAAATCCGGGAGATTTCTCCGGGGGGGTATGTACAACTTGTAACGACTGGAAATAAGGTGTGGCCCCTTTAAGAGCTATGCGCTCCCTGTTGAACTGTCGGCAGTATTGTATTGTATGTGCCTTGGGCCTCGAACACCCCTTTTACTGTCAATGCGAACACCCCATGTATGGGGGTAATTTCTGTTTGATGCTAATTTTTATCTTATTTTGTTTACTAAGTAACGATGTGGACAGTAGAACGTGTGACAGACAGTTAGGCTACACGAGTTAGATTTGGGAATAAAGTGCGAGTTGTGAGATGCCAATCGCCTCCGTGTGTCTGTCTGGCCTCTGCATGCAATAACTTCAGTTGTGAGCTATCCCTAATCTTCCTGAAGCAACGCGTTACAAACTGTACTTCAGTTTCATTGCGGGGACACCACCTTCACCTGCCATCATGTCTATCGGCTCGCTTTCGGGTTAAACTTTCCGCGACTGCGCAACTGGGTTATAGGTTGCCAGGTTGAGGTGACAAACGGGTTGAAATTGTAAATGGTCTGTGGATTGTGTGAATATAATGCATTTAATACAATCTGGCAACTGGTCAACATTAGACAAACATATTGGTCCGATTATTCATAAAGGAGTTTGGGCCATGCAAATTACGGGAGTTTCCCGGGAGAAATAACAAACCGGGAGGGGTCCGGGAGATAGGGCTAAAAAACGGGAGAAACCCGGGAAAAACGGGAGTGTTGACAGGTATGCTTTAAAGGGGTCATATAATGGTACATGCACTTTTACAAGTTGATTGTACTGAAATGTGTGTTGGCAGTGCCTGTACACAACCATCATAAAATGATAAAAATCCATCCAGTGTTTTTGTTTTAATCTCCTTATATGTTTTCCCCTGCCTCAAATCAAGCCGTTCGACCGTGTGACGTCACACGGTCAGAAGCCCCTCCCACGATTGTTGATTGACAGGAGCGTTTCAACACAGACCCGCCCTCGCTCATGAGGGAGCTGTCAATCATAGTCTGCGCGGACCGGCGCGGTCATTGTTGATATGCTGGAGCTGTCTATGAGCAAAATGGCGTCTAAGCGATTGTGGTGTTCTGTTCTTGGGTGTAATAACGAACACAGCAGTCATTTTAATGTTCCTAAATCCGAACCGCTGAAGACGCAGTGGCTGAGTTTGTTTTCGAAGGGAATATTCCCCACGAGCAACGTCAATGCTCTCATGTTTGCGCGAATCATTTCTCACACCAGACTGCTTTATAAACGAGGGTCAGTATAAAGCTGGATTTGCTAAGAAGCTGCTCATGAAAAAAGGATCGGTACCAGCTATTCGTGTTCCTGCTGAATCTCCAGAAGAACGGAAGTGAGTGTAACGTTTTATTAAACTTTATATTAATATATTAATCTTTGCAAATCGCTAGCTGCACGCTTCACAATGAATGCGTCTAAGGTTTACACTTAGGGTACATTACGGCATGTTTTCTATGTATGACGTTCTCAATATAATTCCTAATCCCACGTTTATACTGAACAACGCGTTATGGTTATTGTGTTACAAACGGTGTATGCACAGAACAGAGAGGCGGGGTGAGCAAAGCTTATTATCATTTAAAGGCATATGCACTGAAACGGCGTGCTGAAAACAGAGCTGTTTTTGACCAGGTAAAATAAGTGTTTTCTTACAATACTAATGAGAATTTTTAATTAAAGTATATTACAAACTTTTAATTTAGACCCAAAAGAATCATATTAGCTTGTACAAAAATGGCATTATATGACCCCTTTAATTTTGATCTCAACCCATGTTTATTCTTGCTGTGCCTGCCTTGTAGTCTGGTTCATATATATTTTTTACACCAAAATATGCTAGAGTTTGATTTAATGTTCTGCCATTGATGAACAAACTAAATAGTTTTCTTCTCTCTCTCAAAAAAAATGTATTAGCCCATTTATTTTGCTTATTGTATTTGTTATATAAATACATATAATATATATTAATTAACATTGTTTTTTGCTGCTGCAATCAGATCAGACCTGAGATCAATTTTTGGGTCGCAACCCAACAGTTGAGAACCACTTCTCTAACATAACATCTTGTCTTTCTAAAAAACGGCACAGTATATTAGATCATTGCTTTCTTCCCAGGGGTTTAAACCACCTCCCTCCCTACGGGGAGATATATGGCAGCATTAGTAAAATGGAAAATGAAGTGAAGGAGCATGAAAGTGAGAACTTGCTCACTCTTCCTTCCACCAACCTGCAGTAGGCTTGTGCCCCTGCGACCCCACTCAAAGTGGCATTACTATTAGAGCTCTCGGGGCATTTGACCTTCCTGGAAAAAAAAGCCCTGTTACAAATCCGCCCCAGGGACTTAGTCCTGATGGCTCTTTACAACTAGGAAGGATCTGTTGTTGTTGTTGTTGCTGTAGCTAGAGCTTTTTTTTTTTTGTACTTTACAAATCCTGAGGCTAGAAAATCGCCCCATGTATCATGCACATTGAATTTTACATGGCTTTCAGTTTGACCGGCCAGCTAGAGCAGTGTCTAATGTAATCTGAAATGTGTAGGGTAAATTACCCAGCCAGCCCCTAACCACTAATAAAATAAATAAATAAATGTTCAAAGAAAGAAAGTAGATTAAATAAATCACCCAACAGGAGTTTTTTTCCGGTGTCATAAAAATGCACTCTTGTGACAAAACACCTCGATAGGGGACCTGAATATGAAGACGGTGCTCCAGGCAGCAAAATAACAAATTATTGGTCTCAGTCAAGAAAGCAGATGTTGGAAATGCAAATGATTATTGCTCTGCGCTCTTCATTTTGTTTGGTTGCAAGTGTAGCCCTTTGTCCCCAGGGTGAACTGCTTTATTTTCTTTTATGAGAAGGTGAAAAGAGACACAGGTAAATTGGGAATGGTGGAGATTAGGAGTCTTGAGAAGATTAATTCATTTCTTTAGGCGTTATCTGTTCAAATAATATCTATACTTCTGATTTATTATATGGTATACTGTCAAAAGATACCAGACACAAATAAATCATCTGTGGTTTTGAAACAAGCAAATGCAAAATATCTGCACTTAGAAATGTTGACAGTAAATTTATGAGAAAGTATATTGAGTGCAATATACGTCCACTTTTCAGCTGTGTTGGTCCTGGAAGTATTTTTTTTCCATTCATTTTTCCCATAGGGATTTCCAAAAAGTGTTATAAGCCATGAACCAAGCCAACCAGCTATGAAGTAAATCATAACATTACAAATTTACAAAGGTTCAAGACCTTTGTAAGACCTTAACGGCTTTAGTGTTGATTATACACTCACCTAAAGGATTATTAGGAACACCTGTTCAATTTCTCATTAATGCAATTATCTAATCAACCAATCATATGGCAGTTGCTTCAATGCATTTAGGGGTGTGGTCCTGGTCAAGACAATCTCCTGAACTCCAAACTGAATGTCAGAATGGGAAAGAAAGGTGATTTAAGCAATCTTGAGCGTAGCATGGTTGTTGGTGCCAGACGGGCCGGTCTGAGTATTTCACAATCTGCTCAGTTACTGGGATTTTCACGCACAACCATTTCTAGGGTTTACAAAGAATGGTGTGAAAAGGGAAAAAACATCCAGTATGCGGCAGTCCTGTGGGCGAAAATGCCTTGTTGATGCTAGAGGTCAGAGGAGAATGGGCCGACTGATTCAAGCTGATAGAAGAGCAACTTTGACTGAAATAACCACTCGTTACAACCGAGGTATGCAGCAAAGCATTTGTGAAGCCACAACACGCACAACCTTGAGGCGGATGGGCTACAACAGCAGAAGACCCCACCGGGTACCACTCATCTCCACTACAAATAGGAAAAAGAGGCTACAATTTGCAAGAGCTCACCAAAATTGGACAGTTGAAGACTGGAAAAATGTTGCCTGGTCTGATGAGTCTCGATTTCTGTTGAGACATTCAGATGGTAGAGTCAGAATTTGGCGTAAACAGAATGAGAACATGGATCCATCATGCCTTGTTACCACTGTGCAGGCTGGTGGTGGTGGTTTAATGGTGTGGGGGCACACTTTAGGCCCCTTAGTGCCAATTGGGCATCGTTTAAATGCCACGGCCTACCTGAGCATTGTTTCTGACCATGTCCATCCCTTTATGGCCACCATGTACCCATCCTCTGATGGCTACTTCCAGCAGGATAATGCACCATGTCACAAAGCTCGAATCATTTCAAATTGGTTTCTTGAACATGACAATGAGTTCACTGTACTAAAATGGCCCCCACAGTCACCAGATCTCAACCCAATAGAGCATCTTTGGGATGTGGTGGAACAGGAGTTTCGTGCCCTGGATGTGCATCCCACAAATCTCCATCAACTGCAAGATGCTATCCTATCAATATGGGCCAACATTTCTAAAGAATGCTTTCAGCACCTTGTTGAATCAATGCCACGTAGAATTAAGGCAGTTCTGAAGGCGAAAGGGGGTCAAACACAGTATTAGTATGGTGTTCCTAATAATCCTTTAGGTGAGTGTATATAAAAACAATATTTTTTAAGTTTATTGCAGATTCAAATATTTAAGTATGTTGAGAGCGAAAGGAGACCGACTCGATTACATAATTTGCGGTGCTTCGTGGTAGTGGCCGGAGCTAAAGAGATCTTTTGGTGTGTTTTGCTTATTTTTATGCTCTGATTGGTGGAATTCTCTGTACAGCATCATGGGTAATGTACTTTTTTTACCATGAATTCCGATGTTAAACATGTTAAACTTGTCCGATGTTTTAAAACTTAGTTGAAACTATGCAGGCTACCGGCTTCAACGGACGCAAATACAATCGATTAACAACCTCATAGCTCACAGTGAGGCTGTTTATAAATTATCGTTAAAAATCAATTTCCCGATGGAGAAAATGAATGGAGTTTTTATTTCCGGAACCCGAAAGTTGCACTCTATTGAGGTTTAAAAATATGTATCAGGTTCAGGTCTAAATAAATGGATTAGATTAATTTATGATGCATTCATTACTTATTATGCAAGTGCACATTATTTCCACCAAAATACTATAGTTACTAAATTTGCTAAAAGTGATTTTGCAATAATGATCAACTGACTATGTTATTTTACTCCAGGAATAATTGCAAAATAAATGCTTGGACATTGAATAATGATTTGAGTTTAAAAATATATTTATATATATATATTATCTATATTATTATTTATATATAAATATATATATATATATATATATATATATATATAGCTTGTAAGAAAATCACAACATACAAAACAATCGGTCAAGCAACAAGACTAATAGGCTACTGCAACAACGTCATGAGACTAGTGTGTGTGACACAATCAATCAATCAATTTTTATTTATAAAGCGCTTTACAACAACCAGAGTTGATCAAAGCGCTGGACAGAGACAAAAAGTACAGGACAAAAAATAAAAGAGTGAAATATAAAAAAATAAAAAATAAAAAAAATACAAACACATCAATAAAATCATTATGCTAATCAGTGGTCCATCAAGTATCGAAAGCTGATCTAAAGAGATGGTGCTTCAGCCCGGTTTTGAACAGGGGCAGGTCCATGATGGAGCGTAATTCCAGAGGCAGAGCGTTAACTTATTAACCTTTCCATTCAACTCAAGGCTTGTCATCTATTTCCAGGTATACACTGTAACTTACTTTACTAACTACTGTATTTTGGTGGAAACTCTTGCTTCCGTGATCATTTTGAGTGCCTCAGGGTCACGTTACATGTTTTGACAGTGGTTCCCAACAGTTTTGACACCATGATACATCACATGCTCAACAAACGCAGGCCGACTGCTGCACAATAAGCTCATATTAGCATAAACGTCGTCGCAAATCACACGGTGTGTTTGCATGCGTGTGACAGGGAAGCAAGCGGTGAGGTGAATGGCAGCGTGCCGTTCATTTGCATCTGAGATGCTTCTGTGTCTTTGCTGAGGGTTGACAATCGCTGCAATGTTAACAATGAGGCTACACCTGCGTCCCGCTTTGATGACCCGAGACATTCCTATTTATGTTAATGTAAAAGTAAACCCACTTTGCATGGAAACATCGCTGAGTCAATTTTCCAGGCCTCGTCATGCGGAAAATAGAAGGAATACATATTATGAGACACGTGAGCCTCGGATATTGCTTGGTGCACATATTCTGAGATAATGTGTGTAGGATGTGATTTAAGGGTTTTAGCTGTAAATCAAATCATGTAGCATTTGCCTCCTTACTAGTCATATGTATCAGGTCTAAATGGATGGATTCCATTAATTTAACCCTCTGATGCATGAATTATTACATTACGAAAGGGAAAAAACAAGTTTTTTTTTTCACTTGAAAACAAGAATATAATCATTCCCTATAGGGAAAGGGCATAAGGAACATTTTTTTGCATCAGTCTTTAAAAATGCAAAACACTGCCTTTTTGGGATTCAGGTGAACAGAAATGAGACTCCTAATGTTAAAAGCTTCAGCAGGGACCCTTGAGACAGACATGGCAATCAATCAGTAATCATATGGGAGGTTTGATTTGAGTACCTGCAAAAACCTGCACTTGTGTGGTACTTAATGAAAATCCACAGATGTATCCATTTCTTTTCTCTCTGAAACCTACAGAACATTTGCACACCTTAAAAGTCACATGACTCAAATGCCAGGGCAGTCTCATAAGGGAAACGTTGCTGTAGAAACTTTTATACACTACTGCACCATCTATGCGCCACTTTTGTGACATTCTCATCTCTTTGGAATATTCTGTCAAAGCCTCAACTAACTTCATATATAGTACCGATAACTGTTTTCTGTTTTAATGTAATTTAAAATTTAAGTTATTCCTGTCATGGCAAAGCTGAATTGTCAGCATCATTACTCCAGTCTTCAATGTTACATTATCTTTTAGAAATTATTCTAATATGCTGATTTAGTGTTTAAGATTTTTTTTCTTTTTTTTTTTCTTTTTTGTGGAAACCATGATACACTAACCCCGGTTTCACAGACAAGGCTTGAGCCTAGTCCCAGATTAAAATGCATGTTTGAGCTGAATCTTTAACTGAAAGTAACTTGCACTGACATATCTTAAAATATCTCAGTGCCATTGTTTTGTCTTAAGATGCACACTAGTAAGTCTTTTTCTAGGGCACGTTTATAAAAGCTACTTAAATATTCTAATTGAACTAAGGTCTAATCCTGGCTTAATCTTTTATGTATATATTTATATATATACATATATATATATATATATAGAGAGAGAGAGAGAGAGAGAGAGAGAGAGAGAGAGAGAATTTTATTCAGCAAGGATGCATTAAATTGATCAAAAGTGACAGTATGGACATTTATAATGTCACAAAAGATTTTGGTTTCAAATAAATGCTATTCTTTTGAAAATGTATCTAGGTTTCCACAAAATTATCAAGCCGCAAAAATGGTTTTCAACATTGCTAAAAATACGAATCATTATTAATAATTGAGCACAAAATCAGCATTTTATAATGATTTCTGAAGGATCATGTGACACTGAAGACTGGAGTAAATGATGCTGAAAATTCAGCTTTGCAATCATAGAAATAAATGACATAGAAATAGACATGCCCATTACGTGTACATCATACAATAAGATATGAAGAACATATTGAATAATTGTAAACCATGTAAATTAAGAGAACAATTTGAGATATGTAATCTTATTGGGTAATTGTTACAATGATGGCAGATTGTAAGTCATGGCATTCTGACATTTTAAAATCACTCAATACATTTACTTTCATTAATTCAGCTCATAAAAGCCATGCATATTATCGACTTAATTTTTTTAAATTCTACGAACACCATTTTTTTCAATGTGATGTTTTGTTTAAATGCTGATCGAGAGATGTTGCTTAATGAGAGTGCATTAAAAAAAGCTCTTTCCTTGTGATTAACATCAATACGCCGCTAAAATACCACCTAATAGAGTTCTCAATATGCTTGTCTTGGGTCACAGCAGCTCAGAATCGTGTCAAAACTGTGTGCGTCACCCTATTGAAACCTGATCCTTTAGACATTGGCTTAAACTTAAATGCCGGTCATGAAGAAATTCATTCAGGAATGACAAATTTCCAATATTTAGGAATTAGTCAGGGTTTGTGGCCACTGTACAGAATCGGTCCCAATAGAGAGGAGCAGTACAGTGGTTAAAAGAGTTCTCCGGAGTATTTTTAAATGCCCAGACCCTGGGGTGAATACTTATCCCCTAACTGAGGGACGATTTGAGGCTGGCAGTGGAGAGCGGGGTGGAAAAGATGGACTGGTAATTGCCGTGCCAAGGCAGGGGTATATTAGAATGCCTGAATACATGAATAAGTATGTTGCAGATGCAGAGGAAACTTGAGGTTAGGAATCAAGTTTGGTTATGCAGCCTGAATAGCATCTTTCCTCAACAGCAGCATCTATTAACTATATTTTTACATTTTTTAAGAAAATTTGCCTGTTGCTTGCCCATGCAAAATGTAATGCTACAATAGAGTGTTGTGGAAGGTTGCCAGGGTATTGCTAAGTGGTTTCTAATGTGTTTTGAGGGGGGTTTAATATGGTTGCAATGTCTCTATATTCTCTAGGTCAATCTTTCTATGGGAAATTTCACCTGTTTTATTTTCTACCAGGTATAAATTGTAATACTGTTGCACACTTCTTAATTAGCTGGACAATTGGTATCATGCATGTGTGAGTTTTTTTCTTAGACTTAAGTGGTGGTCACACTGCACTTTTCGTTCCATTGACTTCCATTCAAATGCTTGCGAATGCGTCAGACCGGAAACGCAAGCTCATGTGAAAGGTTTCTCATTTCGCTGCGTTCCAAAGTTAAGTTTGGTGAACTCTGAGCTGCGAATCCGCATCACGAATAGATCAATACGTCATGCCGCGACCTCTTGGCTGAATCAAAAGAACTATATATTTTTGCAGTAAAGTCGAGTAGATTGTATATTTTTTTACATTTTAAGTGTATTACTATTAGTTATATGTTGAATTCATATTTATTTAAAAAAGAAAAAGACGCTCCAGACCGTGACGTCATACCACGTCATACTCAAAGTCTAGTGTGACCGTGGCTTTACTTATGCCAGGGTCCCTCCCTGCAGGTCAAGAATTCAGATCAAATTTAAGATCCTAAAATCTGATATGGTATAACAAAAGTTATATTTATTATTTAACCCCTTAGCTGTCACCCCCCTTTTTGAGAATGGGGGTTAAAATGCACTATTCAAACTTAAATGGTTGTAATGTAATTCAAGAATGCTTTGGAATATATACCTAAATTTGGTCTTGTTTTAAAGGAAACACTCAGCAGATTATTGCTGAAGTGAAAACACTTCAAAAAATGAAAGTATGAAAAAGTTATGGAAGTTTAAATTTACAGTAAATCAAATATACTGTACTATATATTTTTTATTTTATATAAAATATATATTTTACAAAATATTTTGTACTATAAAATTACTATAAAATCAAAGCCATATATCTAACCAAGTTATGTTCCAAATTTGAAGTTGATATCACAAAAATTGAAGTTCTGTGAAAAATTGAAATAGCCACCGGGTGACATACATCCCATTGAATTTAGTTGTATACATTCTGCCTTAACAAATTAATAAATTTCTGTCCAAATATCAATTCTGTCACAAAATTTGGAACCTTGCGACTCAGACCTTTCTGACAATATGTGTTTTGTCAAGATTAGAAAAGGTTTTGATCATAAATTATGAAATATAATGATGCCCAAAAGGGGAGGAGCCTGATAAAATATTTTAGAGTACCGTTTCTATGGTAACGCAACGTTCAATTTCAAAACGGTTTTCACAGGATGAATTCTGAGTTTGTAAGCTTTCAAATGATACCTAATTTATGATAACTACTAAAATCTGTGATATAATAAGAAAAGGCGATAAAAAAGATAATATTATATTTTAGAGGATAATATACATATTATATTTTTTAGAGGATAATATTATATTATAATTTTTTATTGAAAAATACTAGATTATATGTTTTATTATGAACTTTTAGCATGAAAACCAAAGTTTCAATTATTAAAGGTGTGTGCGTCAAGTTTTTGTGACAAAGGTCAGAACTCTCAAATATCTATTTAGCAGTCTTAGACCTTTCCAACGATATATAGTTTGTCATAATTAGATTAGGATTTAATAGTAATATAGCGAAGTAAAGTTAGATCTCCCGTATACGGGATGTGGTCTTAATTTGATGCGTTTCATTTTTATTTTTTTTGTTTTTTTTATTCAAGAAAACTCCAGGGTACTTTCCATGGCAGTGCAGCCATTCAGCTGTCCATTGTTTAGGAAGTTTTATGGTTAAACGGTTTTCTCGTCACTCGTTTCTTGTTGGCTTTGTTAAAAATTTATGTCTGCTTGTTTACACCAGTTTTGATGTCTACATGGAAAGCCAACATCAGTTAAATTGTGGCATTCAGCATTAATCTTTAAATGACCTGCAAGGTTTGTAATGCAGTCCTGCTCTTTCAAGCAGACCCACAGGGTGTGATACAGTTTCATGTGGTTTAATAGACAAACACTGTGCAAGAGTGGGTTTAATCCATAGTCTCTCCAAGGCATATTTGATTAAATACAAACTGTGAAATCTATTGTCATCTCCCTATGTTTGGGGGAAGGATTTGATTACTCTATGTTAGGTTAATTGAAATGATATTTGATGAAATCAATAGCAGGCATCTATATCAAATTATGGAACCAGTACAGCCATTTCCATGAGGTGGCGCTCTAATGTCATTCTAAATAGTTTAGAACAATTATCAACAAACAACAAGAGAGTGTGATGGTGCCATGTAGGATGTGCTTTTAGATCAACATTCTTGTCAAAATAACCCTTAATCAACCCTAAACCCAACCTTACAAACAAATTGGATAATAAGAGTGTGGATCTAGGAACACATCCTACTTAGAAAAATCCCAGTCACCATTCTGGTATATTTGAATGGAATATACACTATCATTCAAAACTTTTTTGGAAAAAAGATTAAATAGTATTTTTTCAGCACATTGCTCATTGATTAAAAGTGGCATTAAAGACATTCATAATGTTACAAAAGACAAAAAATGTATAATATTACAGATTTTACTGTATTTTGATCAAATAAATGCAGCCTTGGTAAATGCAGCATAAGACTTCTTTTTTTAAACACATTAAAAATCTTACAACCTCAAACTTTTGAATAGTAATGCATATGAATCATTTTTCATATCATTGTGCATCTGTGATAATATTATCACTTTTCGGTGTTTGATTTTAAGCGCTCTTGTTTCATTTTGGAACAGTTTTGGATTGCCACTTGAAGCCTAGTGTTGCGTAGCCAGACCTTCAGACTGACGGCAGAAGGTCTGGAGTCCATAGCAGCTTTCATTAGCCAAGGACCGTCCAGAGGCTGTCTGACTGACATGTAAAGCAACCGATTACAGTTTGTTTTGTTCCGCGTCAAAATGTAACGTCGATGTCCCGGTGCGTAAAACTCTTGGATGTATTATAAAGAGTGAACTTTACATACTTAACATACTTTTGAAAATCCAGCATTTAGTTGATCCTGATAAGCGCTCACTGTCACAGTTGTAAACACGACTACGTTCTTTTTCCATCAGGGGTTTGCCGTCACGGCATCTTTGTTTCCAGACGGACAGTTAAAGAACACGATACACACGTCTCCCGGACATCCTGTAGAATTCAACCACTCAGATGACTAAAAACCGAAAAACCTGAAGTGTTTCCAGTTAAGTGTGCCATATGCATCAGACGTTCAGCCACCGGTTCATGGGCGTGATGTCTGAGGCTGATGTAAAATCTAAAGCAAGACCAGTTGAGAAGAATCTCTATTCTAGATGTATATCAGAAAAAATGTATGTATATATTGACAAAGCTGGTTTATAAAAATGTAAAGTTCGTCTACAGGACCACCACCAGAGGCCTCACTGTGGTGACGCATTACTTGTCTCACAGATTGTACCCACTCAGCAGGCTGGCCATCTGGCTTGTCTTTACAACAAGGACAGAAATACAAATCATACCTAGTCACAGATATTGCAGAGGTTACACATTACCAAAAAGAAGAGGAAAAAAACAGTTCTGACGTAAACTCACTGGAGCGCTGCAGCTCCCAGCCATATGGGGACTTAAATGGATCCTAGAATTGTTCAGACTATCTGCTGAGCGCAGGTTTTAGAACTACACAGAGACAAGCCTCATCCAGCATAACGCAGGGGAATGTACTCGCTGCTGTGTTGACACAATGAGGGCACTATATAGAAGTTTTAGAGCATCAATTTCAGTGTCTGTTCAAGGGGCCATGGTCCTTTTGTGTGTTAAATAATATTTAACATCAGACAATGCTGCTGCCAGTGACTGTGTTTCGTCAATATGAGTTATAAGTGTTGTCACGCGTGGATTTCCGCAAATGTGCAGAGCAAAATAAACAACAGTATTAAGCAGTGAATGTGGGGTTTTTGTCTTGATTTAAATAATCTCAAATTAATTTCTTTGATGGTGGACATGTCTACATCTTGAGAAATGAGGCTCAAAAAATGGAAACAATTAAGGTAACCACCCTGCTTCGTAAAGTTTATGCTATGTTGTTTTAAAGGTTCCTAATTTTGTTTTGAGGTCTCTCCAAAAACAATTTCATTTCTCATAATATACATTGCAGCTAAGGGTGGGTGATAAACCGGTAGACACTAGACACGATTAACCGGTAGAGATTTTGGACAATCGTCTCTATCGCGGTTACGTTCACGTGACGTTGCTGTGCTATGCAGTCACGAAACCCTATCGTTTGCATGCGTTTTTAAGTATTGCGATTTAAAAGCAAGTGATTTTAAAATGTTGAAGCGCATTAGGCAGTGAAAGACAACTCATTTTGCTATATGCGCATGTTGTCAGAGAGACTGTTTCTCAGCACTGTCTGAGAGACGCGCTCACATGTAGCCGCTGCTCATAAAGTGCGTGAGAACTGAACTGAGTGCTTTTTGCTGACTAATTGGGCTTGAGCGGTTAAATGCATACTTACTTTGCAAGTAAACACCATCATTTATGTCTTGTGAACGTAGACTGTTGAGAAAGAAAACGCACGAGTATATTGGATCTGTGCAGTCGGTCTTAAAGTGACAGCAGCCTAATTTACCTGCTGTCGTTATTAATGTTAATCAGACAACAACAGAGTTAATTCTGAATACATTTTGCAACTTTAAGAATAAATATTTAATTTATACAGTGAAGACTAGTGTTTTTTTATTTTATACATTTGATTACTTTATACAATTTATGTAGTATTTCTTATTCGTAGTGCTTGCAGTTTTTCAGGTAGGTCTATTTTTTTTTTTTTAGCTAGTATTAGTTTTTTTGTGAAATTGAAAATGGGGACAATAATTATGAAATTTCAATGGTATCAAAAATGTATATCATAGCTTTATTTAAAGCAAAAATAACTATATCGTTATTGTGAAATAAAATCACGCAAGTCTTGATATACACTCACCTAAAGGATTATTAGGAACACCATACTAATACTGTGTTTGACCCCCTTTCGCCTTCAGAACTGCCTTAATTCTACGTGGCATTGATTCAACAAGGTGCTGAAAGCATTCTTTAGAAATGTTGGCCCATATTGATAGGATAGCATCTTGCAGTTGATGGAGATTTGTGGGATGCACATCCAGGGCACGAAGCTCCCGTTCCACCACATCCCAAAGATGCTCTATTGGGTTGAGATCTGGTAACTGTGGGGGCCATTTTAGTACAGTGAACTCATTGTCATGTTCAAGAAACCAATTTGAAATGATTCGAGCTTTGTGACATGGTGCATTATCCTGCTGGAAGTAGCCATCAGAGGATGGGTACATGGTGGCCATAAAGGGATGGACATGGTCAGAAACAATGCTCAGGTACGCCGTGGCATTTAAACGATGCCCAATTGGCACTAAGGGGCCTAAAGTGTTCCAAGAAAACATCCCCCACACCATTACACCACCACCACCAGCCTGCACAGTGGTAACAAGGCATGATGGATCCATGTTCTCATTCTGTTTACGCCAAATTCTGACTCTACCATCTGAATGTCTCAACAGAAATCAAGACTCATCAGACCAGGCAACATTTTTCCAGTCTTCAACTGTCCAATTTTGGTGAGCTCTTGCAAATTGTAGCCTCTTTTTCCTATTTGTAGTGGAGATGAGTGGTACCCGGTGGGGTCTTCTGCTGTTGTAGCCCATCCGCCTCAAGGTTGTGCGTGTTGTGGCTTCACAAATGCTTTGCTGCATACCTCGGTTGTAACGAGTGGTTATTTCAGTCAAAGTTGCTCTTCTATCAGCTTGAATCAGTCGGCCCATTCTCCTCTGACCTCTAGCATCAACAAGGCATTTTCGCCCACAGGACTGCCGCATGCTGGATGTTTTTCCCTTTTCACACCATTCTTTGTAAACCCTAGAAATGGTTGTGCGTGAAAATCCAAGTAATTGAGCAGATTGTGAAATGCTCAGACCGGCCCGTCTGGCACCAACAATCATGCCACGCTCAAAATTGCTTAAATCACCTTTCTTTCCCATTCTGACATTCAGTTTGGAGTTCAGGAGATTGTCTTGACCAGGACCACACCCCTAAATGCATTGAAGCAACTGCCATGTGATTGGTTGATTAGATAATTGCATTAATGAGAAATTGAACAGGTGTTCCAAATAATCCTTTGGGTGAGTGTAAGATTTTAGTCATATCGCCCACTAATTGCAGCATCACCTCTTTTCTCACAGTGTCTGAAGTGGTTCGATCAAGGACTCGGTCTCTCTAAACCCTGCCTTTCTGAGAGTCTACTCTACTCTGAATGGTCATATGGCCCAGTCTGTTGTGATTGGATAAACGTTGATTACCATATCTGATTATCACCTCCGGATCTTCCTCAGCAGTCAATGCACAGTGATTCCAACATTAACAATGGTGCGGTTTTATCGGATCAATTCTAGCATGAGTCCTGATCCTTTGGAAGTTAATGCAAAGTGGATTTGCTTTCGCATCGCAGAAGCAGCATATTCTCGACGTGTCGACAACACAAACCAAACTCATTCCAGTATTTGAGGTTGGGAACTTGCATTATGCAAATTTGTTACAAACATAGGTTCTCGCAGGAAGTAAGACTGGATTTACTGATGACTCGTTTCAGGCAGTTCAGAGTCAGTTCTTTCTTTTGGGACACAATAACTCCATTTGTCATGCACTTTGATCTTTGAAACTTTTTAGACTTAAAACAACTATATTACACACTTCATGAAATGTAATAGCCGAAAAAGCATAATGGTGCACTTTAATATCTGAATTGTTTCTCTAAAGATTAAATGGAGAATAAATGGAAACTTTTGCTTAGTCATCATGAAACTGCTTTCACAGCCGATTTTACTACTGTAATGTTATGTATTTTTGAGTAAAACAATATATTTAATTAAATTTAAATAATGCCTTTATAAATAACACATTTCTATCCAACAGGAATTTATTGGATTGTAAAAAGTGGCCATTCCATACTAGGAATGCAGCCAGAGCTGAATGAGTTTGCTGTGGATTGTGGAGGACTTTAAAGAGGATTTTAACCGGTGTGTGGAGGTAAAGTTCACCTTTGAGAGAATCTTGATCCATCTCAACGCTGACTGTTTTTGCCATCCCATTTTGTTATTAAAGTCAACTGCCATGAAATTGCTGCTTTAACTATTGGCAATATTTTAGAAAGGCTGCATTACTTTAATGCCTCAATTGCTGTTTGGCTATTGGTTAACATTTTCTGATAGCCTGTATGGCCTAGGTCAAGACAGCCAAAAAGGAAAGTTGTTTCAGAGGCAGAACTAGTTAGTTTGATGAAATATAATAAAGAGATTTTTTGGTTACACTTTATTTTAATGTGTCCGTGTTACAGTGTAACTATACATTAAGTTCTGAGTAATAGTAATTAACGTCTCGGTTATGTATGTAACCCTCGTTCCCTGAAGGAGGGAACGGAGACGTAGTCGACGTGTCGACTGATTGGGATCACGCTTAGAGAGGCCGTCATCTTCGAGTACTATTAAAACGAGCCAAAGAAATTGGCGTCCGTGAAATGCATCACACACTCCGCCCCCGCGCCGCGGGTATAAATACGGAAGTGGATGCACGCACTAGTTGTTTTTTGCTGAGGAGCCGAGCGTAACTCGGAGTCAGCGGTGGTCCAGCAATAGTGGCTACGGGACTACGTATCCGTTCCCTCCTTCAGGGAACGAGGGTTACATACGTAACCGAGACGTTCCCTTTCAGTCGCTCATGTTCGACGTAGTCGACGTGTCGACTGATTGGGATCCCAATAAAAACGCAATCTAGTGCTGCCACCTTCCAGCGCCTAGACAAAAGCCTCCAGATCCCCCCGCAATTAGGCGGAGAAGGGACAGGGCTTAGGCCAGGGAAGTCACTGCTGTTCCTACAGGACCACTGGGAAAGCGTTCCCTGAACATGGAAGGAAAGGAACGCTGCGGAAGCCACATCCTGCCCGAAGGGAGGTAACATGTGGAGAATACACATATGAACTGGGCGGATGACCGGTCTGTACAACATATGGAATGTCACTGGGGTGGCTCCAGCCTATGACAGGGGGGAGACTCAACCAGACAGTGACGGCAGAGCAGGCTCTGCCAAGGGAAGACACGGGCTCGCCGCAGGGAGCCGTACCGTGAAAGAATACACATATGGGATCGCTGTAGGGATCACAGCATATGGACCCAGCCTAACACAGGTTCCACCAGTGCATGCGAGTGATAGGCCTGGCTTCGGACATTCAGCCATGTCCGTTGCCGAAGGGTATGGAGGAACTCGACAGGGTTCGGCTAAAAAAGGGGAACTCAACTGGAGCAAGAATTGCGCACGTATCCAGTCCATAGGAGGGGAATGGTGCAGCAAGCCAACACAACGAACCGGGCTTACAGTGAAACTGGCTTCATGTGAAGGGAGCCCACAGGAAGCAGCGGTTCGGCTAAGGTGTCGCCCAGCCCTCAACTCTAGAATATCTGTCAGCGAAGCACTCTGTGTCAACGCCTAAGCAGGAGCACACTCCCATTTAAGAGGAGCTCACCACCTAAGTGGACATGTGCATCTCGGGAATTCACCAAGATGAAGGCAACATCCTTGGGCCAACCTCGCTTGGAAACAGCCTTCCCTCTCTGCTGATTTCCTTAACAGATAAGAGCTGATCTGAGGTCCTATGGCTTGCGTTCTGTGCACGTAACCCCGCAATGAAGCGGACGGACAGAGAAAGCCAGGGCTGGGTCTGCCTCCTCCAGGCAGCGCTTGCAGGCTCACCACCTGGTCCTTTTAAGGGAGAGGTAGGAACCTTGGGCACATATCCAGGCCGGGGTCTCAGCTAGTGAGAGTTAGCCGGCCTAAATTTCCAGGCACAAGTCGTTGACCGAAAGCGAGCAAGTCCCTACCCTCTAGAAGAGACCATGCGAGCAGGAGAACTGTAAAAAACAGAATTTTTAACTCACTGCCTGCAGTGGCTCAGGGGCGGTCTCTGATTGCAATAGCACCAGAGACAGGCCCAAGAGGATAAAGTGGGGCGCAGGGATGACCCTTGCTCCCTCAGGAACCTGACGATCAGGACGTGCTTCCCATACTTCTGCATATGATGTTTGTATCATATTGAGGGTGAAGGAACAGCCTACTCCAACCCAACTTGCAGGAAAGAGAGCACTGAAATGACCGAACGCTCTCAGGATCTCCTCACGGAGAGAAGACTCATTCAACGAATAGGTTCCACTTCTAACTAGCGAAGCACAACTGCCTTATCTTAAGGGGGTGCTTGCAGAAGTGATGGTCACTACCACACATCCTTGTGATAGCGACCTGAACCTCCCCGTCCAGTTCTTTGAACGCGGGTGCCATTATGCCCCGTCCCTGAATGTATTCAGGGGAAGTCAGGAAGGCTGTCGAGGGAACTAGATCTGGTTGGGCCAAAAAAGGGGCAACTATCAAGACCTGTTCCACTCCTGACTTAGCACACTAGGTGCAAGCGACATGCACGCACAAGACAGGAGCACTGCTCAACACTAGATGTGATGATTCACTGAGCTTCAGGAGCATTTCTGCTCAACACCTGAGTGTGATGAACATCACTGAACTTGAGCAGAGCCAAGCGATAATGAATCGCATAGCCGCTTTCTTTGAAGGCTCACTGGGGAATGCATTTCTGCTGGGCCCCGGGGTCAGCTGAAAGTCAGTGTCTATCCAAGGGATGTCCGCTCAGACAGAAACACAACTGGCAGAGGGACGAGTCCGGAGGGGCAACAGATACAACTGTGCGGCCCCGAAGTGGTCCGTGCCCAGCTGGACCGCCAGGGGATTGGAGTCTCCACTCTCCCTAGCCATAGCTGTCGTGAGGCTCGTTGGCGGCACGATTGAGCAGGCTGGAAGAATTATATAGTGGAATGAAGCGACCTCAGAAGCTCCTGACTCCGAGGAGGTGACGGGCGAGTTGTGACATGCAAGGGAAGCTTAGCGCAACGGTCGCGATGTTGTCCTTTCAGACCAGTACCAGCTCGCTGAGCAGCGATGGCTCAAAGCGAGGTGAACTGCCAACTCGAGGTAACGAATACCAATGAAGTCGGAGGTCGCCCAGGCCTCCGTTAAAGCATGCCCTTTGTACATGGCCCCTCAGTCGGTGTTAGTGGACCTGAAGGTCTGAACGAGGGTTGAGAGTTTGGCGGCAGGCCGGGGTGATCTTTTATCACACAGGGCGTGCCGCTCTGCCACGGTCACCTCGGGACTTGATCATAAAACTAGTGCTGAAACGGTCTTCATATGGAGGAAGCCAAGCGGCTGTGTCTGCCATATGCCCCAGGAGCCTCTGAAATTTTCAGTGGGACCCTTTCTCACTTCTAGCACTAGCCTAACACACTCTTCTTGAAGAGACGTGTTGGACTGAGTCCTTCTCCTGAACTGAAACAGAGATACTCAGCCCGAGGGCGAGATTACTCTCTTCCAGTTGACTTGAAGACCCAACTGGTTATGGAGACACTCGAAGGGTAGGACTTGTACTGATACTTCGTACCCTCGACGCCAGAACACAGAATGGTCTGTGGAGCGGAAGGATAGAGATCTGAAGTACTGTCCTTCAGGTCGAATGCTGCAGGCCAACCTTGGGGACGGAGCATTTGAAAATGCATCTCTGTGTAGTAATTGAATGGAGGCTTTCGAAAAAGGGCCCGTTTCAATTGACACTGGTCCAAGATGGCCATAACCCACCACCTATCTAGGGTACAATGAAGTACGGGTCTATAGAAACCGGCCTTCATATCGGCTGGAGGAGAGGCAACATCGCGTCCTTCGCCAGTAGGACTGGAACATGCGCACACAGGACAGGAGCAGCGCTCAACACGTAGGTGTGATAAATATCACTAATCTTAGGAGCATCTCAGCTCAACACCTAGGTATGATGAATATCACTGAGCCAGGGCGAAGCCAAGCGAAATGAATCGCAAGCCGAGTCTGCTGGTAGTTTCGGGGCCAGCTGGAGCGGTAGGAAGCATCTTCAGGCTTACACACACCGTGCCAGGGGCCAGGGAACCACAGACGTACCCGAGGTGGGGCAGCGAGGTGGAGGACAGGGACCCGGCTCGGAAGGCCCGGATGCGGCCCGAAGCAGGGTCTGAGTGTGGTGTATAACACTTACCTGTCTCCACGAGACGGCCAGGGATGCGTGAGAAGGCGGATGACCGGGTCCTCGAACCGCACCCAGCTGCCGTGCTGGCGAACAAGAGGGGGCTGAGGGGTGCAAGGCTTACAGGGTCTTGGAACCCAGGAACAGAGGAATTCGCTCGTTCTTTGGAGTGTGGGTACCGCTTGCTCCGCTTCTTTTGGGAGCAGCGGAGGAACAGACACACACACAAAGAAAGACTCCACCTGGCCCTCACCCGGGGGGAGGGAGTGGATTGTTGACGAACTCCCAGAGCATCCTCCTCCATCCCTGAGCGGCCTGCTCCGAATGCTTTCACTGTGGCTTGCCACCTGGCTTGGCAGCGCCTGGAGCGGGCTGGGCGTCCCTGCTACGGCCGGCTCCATGCTGAGGCCTGGCTGGAGGCTGCTGCGGAGGCCCATTGAGAGCGGCGGCAGGGGAACGCCCTCGGCGATGAGCAGGCGGAGGAACTGCCACCGACGGCAGGGTGGAGGCAGCAGCGGGCCACCGGGGCAGGATGTGCCGGATTTCCCCCGTCTGCACTTGGGCAGCAGAGAACTGTTGGACATAGTTCTCTGCCGTGTCGCTGACCAGCCCAACCTGGGAAATTGGGGAGACCAGGAACCGAACCTTGTCCACATCCGCCATATCAACCAGGCTGAGCCAACGATGGCGCTCCTGGACCACTAAGGTGGATACCGCCAGACCGATCGCGCATTCCACAACACTCGTGCCCGGAGGGCGAGGTCAGATGCAGTGCGATGCTCACCTATGAGCACACGGTCTTGGCTACCCTCGTGCATGTCCATGGGTGCCCTGGCCTGACAGACCTGTAGCAGCGCCATGGCACGCAAGAGGAGGCGGCTTGCCCACAGGCTCTGTAAGTTCTGCCCGTCGGAACGAACGAGAACCCACAGGCCTTAGGGGGGAGACGAGGATCCCCCCAAAAGGTAGCGGCCGCCGGACACAGGTGCACCTATGTCGCGACAGACTGCTCCACTGGAGGGATAACCTCGCAACCCTTTACCGCTCCTCCATCAAGGGTAGTGAGGGGGAAAAGCTATTCAGGCAGTTTCTGGCAGAGAAAGGTGCCATCCACAACCTGGTAAGCTCTCCATGCACTTCGGGAAAGAAAGGCACTGGGGCGGCGAGCTGAGAACCAGCGCAGCCCGCCCCAAGATACCAATCCTCCAACCAAGACTGGACGGGACACGGTGGAGGGTTCCACTCGAGCCCGGCAGCCTCGGTGGCCCGTTTCAGCATAGCTGACCTTTCTGGATCTGGCTCGGGCAATGTTAAACTCCCAGAGGGAGAAAACACAGCCGAGTCGTCATCTCCAGAGGTCAGCTCACCCTCCGGTGCTGCTATCGACATCTTATCCTCTGGGGGAACCCCAATTGAAACGGCTGATCAGTCCATTACAGAGGGACCAGCACGTTCAACAGGAATTCCATCGGCTACAGTGTGATGGAGGAGTGAGGAGCCCACAGGGAATGGTTACCGGGCGAGATCTCCATCACTATCCTCCGTTCACCCATCCCACGTGGCACCCGGGGGGTGGGGCATGGTAATGGGGACTCGCGCTTCGCGGACGAAGGCGAGTCTCGATCTCAACACCGCGACAGTCATATTCCCGCAATGGGAACATGTACCGCCCACAAAAGCTGCTTCAGCGTGCTGTAAGCCCAAACACGTGAAGCAACAATTGTGACCGTCAGAGAGGAAAAGGGAACGACCGCATCCAGAAACGCACAGGTGGAATGACATCTTTTCCAAAAAAATATTATTATTTTTTTGTGAAAAAGACGCAAACGCACCCGTGTTGCTCTTTCAGGAAATAGGACCCGTCACCAGTGCCGGAGCACACAGGGGAATGACCGCGGCAACACTGAACAGTAAACTGAAACAGTGAAGCACTCACTTTTCTGCCCTCTAACCAGCCGTCAACACACACAAACCTTTAGAAATTTGTAGCTGTAAACAGCAGATGAGAGATCAAAGCTCGCGATCACCGCTGCACTCGCGCTGTAGAACCACCAGCACTGGGAGAGTTTTCCAGAAGAACACCGACACACTCGCTCGTTGTAAACAACAGCACTCTTCAGAGACATCAAAGACGATCGGCTCCGAAGTGAAAGACAACTAGTGCGTGCATCCACTTCCGTATTTATACCCGCGGCGCGGGGGCGGAGTGTGTGATGCATTTCACGCACGCCAATTTCTTTGGCTCGTTTTAATAGTACTCGAAGATGACGGTCTCTCTAAGCGTGATCCCAATCAGTCGACTACGTCGAACGTGAGCGACTGAATGGGAACTACATGTACTATATTTACTATAGGGTTAGGATTAGGTTTGGTTTAGGGTTAGTTGCATGTAATTCTAAATAATTTATAGTTGTTGCTATAGTAACTACATGTAATGTTACCGTTAAAGTTTTGAACAGAAGCAAATTACTGTCAAATTTAATTTGTGTTGGCTTCACATATATTTCTGGTTGGCTTCTCAGGTTTCACATGTCTCTCGAGTTTCAGAACTGCCAAAGTCTGTGATCAAAAGTTAGAAATCACAGTATGCACTCAATATTCACAAATTCTTCCAAACCAAAATAATCTGGACTGTATGGTCTACACTTTACAGCTCTATAATCCTACTGTCTATAATCCTGCCTCTAAAAATCCTATATGTCTGTCTATGTTTCCTAAGAAATTTGAGATATTTGTCAAGATTGATTGACAAGAAAAACATAAAAGGGAAAAAATACTTTCTTCTTGGTTAAACTAAGGTTTTACATGATTTTACCAGATTGTTAGCTGGACATTTCCAAGAAAGCACAAGTGACTTTATAAGGCATAAGATCAAGTGTGCAATGAGTAAACAGAGCTAATGCCACCTCTCCACTGTGAAAGCCATTAGCAATGACATTACTGCCTGCTAGAGCACTGGTGCAATTTAAGAGTATTGCAAAAATAAATTTCAGAAGATCTGTCCGGCCATTAATGTAACTGCCCTACTCCAAATAATAAAGTGTGATCTGAAATACAAATAAGACTTCATACATCAGAATCTACTAATGTAACATGTATTTCCTCAGCTCATTGGTGTTTAATTATTGCATATGTAGCTCATGTGTGGAAATACAGATTGGATCAGCGTGTATGCAATCTGTTTGTGGATGTATTTGCAATTATCCCAATGCATTGCATTCAGTTGTACAATAAGCAATGTTGACTCCCTAATCAAGCATTGATGTGCATGGTTCAGTGTGCTGTGTGGCTCATTTGCTTCTTATTTCTTATTCTGTGTACATACAATGCTCGGCTGGATGGAGACTTGAACAGACAAACATTAGCTGTGTAACATATGTCCTGAACCCCTGTGATCTATGTCCACCTGGCCAGAATTGACCCACAGTGGATTAAGAGATCCAAATTGGCTGTTTGATATATGGCCAGTCCTTGTTAACAGTGTTCCCTCCTGTCAATTCTCTCCATTGCTTTCAAGGTCAACCGCCCTCTTCTGCTGGACAAATCAGAGAGCTTATAATCAGTGATGCTCGCACATACACACACTTTCAAACTCGCTCATGAGTGTGAGCGTCAATGTTGAAAAATATGTGACACTATGTGTTTTAACATGACTGTCTCTAATTTATTTTACATGATATGCATGAAGAAAATATGAAATTCATCCCTGTTTTGTCCTAATCATGGCCTTATATCTGTGATTCTATTTTCTTCTTTTCTAGCTTGTAGAAAATACATTTTATTGCCAGCAATTACTGATTCATGATTGTTTGTTGTGGTTTTGACTGCAAGACCCTGAAACAGATCAATATCAGACTTCACATCCCAGACCAAGACTTGTTGATTTATGAACTACAGTAAGTAAAGACAATTATTGTATCCATTTCTAACAGTTTCATGTTGCACACTGAAAAACATGATCAAATCAGTAATCTGTTTACCAGTTATGCCTTTAAATATGATATCAACGTGGAGTGACGTGCATTTAGTTTAATACCAGTCAACTTAAATAACACTAAGCTTTCTGATTGAATTGTCATGTTTGTGATGAAATTGCAATAAGTAGGTACAGTATAAATGGATGCCTTATAATGATACTTTATCGAAATGCAATGACATATTAATTTATTAACACTTTCCCTGCCATTGAAGGAAATTTCCGTCATGTATGATGGAATCTGGCCCCAGGTGTAAATGCTAATCTGTCTCTCACATCTTTTAATTGAATTTCTCTAGATGTTACAGCAGGTGTAAATGAAGCGAAAGATATCAGGAGTTGTAGTAGACGGAGAACTATAAGCCAAGACTTAGATCAAGATGCCAAGACCACAAGATCAAGACACCAACTCTGAGATGGCACTGATCCAGGTGACTAGTGTTAAATCCTTACTGCTTCTTAACCAATTCTGTCACTTTTTTTGTCTAACATGTTTCACAAGAGTGATGACAATTAACCTCACTGCACACCAAAGCTAATTAGAATTTGTGAAGGTCAAAGTCTCCCCTACTACTTCTTAGCCTTTAGCTATGAAGTGACACACTTGACGGTCACAGCAGCAGAAATCTGTGACGTAAAAAAAATAGATTGAAAGAGACAACCAGACTGGCGGTCTTTTGAACCTCCTCTTTCCTATAAACTCCATATATGACCCCATTAGGAGTGTCACACAGCACTTCCTTTCACATTAAACCATGATGTGTTGAACAATAGAGACCTCGACGGGAGAGCACAGTCTAGTTTATTCTTTCCTGCCTTTTTCGTGGCATGTTTATTATCACAGCTGTTTACACACGTGCATGTGTGACCATCAGATCTTGTCGTTTGGGCGTAGGAGCACACGTCACAAACTGCTCCTCCCGTGCCTGGGCTAAGCACAAAGCTTCCTGAGATGAAGAAGAAATCTTTTTATGTCACTTTTGTGGAGATTTTACTACGCAAAACAGAGAAAGTAAATACAGTATTTTGGCTTGGTGTCACGTCCAGGACACAGTCACTCTGAAATGAAAGAGTAACTACGCCTTTGAAAGTCACAGAGAGGAATTGGGGGGAATGGTTTGTTTTACGGTTTGAGTCTGCTAATACGTGGAGCGGAACATTTTCTAGTTTTATGAGGGAAAAAACTGTAGTGAAATGATTGCTTCAGTTTATTCTCACTTGGAAAATATGGCTCAAAAGATTGTCACCTTTGCTCTTCGGTCCCTGGTCTTCTTGTTTAGAATGAGAGACAATGAAGGCTCTTAAACTTAATGTCAATTTATTCATTCTGTAGAATATTGGGTACAATTGAGATGCTTCTCTCTGAGATGCTAAGTATGAAAACGAAAAAAGAATGGGTTTTAGGGTTGTGCAACATTCTAAAATTAATTTAGCCTGGTTAAAACCAGACCATTCTCAGTTGTAACTGAGTTATGGTCTGGCAAAGCGTCATAGACAAATCATTTCCAGAGGAGCGTCACCAACGGACGTCGCGGATAGACCTAAAACCAATCAGAGCGATGAAGGAGATGACGTATGCAGAGCGGCGGAGGAACATCTCCGAGTGTTGTTCTTTGGTCGGTTTTTAACTAAAAGGAAACGTTCAAAACGCTTAAAACAGACGCGATAGCTGATTCGAACGAGTGATGTTCGACGGCGGCATCCATCTTTGTAATGTAGGCTACAAAATCTGCTTCAAAATCCCAGCGCTGTCGTCATCGTGTAAAGCCCGCCCCAACGTTTCTGATTGGTGCCTCGATTTCGACGGATTGGAAATGGGCTTGAATGAGCTCTTTGCCAGACTAACTTTCAGAGCAAATCTAAATTTGCCGGAAGTTGTCTGGGTTTTCCCAGGCTAAAATGAATTTATAATTCCCTTAAAATTCCAATTAGTTCTTGATTTAAACATTTGAATTGGGTGTAGAAATATAATTAGAATTAAGGAAGTAGAATTACAAAGAAATCGTGACTGCTGTAAGATAAGTTTTTTAAATATATATATATATATATATATATATGTATCATTTTTTTTTAATATGAATTACTCACAGTATTATCAAATTGTATCTGAAAACGGTGTGTTGAATAATTGAATTAAAAACTTTTTGATCTTTGTTTATAGAAATATTTAGTGACATATCAGGGAATAAGTTCTTCTAGATAGACACAGACAGACATGAGTATATAGACATACATTTATAGATGGATATCTTTTTGCTTCCATTTTTCATCTCATGTAGCTTATAGTATTGCAAATGATTCTAAGAAATTTCACTACCTTGAACCACATGACAACATGACTTAGCATTTTATGCAATCTTTCTCACAGATGTCAAGTGATTAACATTGTAAACAACTGTTGTGCTCAAAGGAAAGGATTTGACCCTTAGGAAACTGTGAGTGTGTGATGGTTTTTGTGCGTGTCACGTCTCATGTGCAGCTACAAACGCTCATCCTTATCCTTCAATCGGGTCATGGAACAAAACACAATGACTGACAATAAGTTACATGAATCAGACCTAATTATACATTAGCATGTAGAAAGTATAATAGCGTGGCCTATTATGGGTGTTTGTTGACATTGGGTACATTGACACGATCAACAAACAACATGCTATCTCAATGACTCCATATTGAAACCTGCATCCTCCAAAGGAGACCTCAACAGAGTTCTAAATGGGTGGCTTAAACAAAGAACAAGGAGGAGGAGAGCAGGGACACAAGTGGGCATGGTGGCAGACATCAAGGAGCCAATAGAAACCTATTTTGAGTTTTCTGTAGACATTGGGGGCCAATAAGAGCTGGTTTCAACTCAGTTAGACACAGTTTCACAAGGCTGACCATATCACAGGCCTATAGCACTTTCAGCAGTTCATTTTCAACCACTGTGTTTTTCCTCTGGATTATTCACATAACTAGAGACTTGCCTTGACCCAGTGTGGTCCCTTAAAATGCTGCTTGCCGTCACAGTGGAATAGAAGAGTACTTTGGACTATTTTATGCAGAGAATTTATAGACTGTGCCAGAAAGGTAGGAGCACTTTTGTGTGGAATGTGTGATTCTAAGCTTGAATGCGCTAAAATGTCTAGCCTGACGGCGTGTCAAGGACCCGTTTTACCTGTAAAGTGATTCATTTCATTCTCACTTCTTTTTAAACCATACAGCACTTCAGCTGAAAGGAGCGATATGCTCTGCCAACATGATCAAACTGTCAGATGGTCCAAATTCAAAGTGAACAGCCTAGTGATGTAATAATGGCTAAATCCAAATACATTTTGTAACAATTTAATAAAAAATTGTATCAATGACGAGATGTTAAGAGTGCTTGTATGAATTCAGATAATTCTGCCACATTTGAAACGGTTTACCTTAAAAATTACTATACGCCACTCTGGAATACTAGATTCTGATTGGTCTGTCATTCTGGAGGCAAATATATTTGTATATGTAATAAACTATATTTTGAAATGTATCACAATTCAAAACTTTAATTCGTAACAATATTTCACAGTATTACTGTTTTTACTGCATTTTTTTGTCAAATAAAACATGTTTACACCTGGTACTAAGATGCATTTTGGTCGATCTGATCACAAGTGGACGACACTAAATACAAGTGTAAACGGGGTCTAAAACATTTTGAGGTAGTCAAAAAGGCATTCGACCGGATTGCTTTCGTATAGTGTAAATGCTCATGTGGTCGAATGCGTTCGAACAGCAGCAAAAGATGCATAGTCTTTGCCTACTGACCTAATGTTAAACATTATGGGAAGCACGCTAGCCAGACAGGATTTAAACTTTGTCGGCTGTTGACTCAAGTTTGGTTTGAAGATGAGAAACGTACCAAGCAATGCCCTCTCACCATTCCTGAATAAAAATAAAAAAAAATAAAAAAAACATACATTTACCCAACCTCCCCTCAAAGAAATCAGGACAGAAGTGGTTAAAAGAGGACAAAAGTGACAGATTGACCAAACCACATCTTAATACCAGGTGTAAACAGGGCCTAGGAGACTTTAAAAAACATTACAAAAATCGTACCGATCCCATACTTGAAAGGTAGTATAATTTCATGTTCATTTGTTTGGTAAGTAGCCATGTAATATGGAGGAGAACGTACAGCCAGCCAGTCATTATCACAAAATAAACCTCTTCAGGGTGATGCAAGACCCTCTTTGCATTGGGGTCCCGATTGTCTTGTCTGGGTTTGTTTTGTGATAATGACTGCACATTGTTGTTTTAATGAGAAAGTTGTTATTAAAAAACTATCTAGCAGCTAATGGCAGGGTGCCCTGATGCCTCAAGATCATGTTGTCTGGGCTAGCAAAACAAATCCAAGAGCACATGTAGAGGCTTAAATGCCAATGGGGGAAACAACCTGATATTGGTATACGATGCCTCTCTCTGACATAAACCTCTGATCCTCCTTAAATAATGTAAGTCACATTTCCATTTTGGAGGGAATGTTCGCTTTAAAAGCATCCTGCTGTGGCTTTACAAATACTGGTTGCACTCAGGTCGGCTTTGAGGCTTTAATATGTAAAGTCACCACGAGTATGTACCATCTACGTTTCCTTTGAACGGTTTTCTCCCACATGTATGCACAATGATTTCTTGGAGCTTTTGGGTGTGATTCATGTTTATTGATGTGTGATGCTTTGAAGTTTTAGGTTTACCTTTAGAGGACTAGTTGTGCAGAAAATGTTGTATTTCCTGCCCATGAATTGAAGTATTAGAGGTGCTATAGCATGACTATTACTCATGCTCTGTGTTAGGGATTTGAAGAAACCCCCAACATAAGGTGTTTAACTTCAGCACGTAACTCATCCCACAGCGCTTGTGCCTCAAACACGAATGATACCTCAAATGATGCGGTTGAGGAGCTTTTCTGACTTTAGACTCACGTTTCTCACCTTTTAGATAAATGGATGAGAAAATCCTATAGAATTACATTGAATGAGCGACCTAAGCCATATAGAGACCAGAAAACCCATAGCAATACACTAAAAACACTATAAATATAAAAAAAAAAAAAATTATGTATGTAGTTGAATGTATATTGTTCAAAAGTTTGGAGTCAGTAGTTTATTTTCCCTCAGCATTTGTATTCAACATATATTCAGCAAATGTATCATTGTTTCCACCAAAATATTAAGCAGCACAACTGTTTTTAGTATTGATAGTAATAAGAAATGTTTCTTGAGCCTCAAATCAGCATATTAGAATGATATTTGAAGGATCATATGACACTGAAGACTGGAGTAATGATGCGGAAAATTCAGCTTTGCCATCACAGAAATATATTGCATTTGAAAAAGCATATTAAAATAGAAAACAATAGTTATTTTAGAAAAAAAAAAGAAAAAAGTTATTTTAAATTGTAATGATATTTCTCAATATTACTGTTTTTACTGTTTTTTTTATCAAATAAATGCTGCCTTAATGAGCATAAGACACTACTTTCAAAAATATTTTTAAAAATGACTGAGCCCGAACTTAGTTTTTTTTTTAGTTATTTAAATATGCAGTCAAAATCCATGTTTCTAAGGCTCATTATGAAAACATTTGTTTTAATGACCTAATTGTTTGACCTTGAACTCTTTTTCACTGACCCTTTTCTTTATTTCTTTAGAGAGAGAGAGAGCTTTGTAAACACCTGGAGCTATGGCACCTGCTGTTGGAGGTCCTGTGGGCTACACCCCTCCTGAGGGGGGCTGGGGTTGGGCCGTGGTGGTTGGCGCCTTTATTTCTATTGGTTTCTCCTACGCCTTCCCAAAGTCCATCACTGTGTTCTTCAAGGAAATTGAAGTGATCTTTGATGTCAATAGCAGTCAAGTGTCCTGGATCTCTTCCATCATGCTTGCTGTCATGTATGGAGGAGGTAAGCGGTGTCTTCCTGCTCTTTATCCTTTTGTCTTCCACTCAAAACTCTCAAAAACTCTAAATATCATAAAAAAGTTGTTTGTGAATTCATAATGGTTTAATTTCGTACAAGACGTTTGCACTTATTTAAATCCGAGTTGCTTAATACAGTAATAATGTCCATGAGTCACTGTAAATAATGCTGTTTTATTGTCCATTCAAACCAGTGGTGAGATCATGGCACAGGTAATGAAGGCACAGTTTATCAATGGATATTGCGTGAGTGAAAGACCCTTATTCATTTGAATGTAGAAATGAGAGTCATGCTAGACAAGGCTTAGACATCAGCCACCGGCTTCTTTGCTGAGAGATTGAGCTATGAATGGGCAACTCTATCTCCCTCTGGAGTCTTTCTTCTCAGTCAGCTCTTTATTCTGCAAGTGTCAGATGTTTTCCTTGGAGAGAGATGAGGAGATGAGACGCCTAACTCAGGAGTCACACAGACTTGTGATGACTAGCGTCAATAGCAAACTTGTCTCAGGAAGTGGAGCACCACCAAATGATGTCAGCACACTCACATAGGCAGACTAAATTGCACCTTCTCCTTCTCACGCTACTGAGCAGATCAAAAATGAGTTTAAAAAATATCAACCATTACAGATAATATGAAAAAAAGGTTTGAATGTTTCTGACAGTATGAAGCTAGTTTTTAGTTATAAGTCAAAGTTTTATTGCAAAAGCCAATTATACGATCAGTATGGCTTGTGTGCATGCTTTCACACAACCTTTAAAAGAGGCAAAAATAAATACTATTTTAAAAAATATTTCCTTATCCTCGTGTCGTTCCAAACCTGTGCAACTCTCTGTTCTCTGTGGAACACAAACCAGATGTCAAGATGTTTTGAAGAATGTTAAAACTCTTCTTTTCCATGCAGGGCAAGCATACAGTGAAGTAATGTAAAGCTCGTTGAGTCGTTGTCCATCATTTTGCGAGCAGTTGTTGATAAAGAAAAATGTCACGTCACAATATTGGAAATATTTCCGTTTTAAATAACGAAGGCGAACCAGTCAATATCACACAAGCAATGTGCAAACTTTGCGCTATAGTTATGCTGGTGAAGAAGTCTCAAACCTAAAAGTTGGTTTTGATTAGGAGAAAGCTAATCTAGCATCTTATCATTGCAGAGCAACAGTTATGCGGTGATGCACTATGAAATGATTGCGGGGCAAATAAATTGTAATATTAATTTAATATTAAAAGTAGCCTAATAATGATAATAATTCAGATCATCGCAGGCTGGACTTCAGATTATCATCATTTTTTATTATTATTATTGTTAGTTCTGATACATTGGGATTTTCCTTTCTTTGAAAAGATTTTTCCTTTTTTTTTTATTGTGGACACTCAATCTGTATTTCACTGTCCCACATACTTCCGTCAAACTTGAGCTTTTGCCCTCACATTTGTCTTGAGAAAGAATAAGGTGGTCGATCTGGATGTGTTTTTGAAACACAGACCTTTCGGTTTATGTCAGTGGGGTTGACATTATGGCCAGGAGAACTCGTGGCATGTGGAAGCACATGACTTTACATTTGACCTCATACTCCTACACTGCCCCTTCTGGCCCAGCTGACCTAATTCCCAACTGGGGGCAATACAGAGCACATGACCCAGATGATCAAAGAACCAAGCACTCGTGAAAAAATCCAAGCGTTTTGTTCTGAACACAATGATGTACTGAATCGTAGTGCTATGGTTTGTACTAACATATTTGCAGGCAAGACATAACTGTGTGAATATTTTATGCTGACTTATGCACATCAGAAGTCTGTGTAGCAATATTCCATATTCCCAATAGTTCACATGCTCGCAAATAAATCAGAATGGCATTGTTTTAGCATCTAGTTTTACGCTGTCCATGACTGACATGTGTTGTGGTCCCCTTTTTGCTGTCATTTCCCTTTCTATCTATCTTCTGATGCCCCCTCTGCCTCTTTATGAATTCATCCACTGTCTCACCCACCCTTTGCAAAGAAGTCTGAATGCCCTCTAAGCTAAATACTGTCAGAAGGTGTTTGTTTATTTTCCAGGGATGTGTTGTTTTGGCATTCTAGGCCAAGACATCTTCCTACATAGACCTCTAGTGCTTTTAAGCTTGTTGTCGTGACCCAGGCAGCCTAGAGGTAGTTCGCCTGGAGCAAGAGAGGTCCAGATATGAGAATATTTACATGAATGCAGACTGATCTGATATGTCAGGAGGACTAGGTTTTTATTTAATGTCACCCAAGGGCTTAGTCAGTGAATATTCTAATTTAAAATCACTCTGTCAGTACCACATTTAAAGTCATGTTAATATAAATTAATTTGATGTACTGTGGTTTTAATACCAAATCTGCACAAAAGAAAGAGCACAGAATGTAGTAATGCTACAAATTACCCTGAAATAGTTATGCTAAACTGTGCCGTTTCACAAAATAATGACTGTTTTCATACAGGTTTCCTGATGACTCCACTTGTCTGCCATTGGTTGGTCAAATAGCCGGTCTTTTGCAAGCATTCAAGCTCATTTGTGAGGAGTGTTCATTCACATTTATCTAGGACTGCACAATTAATGATTATCATGGTATGGCTAAGTGCAAATATCAAATCTCAAAAGGCTGCAATTTGGAAACAAATATATGCGATGCGTGTTTCAGAGTGAAGCGTAGCACTGTGTTCTTTTACACGCAAGCAGCTCATTATCTGCCTGTGTTTGCAGCATCTCAGAGTTGCTTGGTTTGCAGTAAATGCTGTTCCACACAAACTCAATCTCTGCTGTGAGATAGGGTTGCTTATAACGTGCCTTTTGGAAGCAATATGTGCAAGCCATCTTTCCATACTTGTAATAAGATGCGCTTATCAACTAAAGAGAAGCTTTAAGGGCTTACCTGTCAAAATACAGGTTTGATGGTATAACGTTTAAAAATGATTATTATTATAACCATATGATATTTAATCACAACTTTTTGGCCAAATTATACAGCCCTACGAACAAGCACAGCAAACAGAATGTTTTATTTAAATTGCAATCGATATTTTATCAGAAAAAAACAAGTCAGTCTATTGTACTGGGAGGCTGAAGACGTGCTCGCCATCCCTCCCCGGTTTTCACATGATTAGGTGGCTTCCTTCCTACATTCATGATAGGATTTGGCATCTGTACATGGAAGACTTAAAACACGCACGTAGCTACTAATACCTTTGGGATCACTGTGTTTGCAGTATCAGAACACATTAGTTTGGATTGGCGCTTGCCATCACTCCCTGGTTTTCACATTTTGGCCAAATTATACAGCCCTACGAACAAGCACAGCAAACAATGCATTTTTTATTCAAATTGCAATTTTTATCAGAAAATCGCAGTTACATTTTCCCCACAAATCGTGCAGCCCTACATGTATATAGCCTACTTCTCTCATATTTCTTATAGAGTGGGAATGTTCAAATTTGGTTAAACTACTGGTATTATAGTTGTTGTGGGGTAAACCAGGGATGTAACCTGACACTAATGAATTTCCGCATTTATAAATGTGTTCATGTTTTCTTTCGTACATGTTCGCACACAGTGACTCGCTCCCCCACTGTATGATGTGGATTAGAGAGGCAAACAAGGCAGTCTATTGTACTGGAAGGCTGAAGACGTGCAGGCGCTCGCCATCCCTCCCCGGTTTTCACATGATTAACAGGCTTCCTTCCTACATTCATGATAGGATTTGGACTCTGTACATGAAATGCTTAAAACACTCACGTAACTGCTAATATTTTTGTAATCACTGTGTTTGCTATTGCAGGGGAGTATATCAGAACACTTTAGTTTGGTTTGTTTGGGCTAAAGTTTGCCATAGGAGTGAAACATATCTGAATTATGATTTAGTAGAGCATGTCTTCCAGCCACTGCATTTCACAGGTAACATCTTTTCCTCAGTTAACTGGATGATGGTGAGAAACAGCAAAATCTGCAGTTTGATGATTACTGCAGTAATATGCAATGTCAAATTCTATTGTTCTTCCTCACAGAGCTGCAATGCCCTCTAGTGGTCTGAACAGAGACTATCAACTTTCACCATGAAATCAAAATATTTATTTATCCTTTTTCATTTTGAGTATACATTGCTGATGTTATTGTGAACAGTTAATCTATGCATAAAAGAAAATAGATGTACATCTTTGTAATCTTTCATCATAATGTAATAACTTGCTCCTATTCTAAAACATCGTTCCTTTGATAGGCCAAGCCATCTTTTTTTTTTTTTTTTTTTTTTAATCCCATCAAATCCCAATGGATAAAATCAAATCATGGGTTATATTTTCACTCTCTCTTGTTGAGTTTCCTGATAACTTGGAATTGGCTGTTTATTGAACCATTGTTCTTTTTTAGTTTGTAGCTTGATTTTTCTTTACCACATATCTTATACTTATTCTCAAGCATACGTTTCAACAGCCCCGTTATCTTCTTGGTAACCAAGTACACTAACTTTTGATAAAGCTTTACTTCAAAACAATCCTCATTTAATCTAAAAATCTCTTCTTTTTTTAAATTCACACAAATATTGCAGTGGCGTATTTTATCATTCTTTGTTTAGTTCATTGTATTTTAAAATGTTATACTGTCTTAGATTATATTTAAAGATTGTATTTAAAGTATAATCTTACTGACTTTGAAGATCATTTTCAGAAATAACATTTAAAATTGTCTTAAAATAGGAAATAAAATCTCTTTCTGCTTTCAAATTTAAAAAAAATATATATATTGAATGTGCAATAATGTTTTTGTTTTTATTTATTTTTGTGTGCGTGTGTGTGCAGAATCTGACAGCTTGTATTTCCACTTTTTGTTCCCAGGTCCTGTCAGCAGTATCCTGGTCAATAAGTATGGAAGTCGGTCCGTTATGATTTTAGGAGGCTGTCTCTCAGGAGCAGGGCTCGTCGCTGCCTCTTTCTGCAATACTCTTGAGGGCTTGTACTTCTGTGTTGGTGTTTTAGGAGGTATAAATAAAATCAAATATTTTATTGTATTTTTTAAAATGGTCAAACGTTATTTTAGGTTTCCTGAACTAGTTACATCAAAAAATTAGTAAAATGTACTTATTGTATTCATATCATATCGCAATACACTTTTGCTGCTATATTGAGGTAGGATACCGGAAAGGTTAGGGACAGGTTTGGTGGTGTGGTAAGGCAGCTGTAATTATATGCAGTTTATATATATATATATAAGTACAATGTAAAACCATGTATGTGCTCTATAAGTGTAATGTATCAAATTATTAATTTAAATGTAGGACTGACATATTAGTTAAAGACATATATAGTGGGACCTTTTAAACATAAATCGTTGCACTTATCCCATGACATTTGTAGTAATGGCACTCCTGTTGATGGCACACTCCTGTGACACATTTTAATATCACCCTGGGCAGTTTTCTTTTTTTAACTGTTATGATGTTTTCCAGGTCTGGGACTGGCATTCAATCTCAACCCAGCTCTCACAATGATCGGAAAATACTTCTACAAAAGACGCCCGATAGCTAATGGTATCGCTATGGCTGGTAGCCCAGTCTTCTTGTCTACTCTGGCTCCTTTAAACACTTGGTTCTTTGAATATTTCGGCTGGAGAGGGAGCTTCTTGATTCTGGGTGGACTTCTGCTCAATTGTTGTGTAGCTGGATCACTGATGAGGCCAATTGGGCCAAAACCCCAACCTGCTGTTAAAGCTGCTAATAGTAACAACAGAGCTAGAGAGCAAAAGACCATGATAGAGATCATCAATGGCTTTATCGATCTGACACTCTTCAAGCATCGTGGCTTCTTGCTTTACCTATTGGGTAATGTGGTCATGTTCTTCGGCCTCTTCACTCCTCTTGTGTACCTCAGTAATTACGCCAAGAGTAAAGAAATTCCCAAGGAGAACGCAGCTTTTCTGCTCTCTGTCCTGGCCTTTGTAGATATGGTTGCACGGCCTTCAATGGGAATGGTCGCCAACATGAAATGGGTGAGACCAAGAGTGCAGTACTTCTTCGCCGCAGCTATTTTCCTTAATGGTGTGTGCCACCTGCTTGCCCCTCTGTCCACAGACTACTTAGGGTTTGTGATTTACTCTATTTTCTTTGGGTTTGCCTATGGCTGGCTGAGCTCAGTGCTGTTTGAGACTCTCATGGATCTCGTAGGGGCTCAACGTTTCTCCAGTGCTGTGGGACTGGTGACGATTGTGGAATGTGGGCCAGTGTTACTGGGGCCTCCTCTACTAGGTGAGTATGGAGTGTGTTTACGTCTCATATTCAGGCAAATCAAATGGTTTACTTTATCATACATGCTTGTTTTATGACCTCATATTAATTGGGAGACTAATTTGTATAAGTACAAACATGATATGTAATTTGTCACACAGCAGAAGCATTTAAATTGCCCCATTATGCTTTTTTCGGATAATACCTTTCATGTAGTGTGTAATATACTGTAGGTGTTTGTGAATGTAAAATGTCTGCAAAGTTTTAAAACATCGCAGTGAATGACAAAAGGAGTTATTGTCTCCCACAAGAAAGTACCGATTCTGAACTGAATCTGATTCTGAAACAAATCTTCAGTAATTCCAGCCTTCATACTCGAATCTATGTAGGTTTGTAAAAGATTTGCACAATGCCTGCCTATGATCTTCATTGGATGCCCATGAACAAGGGCGCCATCATTTCATTTCATATGACTGTGTATCAAGTGCTGAGGAAATCTCTGGAGCTGAAATTCAGATATGGTAATGTGTGTTCCGTTTCCGACATCTGACCAATCAGAGCAGAGTAGGATCTCTAAAAGGCGGTTTTAGAGGGACCCAATCATTGATCGAACCATTTCAGACACTGTGAGGTGGTACTGCAATGTATATTATGAGAAAACTAAAGTGCTGCTTTCTTTTTTTTACTGTGAATTCATGTACAACCTTAAACAAAACAAAATTAGGAACTTTTAAAATTGCACAATAGGTACGCTTTAAAACGAACCAGTGAAGGCAAAGGGTAGTTAAAATGTTTTGTTTTTTACTAAGAAATTACCAGTCAAATGAAATGACCTAAGAAATTAATTTGGTAACGCTTTAGATTACAATGACCTAAGAAATTAATTTGGTAACGCTTTAGATTACAGCCCGGAAAGTACTGTGTAATTAAGAGGAATTTACAGAGTAACTTTCGGTAATTATAGTGTACCTATAAAGTACTTACATTTAAGTATAAGGGGACAATATGTAAAGTTTGGGGAATAAAGGGGTAACAACCAGGAGAATTAAAAAAATATTTATACTCTAAGTATTATAGAACTAAGGGGTACTTATTCTACTATTATGAACAATCTTACATTTGGGAGCAATTTAGCGAGAACATACACTGCGTACCTTTTTGTAATAATTGTGTACCAATACATACTGCATAGGCTTTTTTTAAATCACAGGGTACATATCTTTGTTTATTTTTTATCGCAAAAGTGCAGATGTTTAAGTTTGGCTTACATGTTTCAAGGCAAGAAAAGCTAAGACTAATGCAATTTTTTTTAAATACTGGGAAATATATCTTGTTTCATGTGGTTACAGGGTAAGTGGTGCTTGTATAATAAGTAAAGGTTTTCGAGTCAGTGATATAAGATTGTGTGTATGCATTTGTATTGTACTTACCCTGTAACTACATGAAACAAGAGGGTAACAAGCACCACTACATGAAACAAAAGTCTTTCCCCAAAATTTAAGCAAAAGTTGCATTAGTTTTCGTTTTCAGTGCACTTTTGTTAAAAAGATTACTTTATAAATGCATAGATATGTACCCTGTAATTTTTATAAAGCCTATACAGTATGTACTGGTTCACCATTATTTCAAAAAGGTATGTTCTTGCTAAATTGCTCCCAAATGTAAGATTGTTATATCATAATAGTAGAATAAGTACCCCTTAGTTCTATAATACTTATATATAAATAATTTTTTAATTCTCCTGGTTGTTACTCCTTTATTCCCCAAACTTAAAATATTGTTCCCTTATACTTATATTGTAAGTATGTTATAGGTACACTGTAATTACCAAAGGTTACGCTGTAAAATTGCTTTAATTACGCAGTACTTTCCGGGCTGTAATCTAAAGCGTTACCATTAAATTTCCCTAATACATTCAGGTTAATATTAACCTGAAATCCTGGTGTTCATTAAAAAAAAAAAAGAAAGAAAAAGTATTACCTAAATTTTAATCACTTATATCACATTTTGTTGATAATGGTGGGTTGATGGATCCCACTTGGATCACTGACCTTTTTTTTTATATGACAATTGTCTACACTCACAGGGAAGTTCAACGACATCTACCATGACTACAAGTATACTTACATGGCCTGTGGATTTGTCCTGCTGGTTGGCAGTTTGTTTCTCTTCATCGGAATGGGCATCAACTACAGACTGCTGCATAGAGAGGCAAAAGAGGAATCCAAAAGAGCCAATCTGCAGGAGGAACCTGGCAAAGTTGAAGATGCACTGAAAGCACCCAATAACAACACTGCAGAGTATGGTGTGTGACACTGGCTGATTTGTGTGATTCTGGGTGATCCTTTCATTTATACACTCTCCACATTGAAGATTTAGTTACAGACATCCATCTTTGGCCTATTCAGATTACTGAGACAGTGATGCAAACATTTCAGTGCCTTGCATGAGTGCACACTGCACAGTAATGCAAATTATATTTTTAATTTTATTTTTAGAATTTAACTTCAGTTTAAAAACGTTTGCTTAACATTTACTGTAGGACAAGAATTGTGGCACGTCTATTTTGGGGTGTTTTATGTACGCAGTGAGTGAAAGATTAAATCAGTGATGAAAGGAATTCATTTCAAGAAACAAACGTTGCCTTCTAACAAAAAAGTCACTGGAGTAATAAAAAAGCAGTAGATATACAAATAGTGTATGTTGTTAAATATATGCACAAATGAAACATAACTTGGTAAATATTTTCAGTTAATGCATTTTGTCAGTATCCATGCACACTTGCCAATGACTGTTATTTTGTGTATTCTTATGTGTATGTGCATAGCAATGTAGTGATGAAAGATTGTTTGCTTGTTTAAAACTATTTAAGTCCAACCACTATTTGTGTAGGCTATAGCCTAAAAGGTAAAATTGTTCTTGAAATGTAAAATAATTTACTATCAGAGACAATGTAAATAATTTGTATTGCAAAACTGTTATAATAAAAAAAAATTTAAATAAGAATATTGTTTCATATCACCTTTCAAGTGCTGGGTGTTAACTTCTGTGTTCTGTTGAGATTTACAATGATGTAAATCTTATTTTTTCTCGTTTACTTCTTTTGCAAAATGTTTATCTGACCTAAAGTCAAAGCCCATTTGATATTAGCCTACCCTTTGTTGGATGCACCTTTCATAAATGTGACAGGAGGTATCCACAATAAAATGTTCAGTTGTGCTTTTTGGAAATAATTGGATTTTCGAAAAAAAATACAATAAAAGAAGAAATAAACAACTGGCAGAAGTTTATCTCTAGACCAATCAGAAAACGTCAGCATGAGAATTCAATGCGTTATGTTACCTTGGGTCTCTGAGGCGCCGAAATGTTTGAAGTATTTGCAAGCTTCAAAAATACCTTTGAAGCATGCCATAAAGGCTAAAACTGTTAAAAAGGTTTTGTAATATTTTGGAAGTTATGACTAATATGGGGCAACCGTGTTCATTTCAGCTACTGCTGTTGCTTAAAGTGAATCTCATCGCGTGCCTGGAGCAGCGGCGCGCAAACCATTTCAAAATCGGCGTCACGCGAGTCAAACAACTGACGTCAGGTAAAAACCGTTGGTTAACGGAGTCGTATCAATCATAAAAACAGTTCAGAAAGAGTTCGTGTGAATTGTTTAAAGGTAAAATGTTTTTAAATTACGTTTAATTACGTAAACATAGTTTATAAGAGTGGAAGAGTAACGAAAAATTGATCACTTGGATCATTTGTAGGCTAAGGAATAACTTATAGCTTACCGTTTTTACGTCAACTGTCTAACGTTAAACATTTTCGACTTACTTTCTCAGCTAGCAAGTAACTTAACCGTTCATGTTATCTCAAAGGGGGAAAGCCCTGAACAATAAAACTATTCGGTATACAGTTCTGATGATTTTTTCAAGTGCTGTTATTTCGTTTGACTCCACAGCATGCAAAAACCATTCAACTTCAAACTGTTGGTGCCCCCAAGAGCTCATTTGAATCAAGTGTATGCAGTGAAGCCTCAGGAAACAGGCTTTGAAGAAAACGGGGTTTTTTCTCCTTCTGATCAGGTTGGCAAACTTGTAAATTCTCTGTTTGTGCTAACGTTACGTTACAATGTTGCTATTTGACCTATGGCCGGCTGCTAAAACTGCTGTGTGAACTTTTAATGAATTAGAATGACAGGCTAGCTGCTAACGTTACATGTATTTTGTTTGTAGAGTTACAAGTGTTCAGATATGGAGACAAGCCTTCCATTTCCATCCAAAATGGTGCTTCCTACGAAGGCATCCAGACCAGGTAACATTTATAAAGTCTAAAATGTAGAGGTGTAACTTTACGTTAATATTTATGAATAAAATGTATAGGTTTTAATGTGTCAATTCCAGTCTTAAAAGCAACATGTTCATTAAACCTAATACTTTGTGATTAAAGAGGGTATGAAGAAGGTTGCAGTCATGCCAATGGAAAAGGATGAGGTCAGATTGAATGCTCATTTCATTTTGTATTTTAGTTTATTGCTTTAAGATTAATCATTCATATATTTGTATACTATATAATGAGGTTCATGTTCTGAATTCCGTAAAATGCATAATGAAAATAAATCCAAGCAGTTTAATTACTATGGTGCTTTTGCATTATAGACATCATTAAGATCCAGCCAGCTGTACTCCAGATTGCTGGATGAAGCTGAGAAAATTAAAATGTGGAAGTTCAATGTAGATTCTGAGATTTCACAAAAAGACAGGAAGCTTCAGGAGAACAGAAAAACCATTGACACGCAGCGCAAAGCCATTCAAGAGCTTCAGGTAAATAATTTGTGGGAAGTACATTTGTTTTACTTTTTTATTTGTATTTTTTGTCTCCTTTACTAAAGACAGAATTATGTCTGTTGCAGTTTGCAAATGAAACTCTGAGCATGAAATTAGAGGATCAACTCAATGAGAATGAAGACCTTAGAAATAAGTATGTACATCATGGGTAATATTTAAATAAGCGCATACACTACTATATTATATTATATGATATTATATTATATTATATTATATTTTTATCATGCAGAAGTAATGCTACCAGAAATTTGTGTAACATACTAAAGGACACATTTGAGAGATCTGCTGAGAAAATGAATCTGTGTAAGTGTGAGAGCATGTTAAAAGATGTCATATAGCATAACATAATGTATTAATTCATTGCCAATTATTAGAGAACAATAATGTGTTTTTAATTTTGCCTGAAATAGTTGAGGCTGAACGGGAAGAAACTCAAGATCTGTTTATACAGAACAGTGAGAATATTCAGGTAACTATATAATGGGTGTATTTACTTCTTTATCTAGTACTGGTGAAGCGTGGGGAATAGGTCCAACCCTAGATTGGGACAATTCTTTTCACGACACTGTAATTTGTTCATTTGCAGAGGATGGTGGCAGCATTTGAAAGTCTTCGAAAGCAGGCAGAGGCTGATCAGCAGGAAATGTTGACATGTGCTCATTTTTAAATAATTTGTCTAATTATTTTAAAACTTACATTCATTTTAAGCATGTACTGTATTTGACGCAACAAAATAAAACATTTTAACATTGTATTGTTAACATCCTACAGTAAGAGAATGCCTTGCACAGTTTGAGGATCTTAAAGTGAAGTTCCAGAGTGAATGCCATGTGAAGGAGAAGGAGGTTAGTCTTTATTTTGAAACTTTTAATGCATACTGTAACACTCACCTGTCTTTGTGTTCATGTGTTGACTAAAACGCATATCTATTTTGTGTTCCTTGCTTTGACTTATTGAGGTTGCCATGCTTCAAGAAAAACTCCAAGATAAAGAAAACAATCTCAAAGATTTTTCAGTAAAACTCCAAGAGGCAAAGCAAAGCTGCAGTCTGCTAGAGGAGTCTGCAAGTAAGAATGCAAGACACATTGCATAAGTCTTTCCTTAATTTTTCCACAAGTCATGTATGTTCACTCATGTTGCTTTTAGGGAAACATCAGAAATTACTTCAGAATGTTACACAGGATCGGGCGGTGCTTGAGGAAAAACTCAAGGTGACGGAGCAACTCAAATGGGAGATTGAGGTTTGTCCTTAAACAAGGTCTTACTCTTAATGCAATTGTTTTGGACTTATTTGTAAAGGTAGTACATAAAGGTTAAAGAAATTCACGGTATTGTTTTGCAGTTTTTTTTTATTGTATTGTATTGTATCGCTTTCCCAAGGAAAACCAGAGAGCCTTAACTGATAAACTGGAGCAAAGCAAGGAGAACCATGAGAAAGTTCTACAAAAGAAAGACACTGAACTAGAGGAACTAAACAACATCAAAGAGCAACAGTCAAACCAACTTGCAGAGATGCAGCTGACAGTGAATTCTTTGCAGTCCTCACTAACTTCTGAGATACAGAGGTACTTCATAGTATATTATTTCAAGATCTAGCATAATTAGGGATGGATATCATTAAAAAAAATTCGATTTCGATACCGGTTCCTGAACGATACTTTTCTTCCATACCAATTTTATGAAATCTGTTTTAACAAGATTACATTAAAAAAACTTTGGTTTTATTTTTTCAGTTTGCTGACTTTTTTTTTTTTTTTTTTTACATACTCAGACTCATATAGGCCACTAAGGGGCCAAATATATGCCTCGCGCACAAGCTTGCCACAAAGCACTGGCAAAAGCAGCCTAATGTTTATGAATGTGTCGGGGGGGAAATAGCAAGGAGACATTTTAAATGTTTATTAATAAACTAGAGTTTTCTGAGACTGTGTTGACTGCAAAGATGAAGTTGACGTTGCTGACTCGTCATCTCCGCAGTATCGTGAACACGCACGCTCCTGTAGAGAGAAATGCACCTTTCATTTGGATTGAATAATCAGAGTATTTGTTTTCGATTCGAATTGGTTCGTTTAAAAGTAGACATTTCAAGCTGATAGCACAGGTGGAAATGAAGTACAATATTAAACCAAGAACTTTAATAATTAATTGTAATCCATATTGAAATGATTCCTTTGTTTTCACAGGGTACAAGACCTTGAGACAAAGATAACCTCAGTGGGGAATGAACTCAGTGTCAAAAGCGCAGAATTGGGTGTGTTAAGTTTGTAAATGTTAATAAATAATGGCACAGTTGCATGCTTTGTACCATTCTAAGATTATTGGTTGCATTATCTTCATGCAGAAGTTATCAAGGGGCAGAAAGAGGACCATAGCAAGCAAATACAGATACTTCAAGATGAGCTGGTATGTATTTCTGTTTAAGCATTTATATTCTATGATTTATGCATTTATGAAACTAATCTCACAGTATTTCTTTAACAGAATGAGAAGTCAAACTCACTCTGCTCTATAAAGGAAAAATTAAAGACAAGTGAGGTTCAGATGCTCCAGCTTATTGCTTCACTTGAAGAGAAACAAAGTGAGGCAAATCATTTGAAAGTGAGTAGAAGGTCATTAAGCATTCATCGGCATAGTAAAATGCATCCTCCATAATTTCAGTGCTACATGTGCTTCATATTTAACATTCACCCCTCTCAGGATGCAGCGGAGAGTGTCACCACAGAAAAGAAAAACATGATGGAGGCCCTGACAAAAGCTAGACATGATAATGAAGTGCTGCAAGAAGCTGTTGTTTTAAAAGAGGTCAAGACATTCTTCAGTTTTTGTGCATTTGTGACATATTGTTTCAGTTTTTCACTATATTACACATCATGTATATTTATTTGTTTGAGTTGAGTAATATGATGGAACATGGACAAATATTTTGGATACTCAAATATGTACATCTTTCATCCAGGCTAAATTGAAAGAGATGGAGGAACAATTGTCAGGAGCTTTGGAAAGCTGTTGTAAATCATCTAAAGAGGTAGAAAGATTGGAGAGGGACTTAAAGGAACAGAAGTAAGAGCAACCACAACCTGTCTGATTTTACACCATTAATCTTTAAATCTCAAACTAAACCTCTAATTTATTGCATACTGGTTCACATACTATACAGTTAATATTGATATGGGTAGTAATGTAAGGGAGGTAATCTATCTTTGAATTCTTTTAGCATCAAAAATGTTTTGCAAATGGATCTGTATTGCGAGTAATTAATATCGAAACAGAGATGTAGACTAAATTTCTTATGAAAAAATGAGTTAAAAATGTAATGTTCATTTAAATCTCATTAAATTAAATTTTGGCCATTTTCTATTGTATAATTGAGATCTGTACAGTATTTTATTGAACTGATTGAAGTTGTTTTTTGCTTGAAGGGATTATTACAAGGAGCTGATGTTGAAGTTTAATGATCTGCAGATGCAGAAAGACATCATTCAACAACAGGTTGATAGTGGTGCTTTAGAGAAGAAAGTCCTTCAGTCTCATCTAATGGTTTGTAAATTAAATCAAGCCTCTAAATGTTGTAAATTTACAGAATGACCTCAAATGCTGCATGTGATGGTTTGTTTGTTTATTTGTTTTTTACAGGAAAGCAATGTAAATGCCGAACGGGAGAAGACAGAAATAGAGAGACTTGAGAGAGAGAAGCAACAGCTTCAGTAAGACTGGAGGAGACTTTTGTCTTGCAACATTGCAAATTTGGTTTCATTCATAATTTTATTTTGTCTTGCATGTACAATTTCATATTCCAGGGAACAGGTGAATATTTTATCTGCAAAAATTGCTGGTCAGGATGAAGAGAGAAAGAATGCTCAGGAGCAGTTGAGAGAGAGTGTGCGTTCTTATTATTATACTGTTTTATTCCATTAGTTTGTTGAGGTGTGTAATCTCATGTGTTTAACAATAATTCATGTTTAATCACCCCAACAGGGCAAAAGTGCAAAGAAAGAACTTCTCATAAAAGAAAAAAAAATCAAAGCATTGGAGTCAAAGGTAAAAAAATCTGATTGTGTTGTACTTATACATTATTGTGCACTGTACTCAAACACTTGTTTTTAAACTGAAAATTGTCTTAAAACCAAAACAAAACCTCACAAGGAATGTGTTAAAGAGGTTTCACTATTATTTTGTAAAATTATAATGTTATAAGAAGATTGTTGAAGTCAACATGAAGTACATAAACATGAAATACATGAAACGGCATTCGCAACCCATTTTGCTAAAAGGGTATTCAGGATTTTATTCATTTAATTCGTGACAAGTTTTCTTTAGAGGACAGATTGAATACACTGCTTTTTCATACATTTGAATTATGAAGTAAAACAGTGGTCATGTTACAGTATTTGACATATTTCTCTTAGATAAGTAAACTTAAGGAAGATTCGGATAATTTAAAGAAACATCAGGAAGAGGAGCTTCAGAAAATACGCTCTGACTTTGAAGACAAATTAACAGCAGAGGCACAACTCAACCTTGAGGTTATTTATTTATTTATTTTCATTAAATGCAATAACTAAAACAAAACAATAACAAGACATGATGCAAATAATGTTTATGTTTTATTGTTGTTTTGTATTTTGTTTTTGTTTTTAGATGCAAAAACTGAAGCAAACAGCCATGGAGGCACTGAAGAGTAAAGATGACATGGAAATGAAATGCCAGCAAAAGATATCAGACATGGTTGCTTTAATGGAGAGGCACAAGGTCATTATCATTCTTAATATTTTCCAGTGGTCTCTAAAATTCTACAATATTTTCAATTGTTTTTAGTAAGGCTGCCCTAGACTAAAGATTTTTCTAATCGACTAGTAGTCGTTCTAAGTGATCAGTCGACTAATCACGCGTTTATTAATAAGCAATAAATCAAAATAAGGAGCCTTCTATATAAAATGCAAAGCCTAATCAGCACTCAAGCGCACACATAAAGCTTGCCACAGCGCACCAGCAAAAGTAATGATTATGAGTGTGTCGTGTAAAAACAGAAGGACACTGTTTAAACATTGTAATAATTTATTGGTAATGTTCTCTGTGGCTGCAGAGATTTTGTCAACGATGTTGACGCGAATATTCACGTTTCATACTGAATACATAATCTGAGAATATGTATTTTTTAGGGCTGGACAACGATTAATCGCATCCAAAATAAAAGTTTCTGATTACATAATATATGTGTGTGTAGTGTGTATAATTATTTTGTATATATAAATACACACACATGCATGTTTATATTTAAGAAAAATGTGTTGTTGTTAATATATCAAATATTTATATATAATATTAATTATGTATAAATATATATAAAGTATATACATGCAAATATTTCTTAAATATATACATGCATGTGTGTGTATTTATATAAAATAATTATACACACTACACACATATATTATGTAAACACAAACTTTTATTTTGGATGCGATTAATCTTTGCCCAGCCCTAGTATTTTCCATTTGAATTTGTTCATTCAAAAGTACACATTTTAAGCTTTCTATAGAAATATTTCTCATGTCTGTGAGGCAATTATACACTGACTCTGAGTTTCGGTTTATTTATGTGACGCGCTCTCCAGTTCTGACTGAGACGGCAGAAAGCGCATCCTGATTGTTTTCATTATTTTACAAAAGCAAAATGTGTTGTTGTTATTGTGAGTTTACAGAAATAAAAGTTGACCCTTTACAGTTTGCATTACTTATCTTTATGACCAAAAATGATGGAGTATTTTAAATTAAATGTAAGTGATCGCACCGGCACCTGTATGTCATGCAGTAAGCTCGCTCTTCACACAAAAACTTAATAATAGGCGCCTAATAATAGTGCACATTTCTCTAGGTTAATGCAAGCGGACTTGTAAAGTTGCTGCTACTTACATGTTTCGAGTGATAAGTCATATTTGTGGTCGATGAATGATAGGCGAATGTTTGGATTTCCTGCCGGTAACGATCTGTCCTTCACAGCCTGGGGTGCGCTTCCCGAAAGCATCGTTAGCCAACTATGGTCGCAAGTTCCGTCGTTACCAATAGAGTTCAATGGAAATTGCGATCATAGTTGGATAACGATGCTTTCGGGAAACGCACTCCTGCCTGATTTTTCCACTTCCTTTGGAGGGTTTTTTTTTTTTCTGCGACTAACCGACTAATACAATTTTTTGGTAGACCAAGCCTCTTCTAGTCGACTATTAGGGGGAAGCCCTAGTTTTTAGGCACTTTTCATTCATCTTAATGTATTTTCTTTTCTTTGCAGCATGAGTATGACAAAATGGTAGAAGAAAAAGATGCTGAGCTGAGTGAAAAACGAATGAAAGAAGCTGAAGTCAACGCAAGCAAAGCATCCCTGGTAAATATTGAATTCTGTTGTTTGCACTGAATATCATACTCAGCATAACTGAGTTGTCATTGGATGCCTGAGATGCTAATTAGGGATGGGCATTTTTTAAGTTTAATTTTTTTTACGTTTTTGTCACCATTTCTGAACAAGTTTACCATTAGGCAATATACACAACAAGCTTACAATATACTGTATGTTAGTTTCTTTTAGTTGAAAGTAGTGCTGCACGATTAATCATATTGCAATCGTAATCGCGATGTCAAGCCTATGCGATTATATGACGCAAAATACTGTGATTTTATGTAAAATAAACAAATTAGGGCTGTTAACGCAATTAACGCAGCATCTGTTATTTTTTGTCATCCTTTGGCTAGTGTTACATGATCCCGCTCTTATTCGTGCGAATGCTTTAAAGTTCAAACTAGGGCTGCACGATTTGAGGAAAATGTCATATTGCGATTAATAAGGTCAATATTGCGATTAGTGCTGCCACTAACGACTAATTTTGTAACGACTAATCTTTCGACTAATTTTTCGATTAGTCGACTAATCTAAACGACTAATTAAAAAAAAATCAAGTGTTTATTTCGTTGTGTCCATTTTATTTTGAACTCAACTGAAGGGCCAAAACATAAAATGTCACCTGTTCAAAAACATTATGTATTAACAATCTAAACATTAAGTATCTGCATTTCCATTAGGCTATACCATATTAGTCAGAGTCCTAATCTAATCCTCTAATAACAAACATGTATGTATTACTTAAATTAGCTCTTTGTTCTGCCTTAAAAAATGTACAGTACGCTAATAATGTATTAATTTATGTACATTTCTGAAAAGCATAACTGATAACATCACTCTGAATAGTAAAGTAGATGCAATGCATTTTCTGTAAAGCTGCTTTGAAAACGATATTGTGAAAAGCGCTATACAAATAAATTGGAATTGAATTGAAAGAGTCTGGACTAGCCCACTACTCTTAGCTCTGCCTAATAATGAGTCGCGCTGAAAGCAGGCAGGCACGCAGTTATGTAGCTCCCGTTTACACTTGCGTGCATGACGGGCCCGTGCCGCGGTTCGCGTGAATGTGAAAGCAACCCGGACTCGGGTACCCGCTTGTTCAGGAACATAAGTAACCTGCCCATGCGTTTTAGCAGATTATGATGCATTTAGTTAAATAAAACACATGTAATTAAGGGATGATAGTGTTGATGATTTACCTTGGATACGCGAGAGATGAGCCTGCAGTGTATTCCTGCATGAATTATAAATTATATATAGACTAATCCTTATTAAAGCTACAAAACTTCTTTAGTCAAGAGCAGTGAGTAATTTTCTGTTCCCTTTGTTCTTTGATTAACTTTACTGACGGAACGCTTTATTCGCTGCTGGCCCTTTAAGAGCAGCCGTTGCCGAGACGCGTATCTCACACGCGCCTCATTCTCTCACAAGCACAACTCTTTTCGTCCATCATAAGACTGCTCTTATGTTATGAAGATAATCGACAAAACGACATTTTGGCATAATTGTGTGTGTTATTGTTCGTTCAAGCTCGAAAGAGAACTGTATTCTGGCACCCGGTCTGTGCATGCGCATTATACTGGCGTGCGTTTTTCTGTGAGTCACATTCAGGACATTCACAGGCAGCGCGCTCTCTTTTGACTTTTTTGTCGTGCAAAATGGTTTTAAGGCATTTGCACGAAGAGCGGGATCATGTAACACTAGTCAAAGGATGACAAAAAAGAAGAGATGCTGCGTTAATAGCCCTAATTTGTTTATTTCATATAAAATCGCGGCATTTTGCCTAATATAATCGCATAGGTTTGACATCGCGATTACGATTGCGATACGATTATTCGTGCTGCACTAGTTCAAACCATTAATGCGCGACAAGTCAAAAGACAGTGCGCAGCCAAAGCTTTCTGTCAGTAAAGTTAATCAAAGAACAAAGAAAATTACTCACTGCTCTTGACTAAAGAACTTGTATAGCTTTAATAAGGATTAGTCTATATATAATTTATAATTTATGAAGTGCAGACTGTTTTATAACTTCAAATTCTGTATATGTCCTACCTGACAGGAAGGGCACAGATAAATAAGACTTTTTTAATGGGTTTATGTGAGTATTATTAAGTTCACTTAAATTAAAAGCTGTTATATTTTTTGAAGCCTAATAAATGTTTTTGAAAAAATTATAGCTTTCAATTGTGGAATCACTGTAATGGTGGATGGCTATAATTAATGTTTTAAATGGGGGTGGATTAATTTTTATCCAGACCTCAATGGCTTATTGATCATTATAGATGTTATCAATCATTTAGTTGTTGTTGCTAGTTTGAGTTGAGAAATACACATTTCAGAATTATCACTAATCTGTGTGCGCATTTTGCTTTAGAATCAAGCAAGTTGACTCATGAAATCATTTGTTTATTGTATAGCAATCGCAATATTGACCTCAATAATTGCAAAATGACATTTTCTCCAAATCGTGCAGCCCTAGTTGAAAGCATTAAACAGTAGGCCTATGTGTAAACAAAAAAATATAAAAAACAAAAGCATTATTAAAAGCATGCTCAAGCAGCGCAAATGGAAAAAAAGCCTAATAAAGCAGATTGCGCCAGATATCGTACAGAACGTACACACACACTCGAGTCAGCATATGATTATCGTGTTTATATTGTTAGATGTTTATGTTGAGAAAAACAATAATATCCACATGCAGGGGTGCCGCCAGCAATTTATGCTCGAGTGAGAAAAGGTAGACAGACGTTTCAGAGATACAAAGATATCGGTGTTCTAAGTTTCTAACAGCACTTTGCGTTTTCTGTTCTTAAACCGGTCTCCCTCAAAGATACTTAAAGGAAGTATATGTCTCAAAATCATTTTGCTATTAGACAAGTTATCATTTCGGATCACGCGGGGTCCAGCTGCGCTTACCTGCAGTCGTGAATGCAGTGTTGGTCAGCTGCCTTTCCTCATTCGACTGTTTGGATTTCCTGGGATTTCTCATTGTGGTGATGATATTATAACTCAGATTAATTAATTCATTTGATCAAAAGTAATTCCATTTTGTAAGATCATTTAGTAAAATAGTAAGTAATTCCAAACTTCGCGAGGCAGACAACAACATTATGTGATCAAATACTCACAACTTGTTAACACACTCCACAGCGCCACCCAGTGCATTTAATTATAACTGCGAGCTAGTGCTTGGGATTTATCGTGGATTCACTGCTTTTTCGAATAATAATTACAGATCGAATAGTCGTGCACACCCCTAATGCTAATCCAAAAGTCCTAGGTCCAAAAGATTAATAATTACATTTATTGTAGAGTTATCATTGTGTTTGAGACATTTAACCAAAGGTTGCTGAAGTGAGACTGTACCTTTAGTAGGTATAATATGTAATATCTCTAAAAACCAAATAACCAATAAATTTAGGACCTGGAGCTGTCCCACCTGCAAGTAGAAAATGATGAGCTGAGACAACAACTTGAAAAGCTCAAAGAAGAAAAGATGGGCTTGAGGACACCAGTTTCATCTCTTGAAAAAGACACACTTTACCAGGTATTGTACCTTGTCAACTGAGATACCATAGGTATACATGGCAATTTAACGTGAACAGTACAACATGAAAATCTTGTTTTAGCTAACTGAAATCAAACCAAAGAAGGGAGGAAACAAGATCTCTAAAACTCAAAAAGCTGGCACCACTAAGAAGACTCTGTATGAGGAAGAATATGAAACTCCATCAAGAAATGCATCTTACACTCCTACTGTAGGTTTTTTTTTTTTTCATTATCTTTGTGCATTTTGTACATATTCTTCACATCTATCATATAACAGTCTTTTTTTATTATTATTGGTGCAAGGGAGAAGTGAACAAAGTCCTTCATACCCCATTATGGAGCCTGAGCAGAAAAACTCGAACGCCTCAAATAAAGGTATGGAGGCAACGTAAATTGTTTACATTAGCTATTATTCATCTTAATACCATCTTATTATTCATCTTGTACCAGCCAGACAGTTTATTTATTTATTCATTAATTTTGCTTCAGTCATTCAGAATCTGCACACCACCCTCACCTGAGATTAAGGGGTCTTGGAAGAAAAACATTCTGAAGCTGGACCCAAAGTCAGACAACTCCGAGAGCAATGACATACTGGTAAATTGTATCTACTGTCACTCTATTCGCATACCATTAGTATTGTGCTATAAACAGACTCCTTAGTGCTCTGCTTATTTATTTGTGGTCAACTCAAGTAAATCGTTAGGCTTGTGGTTTCTTACTCTTTCTTAATTCCTTCTTAATCTGGTGTGCAGAGTTTCTCTCCAAGACCTGTTAAATCAAAGAAACCTATGCAGCCAAAAGACCCAAACACTGGGAGTTTGGACATGGTCAAGAAGGTAAAAAAAAAAATCACATTTGACCAGTTTTTTTTTTTTCAAAAATTGTCTTTATGTTCTTATTTTGACTGTCATCATGTGCAAATGATGTGCAGGTGCAGAGCTCTTTCATGTGTAAGTCTCCAGGAACAGCGCTGAAACTGGCTGCAATGAAGAGAATGCGAGATGCTGGATGGACCACCGTTAGCAGTTCAGATAAGAAGAAGAAAAAAGTTACAGACAAAATCTTTGCTTGAAACTGTATGCATACAAAATGTGATGATTCTTTTTTTTCTGTTTTTTAATTACATAGTGCACATGACACTCCTTAGACAATAGCTTTTGATTGTTTACAATTTATACTGGTGTTTGAATTGGCAGAAATATTTATATTATTTATTCTAAGCTCTCAAAACAATTTCACGTCATAGTATGTTCAGTTAATATACAGTACTTTACGATATTTATCAAAAGATGTTCCTGGTACAGTTGTTGGTTGCAGTTACAAATCTTTGTATTTATATTTGTGTATTTACATTTATATTTGTGTTTTTCTGTTATGTTCAGTAATTTCATTAGTTCAAAGTTTTTTTTTTTTTATTGCCGTTTAAAAACAGCCTTTTTCATAGAAGCTTTAAGTAAAAGCAACATTTTCATCTCAAAATGTGAACTGAAAAAACCTTTTTTTGTTTTTGTTTTTTGAATAAAAAGAGGTTTGTTGCTGAGATCTTAAGGCTCTTGGTCATGTGCATGAAATGTCTGAAAGGTGGAGGGCTCGTTGTCAAATGCTCTGTCTTGATTCTCTCTCAGAAACTCCAAGCGGAACCGAGTAGGTCTGGAAGCAGATCCAGGTATGTCTGTCTGGAATTCTTCCTCGTTCTGCACTGTCATGGTGGGGTTGTAAATCTGAGGGCCGTCATAGAGTCCTCCTGAAATAACCAGCGTGTCATCTGGCACTGCAAACGGCTCACCTGTGAAAGCAATTTACAGACAATACTGTAATACTATTCATAATTTTTATTATGAGTATATAATCTTTGTGATAACTATAAACTAGATTAAATGGGCTTGCCCATGCACAAATTGATGGCATGGAGTTGGAATTTGCCTGACAACTTTCCCAGACAATAACCCATTTCTATGGTGTCATCAGCTGTGAGTAATTGTTTGGATTTTTTTATTATGAAAAAAAAAGACTGTTACCTTGGTAAACACCACTGATAAGATCATAAACAGATAACAGATTCTTCTAACCTGTATCTTCATTCTGGAGACGGCGATGAGTATATTGGATACTTCTCTCTTTGCTTCTGCCGTACTTGTACACAAAGTTCATCAGAATTACCAGAACTATTACACCAAGCAGAATGCTGAATAAAATAGTCAGAGATTTCTCTGAATGATTCAGGCCACCACCTGCTTTAAAATAGAGGTATGAATAGTTAAGCAGGATACACATATTTCATTATTTGGCTTACATTATTAATGCTAGGATATGTTCAAACCTACCTTGAGATTCATTGGAAAAAGTTGTGCCATTTTGAGTTATAGTGGGAGAAGTAATCGCTGTTTGTTTGGTCACTGGTGTAGTGCTTGATGCAGCAGTTTCATTGTTGCCATGAGTGCTTTTGTCTGTAGAAGTGACAGCTGTTGAATTGATCTTGATTGTTGTGAATGTGGCTGATTGGGTTGTCTGACCGTTTTCTGTTGAGTTTGGCTGCACTGCTGATCCTGTGACTGTAGTATTGCTTTGGATTGGTCCCAAAGTACTATTGAAGCCAGTAGGGGTCGTCTGTGTGTTCAAGTTGTTTTGAGTTGTACTACTATCATTGTATGCTGAATTGCTGGATGAATTTGAAGCATTGTCCTCTGTGTGGTTTCTTGTTGCATTCAGAGGTGGAGCTTTTGATGGTGACTCACCGATCTTCTGTGCATTGGTTATATTATTCACAACCAATGAAAACAATATTAGTTGGCCACATACTAAAAGCCGAAGTGTTAACACACCCATAACTGTTGCAACTGCTTTCTCCTTAAAAAACAAAAAAAACATACACAGAGCATAAGTCAGTCTTGGTCAAAAGATAAAGGCATACACTTTCACACAGCGCATGACTTAGTTCAGTGTGTTTTATCTGTATGTGGTGTTGACATGTGGTTTCCTGTTAGGCGCACAAAGATTCCATTTACTAAGTAGGCCATTTATTTCTGGTAAAAAAATTAAATAAAGTCATCATGACTTCCTTAGTATTTTACTACTATAATCAGTCGATTATAGTCACTTCATTCAAACAATACATTTTTCTTTTATTGTCCTGGATTAAAACATAAAATCCATACTGTATATGTTTAGAACACATAATGATGACTTATCTTCTTCTAAATTTATGTATATCTAAAATGGCACTGACATGAAACTTAAGACAGGAAAGAGTCACATGAATTTTGCATAAGTTAAACAAACAATCATGAGCAACCGGTTTTATTAATGCCATCCATCACAGACTTTCCTCACATAATTTAACATTCTCGCTATTTTGTAGAATTTACATCATGTAAATTATTTTGAGAACAATTGTATGTTATGAATCTTAAGAAACTAATTTTACTTCTATCTCTTTCTCTCATCTCTCTTTCGTTCTCCTATACCCTCTTGTTTGCGTAATTGTTGTAGTTTATATATATATATATATAAACAATATTAATATATGACAACAAGAGCAGATCTTACCTTGTAAGCTGAAACGAACCCGGTTAGTGAAACCAGGAAGTGTCTCGCAGCAGTTATTACACTCCCCCACCTGCTGCAGCCTCAATGCTTTTTCCACTCCCTAAAGAAAATGGCTCGGCTCCACGTCAAACAAACAGGTAGAGTGGGCCGGCCTTGAATGACTGACTTCCTTATCCAGCATCAAGAAGGCAAGTGCTCAGCCATTTTTAACCCGTGTGTGTACTTCACTCTGAAGTGTTTTTCCCCCTTTTCCTTTGTGTGTGTGTGTGTGTGTGTGTGTGTGTGTGTGTGTGTGTGTGTGTGTGTGTGTGTGTGTGTGTGTGTGTGTGTGTGTGTGTGTGTGTGTGTGTGTGTGTGTGTGTGTGTGTGTGTGTGAATGATACTCAGTGAGTTTGACATGTAATCATTTGTCAAATTTTATTTAAAAACCATTCAGATTTAATACAAAACTTTTGACTAAATATAGCTGTGTAAATTATTCAAAACTTGATCATGAAAATCGCAGAATGTTTAGTTTATGAGAACAGCCCATACAATATAAAGTAGATAGATTAGATGCTTAAAAATAGATGCTTGCTATTAATTTCTTGCTTCTCTTGTGGGAAGGTTTAAAAGAAATGAATTTATCATCATCACTTAGCAATTTCAACATACAAAAGTACAGTCATAATTTACAATTTACAATGTATTCACATCTAAAACTTTGTGATCTTCTCCATGTGGTCTTTCTCTTTCAGTGTAATTTCATTGTCATAGAAAACTGGACTGTCCAGACCCTGGATGTGGTTTGGCTGTTTTTCAATTAAGTCTGACACCTATAAAGGAAAAAAATATGCAATGCCGTTAATAAATGTCTTTTGCAAAGCAGCTTTACTAAAACTTCAGCAATGAAACAATCAGAACAGCTAAGCATCTAGAAAAATGTATATTTACTGCAGACATTTCTAAAACTTTTTATGTAAATATATATGTTTGCATTGCTACAATATTTTAACAATTGTATATACAATTATATAAATATTTCACATACAGACGACAACGTTGTCAAAATGATCTATGTTCACACGGATCCGTGAAAACAACTGAAAACGCTTTATTATGCTGCCAGGCCAGTAGCTGGTGATGTCACTTTTTAAAGAAACGCTACGTATTTTGTAGTTTACACGGAGACGACTGTGGTATTGTTTTCAAAAACGTGCACTTTGAAACCCATTTTCAAAAGTTTGTGTTTTCAGACCCCCAAAACGCTGTTGTAGTGTAAATAAACACCAAATCTCATAAAAAGTTTTCAGTTTTAGTTGAAAACTGTTGTGTAAACGTCCCCTAAATTATGATCTTTAATCCCTATATTTTTGGACCGTGTTTGTCACACTGGTAATAAAAGGTCTTACCTCTGAGTCTGAGTTTCTGCAGCCAAAGCAAATGAGATCTGACATTCCGATAAAGAGCTCAGGCCGAGCTTTCTTCTGCTTACAGCCACCTAAAGTTAAAAAAAAAAAAATCAGAGTTTAGGTTCAGTCTTTGAGTGTTTGCCTCACCAAAAGGCATATGAGAAAGTGTCATCTTACCTGAGATTGCACTAACGATTAGTCCTGTGATCATGGTCACTAGTATGCCCACAGGGCAGAAGTACAGGTAGGACAGAGAATACCAGGTGTCTGCCAAAGCTGCTCTTGGCCTGAAGGACAGCATGAGATAGTTACAGTTAGCTTTAATGTCAGTGTATTTGTTAGTTTTTGAAATATGAGTGGTATAGATTTCATCAAAACAACAGCAGAAATAAATTAATACTTTTATTTAGCAAGAATACATGAAATGTTAGTGCAAATTAGGGATAGTAAAGATGTTTATAATGTTACAAAATATTTCTATTTCAAAGAAAAATAATGTTTTTTTAATTTATTCATCAAATAATCTTGAAAAAAAATGATGATGGTTTCCACAGAAACATTAGGCAGCACAACTGTTTTCAACATTGCATTGGTAATAATAATAATGGGGGGGGGGGGGTTTAGCATCAAATCAGCATATTAGAATAATTTCTGAAGGATCATGTGACACTAAAGACTGGAGTAATGATACTGAAAATTAAGCTCTGATCTAGCCTGGCTAACGAGACGTGAGACGAGAATGTTCATTTTCTCGTATTTGAGGCGTGGTTTGCGAATGCCCAGAGCCGTTTATTGGGTGCTGCTACGAATGTCTATCAAATGCGCCTGTACGTTGCTCATAGCCAATCGTTTCAATGGGCTATATGCACGCATAACTTCCGCGTTTGATGCAAGGATGCTCGTGCGTTTCCGGTTGGGGAGATTTAAAGCGGAGGAAAACCGAGGAAAACGGGATTATGGCAGTCTTCCAAATTTACTGTCCTCTCGTCTTTGAAACGAAACTTCAATACGTTTAGATGTAATTTTATATATAGTTATGTTTATTTAATATAATAAACAAAGAAGCATAAACAAAAATGAGGGGTGTCTGTTTTGTCTGTTTTTGTGACTAACGTTTCTTTAGTATAGCAATAGAGTATAAAAACCAATATAAATTCTCGGTATAGCATTGGACTCTACGATCGGCGGAAGTAATCCAGCATCCTTAGACCTTCACCGGAAATACCGCCGTGCATAGAGCCCATTATACCAGATGTAGAGCGAAAGAAATTAGACGAGGAAGAAGACGATGGGTCGGAGATTTATTTGCGTTCTAAACTACTTAGATATTAGGCTTGTTCGACTTTAACCGGCGCTGCACAGACTGATCGGTTTATGACATCAAAATACCGCGAGAGCGATTGAAAAGCACGTGAGCCGTCTGCTCTCTAATCGCTCTCGCGGTACTTTGATGTCTTTCACCGATCGTTCTGTGCAGCGCCGGTTAAAGTCGAACAAGCCTAATATCTAAGGCTGCATCAAAAGGTAACTTGGCGTCTGCTGCCATGTTTGATCGTCGTCGTCGTCGTCTTGCTGCTCCCTCCCCGTTCTGTGATTGGTTCCCTAGATGAGGCGAAAATTTGGTCCATGGTATCCAGACTGCCTAGCAGCGTGAATAAAATTGTGCTCCGCAAAGGCAGTATGGGGAAACCCAGGCTAGCTTTGATCACAAGAAAAAATTACATTCTAAAACATATTAAGAAAAGTTAGTTTAAATTGATATACAATTTCACAGTATTACGGTTTTACTGTATTTTTGATCAAATTAATGCAGCCTTGGTGAGCATAAGAGACTCCTTTCAGCAACATTCAAAAATCGTACTAACTCCAAACTTTTTATTTGTTGTGCGTGTGTGTGTATGTGCACTACTAACTGTGGAGTTGTGGTTTGTAGGACTGTGCTGAATGGTATCATAGTGGTGGTTACATTCACGTCCTGTGCAATGCATCCTTCCACACTCAAAGGAAGGCGGAGGATCTTCTCAGGTAAAGGAGGATACAACTGAGCTCCAATTCCCACCCATAACGTTATAACCAGCCCGGAAATCAAACCAGCTAAACCTCCCTGTTGAAAACAGTACATAGTTAATTTGTATGAATTTTGTTTAGTGTTAAAAGTGCAAAAAGTACTTTTTGTGTATATGACAGTGGTCTTGAAATTTATTTCAAAAGAGCTACTGGTGTGGATGTAGAATTACAAACATTTATGGTTACTGATGCTGTAGAAATACCCACTTGCTGTGGGAAAAAATACTTGAGCACCTTTAAGAAAGTGACACCTGAAATATATAAGTTCTTACAGTGGAGTTCGCAAAGCGGAAGAACATGCCGAGCAAAAAAAGGCCCAAGAGAGGTCCACTGATCATACCAAATATGGACAGAGCTGCCTGTGGAGGAAGGGATTCACAGCATGTCATTACAGTCTGTTATCAGCAGAGGGCGAGACAGTGAAAAACTCAATGGATTGAATGAAACCTCAAGCAGGGACATTATTGGAGTATTACATTAAAATGTGCTTTGTGCATGGAATAGATTTACCTGCAGTATATTGCCCATCATAGAGGCGACACCAGCCATTCCAATGCATACACCTCCATAGAATACACCTAGTGATGAGCAGTACACCATTACACATCAACATGCACGTCAATCCATCATCCTCCGCCTCACTCTGACGTGAAGCATGCAGTTGTCAGCAGTGGTGGAGGAAGTACTGAATCTCAGTACTTAAGTAAAAGTACAAATAACCAGAGACATATTTACTTTAGTAAAAGTAGAAGTACCACAATGACAACCCTACTTAAGTAAAAAAGTACCTGATTTTAAATGTACTTTAAGTATTAAAAGTAAAAGTACTTGAATAACAATTTATTCTCTTAATGTCTATATTCTAATGATTAATAAAACAGTTAATTCTAACTCATTCAACCTAATACTCATATAAAGATGTTCAATATGATGGAAAAGCAGTTATATTTTAAGTTTGTCACCATTTCTGAACAAGCTTGCAATTAGGCAATATACACATCAAGCTTACTATATGCCCTTACTATATATGGTATATATATAAATACAAATATTATGTTAAAACGCCGTATATAAAGGCGTTTGGCTGTAAACGCGATTCATTTATGGCGTAATTCTGAACCTCTTGGCTTGCCATACTAATCCTAACCAAACGTATAATACACACGCACCCCACATCACTACTAAACCTACCAATGCGTTTCCTATGCATGTAAAAACTAATTTTCGCATATAAATTGCACGATAAACACACTGCGTGCTATAGAGACGCATTTAGTGTGACCGGGTTGATATATCTATGGCAACCAAACTTCACTGGTGAGACAGAAACGTGCGACGAACGGACGGTCAGGATGACGTTTTGGCAGAGGGGAAAACTGATCAGAAAATGTAACAGAACGTTGTAGTGGAGTAGAAAGTATAATAATTGCTGCAAAATGTAACGAAGTAAAAGTAAAAAGTATGCACTATTGATTTTACTTAAAGAGCATATTGCAGGTTAAAAAAAAATCTAAATATCTAACCTTGTATGAAAATACCATATGAAAAGGTAATGCAGGATTTAAAATGTTTTAAAACGACATAAGGGCACACATTTAGTAGATAAAGTGAGCGTTTCTTTGACTGCTCGTAAAAACCGTTTTTTTTTTTTCAGCATCGCGTCATTTTACGTCACCAGAGGGAGGGAGCCTCAGTAGCGCAGATAGGTTTGTATTCAGTAGAGCGGGTAAATTTGCTTTTTTATACTCAGAATGACAATTTGGAATGTAAAGAACAACATATTATACAGTTTATTTGTTTTATTAGGAAAATACCATGTACATAAAAAGAATTGGGCTTTTTTTCACGTTTTATAAATGACTTCACATTATATGTAGCCTACATCTTTTGGAACAAACAAACTAAAAACAAAAAAGCAATGAAAACATGTAATGCTTTGAAAGCACAGGATTTTATGTAAAACTTTTTTTTGTATTTTTTATTTCCTGGCAGCGAATGTTAATGTGATATTGTGAATATGTAAAACCTCTTGTTCTTGTGGCATCGAATTAAAAAAAAAAAGTCAGTAAGAGCAGTCGTGAATCAGTGTTTTCGGTAGTTTTTATATTTTAATTTATCATCGTCATCATTGTAAATTATTGTGTTTGTGGAGGTTGCAAAAACTCCGGCCTGTCAGGACATCGAGTCAGGTTTCCTAACAAGAAAAGGGACGGTGCTGTCTATCTATCGTGCCTGTGTGCGGTTTGTGCAGCTGTAGAGACAGGATTACTCTTCCGCATCGGCTTCCAAAAACGCGATCGTGTGTAGCGTACACCAGATCTGAGGAACAAAAACGTGTATATCAGGAATAAAAATATCTATCTGTCTCTCGATGAGCTAAGTTATATTACGTAACGTTAGCATGACATACGCGCCTGATCAAAGCTTATATAGTTTATTCTGATATTGGTCAAATCCAATACTCCTAGATGACCAATAATAGCTTTGCTATTAACTGATACGATGGTAATAATCGATATACACCTCACATTTTACCAAACAGAATGAACGATGCACTGTTAACTCTATTACAATTAAAACTCACAGTGAACAGCATTAAATATAAAAACACATATGCCTTACCTTTTTGTTGCAGTGCAGTTTTTATTGCAGTGGTATAATGTTTTGCCGACAGCACTACAGTCCTCATTTTTTTTATTGCTTCTTCCATTCTCCTGATTGCTATTATTTAATTTCTTAAAAAAACATCCAGGGAAGATTGAATAGGCCTGTTCTTTTAATGTTTACTCAGTATCTGACAGCTAGGCTAATCAAAAATACGCGCGATTAAGTGATGCAATAAACTGCGGCTGCGCACACTCACTGCACACAAGTTTTTTTATAATAATACTTTTACAATAATGTGTGTCTCTCTGACCGTTGTTCTGTCTAACATTTAATCCTGGCCTGTCCCTGCTCTCTCGGCAGCATAGCAGGCTCATAATTGTAAGGCTGTCGTCCGTGGTCTGTCATACGAGTAAGTCCGAAATGTCATTGCGATCCATTGTTTTCCTGTTGTTTGAATCGACCGCTCTCCCGCCCGTTACGTCACGCCCGTCACGCCCATTTTCAGATGCGGAAGTAAAATTCTCTCACAAAAACGACTCCAGAAGCCAATGTAACGTATTTATAAGTATATTTTAAAGAAAATCTAATTACTACATTGTTTTTCTATACATTTACTCGTTGGGTCCTCTAACCTGCAATATGCCCTTTAAGTAAAGTACAGATACGTGAAAAATTTACTTAAGTAAAGTAACGAAGTATTTGTACTTCGTTACATTCCACCACTGGTTGTCAGTGTATACAGCTGTGTCACTGAAACTCACTCATGCCCATGTTGATCCAGGACTGCTGTTTCTCTGTCAGCCAGGGCATTGCTGGCTTCAAAAAGTCTGCCACTGTGACAGCCACCAGAGCGTTGATACTCGATGACACCGTACTGTTGAAACAACACAAAAGCTAACTAATGCTGTCTGATGTGTGACCTGATCTCAACAAAATTCACATTGTGTTCCATCAAGCCTTAAAAATCAGGATCCCATGCTTTTTCTCTGCTAAATCCTAATGGCCTTATTTATTATTTTAAGTACACCCTGATATTTCAAGTTGTGTTTTAAACTTTAAATAAATATAATAAAAAATGTTGAAATATTATTAATATGATAATATGTTTAGTATAGTATTATACTAAAATATACAAAAAATATACTAAAATACTATATATTATAGATAAAATTAATTGAAAAAACTCAATAATTAAAAAGTTATAAAATGCACTAGACTAGAACATTTGTAATGTATTTAAATGTTAATGTAAAATGTATTTAAAAAATCTAAATCATAATTTATTAAAATATATGTATATATTATATTTGTGTGTATACTGTGTGTGTGTGTGTGTGTGTGTGTGTGTGTGTATATATATATATATAGCATAGTTAAATAGAACACAATATAGTATGAACATTTATAGTATAGATATATTATATTTTATCATTTTCTAATTATTTTGGGTTTGGTTTTAGGTTGTTCTCCCTAACAATGACCTTGGTTCAGGTTAGAAAACTTTCCCAAAATGATCAGGATGGACTTATCTGACAGATATTTATTGGTTGTTCACCTTAATGTTCCACTGTAAGCTGCAGCCACAAACAAGCCAGGCAGTCCTGGGAAATCAGCTAGTATGTCCATCACCAGATAAGGCAGGAGCTGGAAAACATTTTATTTGGTCAGATTAATTGTAAGCATTGTGAGTAAAAAATTAAGAGGTCACTGCTAGGGCTTGTATTACCTGGTCTGAAGCTCCTACATCTTTATTGGTGAAAGGATCACAGTCTTTATATATGGAGTACATGGTGAGACCAGAGAGCATGGCCAAACTCACTGTGACCCATAAACCAACCATATTCACATATAGAGATCTGTGTGGGCAAATATTGACAGGACACCAGTGTTTGCATTGAACATATGCAGTATTAGCTGTAGGAGCCATGAGTAAAGTCTAATAATATCACGTCTTGAGTGAATACTCACAGCTTGGCATGAGTTACTGTCCGACAGGAAATGTATCGCTGCACCTGTGATTGGTTGATTGAGTACATGGACGCCCACATCAGACTGCCGCCAACAACGATTGTCCAAAAACTATGACGCCTCAAAGGATCAGGATCAAAACTGGAGAAACATTTGAGAGGTTAGTCTGTCTGTCTGTCTCTTTCTTTACACCTATACTTTCTAACTATACACTACCATTCAAAAGTATGGGGTTGTAAGATGTTTAATGTTTTTGAAAAAAAAGTATCTAGTAATTAATTTAATAATGAATGATCTTTACAACGGAACTGAATCAACACTGAACTGACTTCAGCTGAACAATGCATTATTTTCCTGTCATCACTATAAAGCTGCTTTGAAACGATCTGCATTGTGTAAAGCGCTATATAAGTAAAGGTGACTTGACTTTTGACTAATTGAATGCATTCTTGAACCTGAATAAAAGTATATAAAATGTGTATGTATGTGATCTAGTTTTCTAGTCCAGATATCTTTACCTGAATGTTTCCAAACGTCCTCCATAGTAGCTGTCATTCCAGATCTTCCCGAGTCCCCCCTGCAGCACAGCCCCACGAGCGATGACCGCCACAAACCCACCCAACATGATGATCATCTGGAACACATCTGTCCATATCACTGCCTTCAGCCCTCCCTGGTAACAAAAGCATATCCGCGTAAAATGCACCATAGTTTAGATGAGCACCCGAAGACCACACTGTAACAAATTGCTGTAGATTCTACAGCAAAATTCTACAGAAATTTATTGTTTTATCATTTTACAAGTTATTACTGTAATTCGCAATGCATTATGGGTCAAAAAGAGTATTACAGTTGTTAACAGTATATTTCCCTGTCAACTGTAAATTGATTTACAGGTAAGAGGTGTTTTCACTGTAGTTCATACGTTTTACAACAATTTACTGTGATGTGGCATTATGGGATTGCGCGGGCTGAATACAGGTTTGAAAACTGGTGGACTGGAGCAGGGCAAGAAGAGTTGAAGATAAAAGGCACTATTTACTCAATTCTTGGTAAGTTAACTTAAATTTACCTCCATAAATATTACAATATAATGTATTACTTAATGCTGTTTTAAGCGATTCATGTTTTGAACAGAATTCATAACATGCATGTCAGATGCAATATCGACTTGTTAACAACTGCGTGTTATCAGGACATTTAGTGTAATGTAAAAGTGTTTGATTCCAATATTCCCCCCCCCCCCCCCCCCCCCAGAGCGTTGGGGTTATGAATCCACACCCCAATTTTATGGCTGGATTTGCTGCTTTGTTTGCAACTTACTACAACTTTAATCTGGTGTACCAGCAAGAGGCATCCTGCACACTTGAATTTGTGGTAACACTTTACAAAGGTAACACTTTACTTAAATATAAATGAGTATATGTTAAAGGATCAGTTCACCCAAAAATTAAATTTCTGTCATTAATTAACTACTGACCTTCGTTCATTTTCGGAACACAAATTAAGATATTTTTGATGAAATCCGAGAGGTTTCTGAACCACACATAGGCAGCAAAATCATTGCAACTTTCAAGGTCCAGAAAGGCAGTTAAGACATTGTTAAAATAGACCATGTGACTACAGTGGATCAACCTTAATGTTATGAAGCCACGATAATACTTTTTGTGCGCTAAAACCCCCCAAAATAACCACTTTATTCAACAATCTCTTAAGTGTCAGTCTCTGAAGCTGTTAATGTAATAAACACAGTGCAGCGCTTCCAGGTTCTACGTTAGAACAAAACGTATTCTCATCACTTCATAACATTGAGGTTGATCAATGGTTACATGGGCTATTTTAATAATGTTTTTACTATCTTTCTGGGCCTTGGAAGTTGTAATGACGTTGTGGTCTATGTGTGGTTCAGAAACCTCTCTGATTTCATCATAAACATCTTAATGTGTGCTCCTGAAAATTAATGAAGGTCAGTAGTTAACTAATTACAGAAATGTCATGTTGGGGTGAACTAACCCTTTTTAGTAGTTAGGGGTGTAACGGTTCACAAAATTCACGGTTCGGTTCGATACAATACACTTGTGTCACGGTTCGGTACGTTTTCGATACAGCAAAAAGAAAGAAATGTCAGAGAAATTTCCTTGATTAAATTTTTTTAATTATATTTTTATTTAAACTAACATCATAAAGTATGATATTTTTTTACTTTGAGCAATGATGGAGCTATACTTGACTTTTCTTAGGAGCATATAAAACAAAACAGCTCCTTGGTCAAAATGAAATGTAATATTGTAGTAGTTATAAACAAAGGTTTATTTTAGTTCAGATTAACATTTGAGGGCAGCAATTGTATTCATAATGTCAAAATAAAACCGACTTAATGTTACTTGAAAGCATTATAGCCGACTATTCCTGCCACACTCCCATGGTTACAGTCAGTAGTGTTACTACAGTAAACCCATGGTGAATGCTGCTGATCTGTGGACACTGGATAGTTCATCCATGGCACAATGTTTCTTTCTGGTTTCCACGTCAGCGCTGTTTGATCCGTTAATAACAGAGAAATGCGAATGCTTCTCACTAGATCTCGCAGCGATGTTATTACTTCAGTGGCGAATTCAAATGCTTTCTTTACTGGATTTCGCTGTGTTGTGACAGTGCTGATGATGAAGATCGGCTCGCGCTGCATTGGTCCAAACTGATAAACGGTCCGTCAACCACACAATAACGAGTAGCTCAGTTTCGTTCCGCTTACATTACATTTGCCATTTGATGTTGTTGGGCAATGTTGTGGTCACGCCAGCGTCTCTTACATTATGAGCGCTTGCCACGCGCAACGCGCCTACATTTGAAATAACGAAATTTCGGTCGGCAGGAAAAATGGTCCAACGGTTCGGTTTAAAAATGCGTACCGAAAACCGAACCGAAAGCCTCGTACCGAACAGTTCAAGAATACGTGTATCGTTACACCCCTATTAGTAGTGCAGCGAATGCTTATTGTAAAGTGGTATATTAGTCTGCACTCTGCACATGATCCTAAAGCTTCTCCTTGTGTTTTTCTGATTGATTTTTGTGCAGATGTTTTGTTGGAATCAACCCATCCACTGGTACCAAGACAGTCAAAAAAAGTGAAAAGACCTCAGAGAAGAGGAACAACACAGTCAATCCTCATGTGTCTACTCTTCTCAGAAGGCTAATGGACTGTGAGTGGTTAAGCATGTAAGTTGTCAAATGTATATAATAATTATAAAAACTACAGGAGGAGATGTCTATACTTACACAAAATGTAAAAAAGTACTTTACATTAAAACAGTTTAAATGTTTTTAGAGGGAATGTTGTCAATCACCATTGTTGTTTATCACAAACATTTATATAAAAAATAAAAAAAAGCAGAAATGTGACTTTTAACAGGAGATGTGTTACCCATAATGCCATTCTGTTGATTGAGCTTAAAGGGTTAGTTCACCCAAAAATGGAAATTCCTTAATCATTTACTCACCCCCATGTTGTTCCAAACCTGTATGAGTTTCTTTCTTCTGCTGAACACAGAAGATATTTTGAAGAATGTTGGTAATCAAACAGTTGATGGTAGCCATTTACTATCAATTGTCTGGTTACCAAAATTCTTTAAAATATCATATTTTGTGTTCAACAGAAGAAAGAAACTCATACAGGTTTGGAACAAATTGAGGGTGAGCAAACAGAATGATGACAGAATTTTCATTTTTGGATGAACTAACCCTTTAACTTTTATTGAACCCGGAATCTTGCTTCTAAGTCTTACATGTTATTTGTAGTTATTTTGTGACTGATTTTGAAAAGATTTTCTGTACTTGAAAAAGTAAAGTCTTTGCAGTAATTTGCTTATTACTTTAATAAATATTTTTCTACAACAGCTTTGACTTTGTGTTTTTTTTTAATGTTTATTTTAATGCATTTACATCAAAATAATGGTAAATAATAGAGTACAGTTTACTGTTAAAATGATTCTTTTCAGCTTTTTAAATGTTAAACTATTACAGCATCTTCTTTAATTTTGTGGGTATTTACACGATTTTATTGGCAACTTTATTGCCAGGTTAATACTGTACTTTAGTGAAATTACAAAAAAATGCTGTAAAATATATTTACAGGATTTTATTGGCAACTTTATTGCCAGGTAAATACTGTACTTTAGTGAAATTACAAAATATTGCTATAAAATAAAAAACAAGTTTAATTCAATATTACTGTAAAAAAACCTACAAATTACTGTATTTCATATACAACAATTAACTGTAAGTTGCTTTACACTATTATACTGTAATCAATTTTACAGCAATTACCAACATTTTTACAGGACTTTATTGGCAACTTTTTTGCCAGTAAATTCCTGTAAATTCTACAGGAAATTTTAACAAATAAACATCAGTAATGTTGGTGATTTCGAGTTACACTCTTTAAAAAAGAGGTGGTTTTCATAGCAATGAACAATTCTCAAAATAACCTTTTTTTTTTCTTACTGCAAAGAACATTTAATAATCTAAAGAGGATTTCTTCACTATAAAGAATCTTTTCATGGATGTTCTTCATGGAACCATCGATGCCAGTGTAAATGCAAAACTAGTAAATGAGCCAGGGGTGTATGGGACATTATCTCCTCTTGCCCTTTTCTGCAATCGCAAACAGTATGTAAAAATTGTGATTAAACTGAATGATGTTACTGACCAGGGTGCAGTAGACGATGCAGACAGCCCCTGTTGCCACTAGCACTCCCCACAGATCCAGACCTGTGACTGCAACACAACAGCTTATTTATAGACATTAATGTGTTTGTGGCCCTGTTTACGCCTGCTATTAAAGAGATACTCCACTCTTATTGGAAATAGGTTTATTTTACAACTCCCCCAGAGTTAAACTGTTGAGTTTTACCGTTTTTGAATCCATTCAGCCGATCTCCGGTTCTGGCGGTACTACTTTTAGCATAGCTTAGCATACATCACTGAAGTGGACAAGACCATTAGCATTTCTCAAAAAAAATGACCAAAGAGTTCCGATATTTTTCCTATTTAAAACTTGACTCTTCTGTAGTTACATCGTGCACTGAGACCGACGGGAAATGTAAAGTTGCCATTTTCTAGGCTGATATGGTTAGGAACTATACTCTCATTCCTGCGTAGTAATCAAGAAACTTTACTGCCGTACCATGAGTGCAGCAGGCGTAATGATATGACGCAGCGCCTGAAAATAGTCCCCAGCTCGGTAACTTCCAACCAAGGGGGTAATCCACCAGCCAGAAACTGAAGTCTCCCCGGGCGCCGCCATTGGCTAACAAGCCTTCACCTGCTGTTAGCATTCCATTGACTCCCATTCATTTTTGCGTCACTTTGACAGCGAATAACTTTACATCTGAGACATTTAAAGACTCCATTTGTCCATTATTTATTTCTGAAGAAACACGACAATGTATAAAATGCTCCATTACCTTGTATCTTACGTTGTGGCCCCGTAGAAGCAGTTTTTGTAAAAATAGGCTAACGATTGCGTCATAACACGCGACTCTCTGTCGCATAGAAGAGAAATGACCGTAAAGACAGATGTAAAAGCTCACTCGCAATCGGGGGACGTGGAGGCATAAAGTCAATGGAGAAGCCCATAGAGAGTCATAAAGTTGCTCCTGCTGCGAGCTCATGAACAGCTAATACTTACGATCTCCGGCTCTGCAAGATTCAGAAGGGAATGATTCAGATTCCTCTTGGCACAGCTACTAGAAGACGTACAACTGTCAGTCAGGTTGCTCACGTCACAACTACGTCTTCAAGCTCAGTTTGAGCCTGCGCAGTGCGCTTGGCAATCAGGAAGTGAGTGCTTCTATTTGACTTCACTTTTCTCCGTTGAAGTCTATGGGGTCGCTGTGTCCATTTCTTTTACTGTCTATGCTTCCAACCTACTGTCTATGCTTCCAACGTGACCGGGACTAAGTGCCTGCGCCTGCTGCTCTCATGGTACGGCAGTAAAGTTTCTTGATTACTACGCAGGAATGAGAGTATAGTTAGCCATATGCGATTTTCTAGCCATATCAGCCTAGAAAATCGCAACTTTACATTTTCCGTCGGTCTTAGTGCACGATGTATGTAACTACAGAAGAGTCAAGTTTTAAATAGGAAAAATATCGAAACACTTTGGTCATTTTTTTTTTTTGAGAAATGCTAATGGTCTTGTCCACTTCAATGATGTGTGCTAAGCTATGCTAAAAGTGGTACCGCCAGAACCGGAGATCGGCTGAATGGATTCAAAAACGGTAAAACTCAACAGTTTACCTCTGGGGGAGTTGTAAAATGAGCCTATTTCCAAAAAAAGTGGAGTATCTCTTTAAGATGCGTTTAAATACAGGTGTAAACAGGGTCTAAAACGTTTTGAGCTTGTCCACTTTCGACCACTTCCTGTAGTCGACCAGATTGCTTGCATATGCCCTGTTTACACCTGTTATTAAGATGCGTTTTGGTCGATCGGATCTCCAGTAGACGAGGCAGACACATTCCCGTTTACACCTGGTATTTTAATCCGTCTCTTTTGTCCACTTTCAACCACTTCTGTCCCGATTTCTTCAAGTGAAGGGTCTATGGGTAGGTAAATGCATGGTCTTTTTTTCAGATCTTTTGACCTAATGGATGAAATAAGCTCACACTATTTACTTCTGAATGCAAATTGTGTGACTGAAAAACACAGAGAGCAGCAGTTTTAGTTTTTGCTCGGATAGCCACAAGACCAGCCGAACGCTGTGAGTGTGTGTTAGAAATCAGGAATGGTGAGAGAACATTGTGCTTGGTTTGTTTTCGACTTCAAACCAATCAGTAGGTGGAGAGTGGGCGTCTTTTGCGGTTGTTCGACCTGAATTCCGCTGAAGACCCAAGTTTGGTTTGAAGACAAAAAAACGGATATCAAGCACAATGTTCTCTCACTATTCCTGATTTCTAGCACACACTCACAGTGTTCAGCTGGTCTTGTGGCTATCACAGCAAAAACTAAAACTGCTGCTCTCCGTATGTTTTTCCGTCGTCTCCAGTCACATTCATATGTAAATAGTGTGAGCTTATTTTGTCCATTAGATCGAAAGATATGAAAAAAGCCATCCACTTTAAGAAATCAGGACAGAAGTGGTTGAAAGAGGACAAAAGAGACGGATTTAAACTCCAGGTGTAAACGGAATGTGTCTCCCTCATCTGAGATCCGATTGTTTTATCAATTAGGGGCACTTTTGACTGCTCAAAATGTCTTTAAACTATTTCATCAATGAATGATAGTTGGGAATGTGTTGCCGTATTGGGGATAATACTTTTTTTTTAATTGTACATAAAAGCTAAATAACAATTTTAGTAAGCATTTCTTTACCTAAAATCACCCTAGGTGACAGAAGTTTCTCCAATTGAAGAATCACCGTTATGCATTTACGTGCAAGCATTGTTTGGTTTAATATACATATGTGAAGTCATGGGGAGGCATTACTATTTCTTCTAGCATGCTTTGTTAAATGGTTTTTGACATTAATAAATGAAAGAGAGTTCTTTACTTACTCTGATTAAGTGCAAGTGCAGGGGCATAGATAACCATGCCTGTGTATAAAGCCTATGAGAGATAACACCACCCATTAGATGATTGAACAAATCTCTTTTGCCTAAAATTCGTCAATATATTCAACATTTATGACTCTATGACGTGGAAAAGGCACATACACAACAGACATTGTTTTTCCAAAGTGATTCACGATGGCACAATCACTCGTCAGATGCACGTTTGGTTATGTATAAAGTCATGCAAGAAGCTAAAATCCAACTTACGGTTTGAGCAATATACATGCTGGTTCCAATCACTCGGATGAGCTTGTTGAAACGCATTTCCAAGTACTGCAAAAACAAGTGACCAATTCAATTAATTATTAGCAAACGAAACAACAAATTTACATTATATCATTTACATCATTACACAAAACTCAAGATTGTACGATGAACTATTACATACTGTTTTTCTCAGTTTAACATCATTCTTGTTTTAAAGGTTAATCGTAAGAATCGTGTGCTGATACCTTATCGGTGAAGAGTCACATCACCCGAACTCTTTTAGTTTGGCTGTTTTCGAAATACACTCAATGAATATATTCCAACTCTAAATATATCTTCTTTTTTTTTTTTTTTTTTTTTTGATATATTTCACTTTTTTATTTCATTTTAATTAGTCTTTTTCATATACACAGTGACCATTGATCTGTTTGTCAATAATCTATCCTGACATTTCCTTTTTCCTCTCTCGTCCTCATTGCATTTCCATCTATTGATTCTTTATCAAACACAGGCACAAATGAGGGTGTTTCCAGCCTGTCTCTGTTCTCTGTCCTCATGCAAACCCCTTGTGGCCAGTGTCGCTCTCTTACCTCGTATGTGCTGGTGATGCCCAGGCGGTAAAACAGAGGCACGAAGATTTCAGCGCTGATGATGGACATGATGGCATAAGAGAAGACAAAGGTCCAGAACGGTGTGCCGTACATGTACGCCTCTGCAGGGGTGCCAATAACAGTGATCCCTGACATGAAACTAGCCGTTAGGGACAAAGCCACAGGCACTGCGGTCATCTGACGGCCACCCAGTAGAAACTCTTCATTGCTGGTGTCCTTGCGTCCACGGATGGCTTGGAACAAGCCGATGCCCGCAGCGAATAGGATCAAGCCGGCGAACACCACATAGTCCCAAACTGAGAACGTCGCAACTGGACCTCCGCCCGGCATGATTTGGAAAAAGTGCTCTTTGAGAGACCCTAAAAAGTTATATACCCGGTGTCACGCCGGTCAGAAGTGATGTTCTGCTGGAAATTCCTTCCGAAGCTTTTGCCAACAGGAGGACGAAACCAAGTAGCTCCGGTCAGTGCCAATGACTGATAAGAATTCAAGTCTTCTGCAATCTTGGACCAGCAACAAAAAAACTTGGGTTAATGATCCCTCAAGGCCATACGATATATCAAGTTACATTGTAAAAGGAAGTGAATGTTTTTTTTTTTTATCCCTAATCTTGAAGGAGCAGTTTAGTCAAATTAAAATGAATTCAGGAGGATGCCTTGTGCTGACTTTAACCTCGCTTAGTCAGTCAACTCGTAGGTGATGAGGTAACCAGGTAAACCAATAGAAGAACTACTCTTTTAAGATCATTTTGAACAAGATCAGAGGACTTTCAGAATATGACTAACATACCACTTCATTGTGAGCCCATAGCAGGTCATGTCAAACTCCTCAGTTCCTGGTACTGTTTTGAGGTTTACTTGAAATAAGACTTTTGTTTTTAGCTTAAAAAGTTTCCTGTAGGTCGTGTTGAATCATTATCTATCGACGGGTCCAGGTAAATCAGAAACCGTGAGCATGCTTTCCAATCAGCTACAGCTTGACAGAAATACACGCGATAAGATAAAGCAATTATTAACCGCATATGAAACCAGGGTTCTATAGAAGGTTGATATGAGCAAGCAAAAGAGCTGTAAAATCTCATATAGACATTCAATGGCACAGGTGTACTGTAAACAGGAAACCTTACAATTCACGCCAGTAAAACAACATAAGTAATGGTGCTGTGACGGTTGAGGAAGTTAATCTGTGACACTGTCAAAACATCTTCTTGTTGTGATGCTGTTATGGGTGCTCCAAGCTGCAAAACAATTTTTAATGGCATTCTTTCTCCTATTTGAGCGCTGAAGATACGCATCACTCAGGTGGAAAGAATTGCACACATTTACTTTTCCATTCTCAATATTGTGAACTTTGCACACAAGATAAGGCCTGCGAGATTTATACAATGAGAGCTTGGTAAATTGACTGAACTGGCAGTGTGTATCTTTATTAAAGATCAGGAGTGTGATGATCTGCCAAGTGAGATGACTTAATGAAGCCCATTTGTTGCCATGTTTTGTTATAATACAGCTTGATTTGTGTACATAACCGACATAGGATATATTTCAACACTGAGTATCTTAGGAACACCAAAAAAGTGTTAAATGAATCCTGTAATTATTGTGGAAAAGTGACCATTTATGTGTTTATGCCAAAGAAGCTATCATACATTGGCAACATTGATACTGGATCAGACCCAAAAAGCTACTGTGTAGGAAAGGAAAATCCCAAATGAGATCTCCCTTGTTTCTCCTGCGAAAGCAGATGTAGATTCTCAGTTAAGTCTCCAGCTTCTCAGATTTTTCTCCTGGAAAAAAGGCTCTTATAATCATATGTCTGTTCATGAGATTAAATGAGATCTACAAGGGTCTACAACGTTGCAAACAAAGGTCAGAGATCTTAATATTAGGGTGTATTCCCACCTGCCTTGTTTGGTTCAATTGAATCGAACTCTAGTTCGTTTCCCCCCTTGGTGCGGACCTTTTGGGCAGGTGTGAATACAGCAATCGAACTCGGGTGCGGACCAAACAACCGAACCGAGACCCAGCTGAAGAGGTGGTCTCGGTACGGTTCCAAACGAACTCTGGTACGGTTCGTTTACGGTGTGAACATGAACCGACCCAATTGCAAGAAAGCACTGCGCCTTTGAGTTAACAGGCTTCCGTAGTCGGAGTTGCGTTATGGGAAAGTGATCTGTTGTAGCCTACATTACATCTGTTGCGCGTCTTTCTGTGCGTCGTGTGTGCATCATTGGAATGGAATGAATGAATGAGTGTGTGCATCAGGACATTCACATACAGAGCGTTCTCTTTAGGCTAATCGCGCATAGATGCAAAAAAAACAAACATTTGCAGTTCATATAATGTAACGATAGTTACAATACAAGGATGATAATGCGTTAATTTACTTTAAGCCTTTTTTGCACTTCCTGATTTCCCTACTTGAGAATCCTTGTCCAATGAATGGACTACCTTAGCACAAGTGTGGTTTTGTTTACACATTTTGGTTCACTTGCAAAAAGAGCAGTGTGAAAGCGAACCGTACCAAAAAACAATAACAAAATTATTTGGTCCGGACCAAACCAAGTGAACTATCGGACTTTCCTGGTGTGAATACACCCTAAGTAATGGCTTCAAATAGCTTCCAAGACCAAAATTAATTTTAATGATTAAAAACATGTCAAATAAAAAAATAATTTGTAGACTTTGTCTATTTATGTTTTTTTTTTTTTTTTTTTTTTTACTTGCTTTTAATTATTTTTGGATTTTTATTTTATTTTTAATGTTTATTTTGCAAGTCATTTTAGAAGAAACGTTTGAGACTTACAGTAAGTTGATATTTAAATGTAGCAGCAACCTCTCCTCTAGAAAAACCTTACTAATTGAGATGTAGTGTGAATATTTAGTAGGCCCTTAATAGTGGCCATGCAGCATGAAAGTGATTTGATTAGAAAAGAGTCGTTTTTATGCATGCTGCACTGTAGCTGATGATGGAGATAAAAGAGACAGATAGAGATCAGGTTCTGTGTCTGTATAAGAGCAGAAGCCTTTCAACACAAGCAGGTTTAAGCAGATCCTCCAGGTAAGTGGTCCTTTTGATTTACTATAACACTGCTGTTTGGCAGACAAAAAGTAGGAAAGACACATGAAAAGATAGCAATGAGATTCTGTATGTATCTTTGAGTTATAGTCCAAAAAGTGTCTTTCTCTTGGCTGACTCTTTTTCATCATGGACATATTTTTGTTGTTGCAAAACCATGCTGTTCCAGGCAAGTATAGGCAATGGAATGCATTTTTTTATTTTTTTCTTAACATGCATTAGACCAGAGGGGTTCTCAACTCTGGCCATTAAGGTCAACTTTCATGCATTGCTCCAACCCTAAACACGCCTTAAACAAGATAATCAAGATCGTCAGGCTTACTAGCTACAGGCAGCAGGTCAGTTTGATCAATGTTGGAGCTAAACTCTGCAGGAAAGTTCAGGAAAGACCACGAGTGCCAGAGTTGAGAACCCCTGCAAATTAGGGTTAAGAGTAGATCAAGTTCAAAACGGCTCTCCAAACTCATGTTTTTTCCATTCATCAGTGCTCTTCCCTGCAGTCGTGCGGCACCTCACATTTTTATTGCATAAACGCTTTCTGTGTGAATGACCCTTTACAGTTTTTTTTTCACTGTCAGTGGAGCTTCAAAATCATAGAAGCCTATTTCCACCACATATGAAAAAAATTATGACATAAAAAGTCAAAATTATGACATGCTAAGTAATATTTATAATATGAAAAGTCGACTTTGTCAATTATGAGATGAAAAGTCGAAATTATGACTAAAAAAAGTCTTAAATATGATATAAAAAGCTGAAATTATGACATGTTATAGTTATGACATACTAAGACAATTTTTACCTTTATTTCAGAATTTTGAGATAAAAAGTCGAAAATTATGACATAAAAAAGTCATAATTATGACACACTAAGCCACTGACAGTCATTGAGATAAGAGGTCGAAATTATGACATTCTATATCATAACTATAACTTTTTGTTATAATTTCTACTTTTTATCTCATAATTATGACTTTTTAATGTCAAAGTTGACTTTTTGATTTCAAAATTTAAACTTAATGTCATAATTTCTACTTTTTTATAAAAATTTGACTTTTCATCCCATAATTGTGACTTATTTCATAATTTTGACTTTTCATCTAATATCATTTCTTCTTTTTATGTCATAATTATACAAAAGCGTGATTTTTTTTTTCTTATGTGGTGGAAATAGGCTTCCATGAAATCATGATTAGAGTTACCTACTGTGCCCTTCAAGTGGAGACAGAAATATTATAATTATGAGTTCTGAGCACATGAATGAACGAGCATAGGCGAAATTTACGGGTGGAAAACTTAAAATTCTAGATGATACATGAGTTGCAAAGTTGTGATGTTGGAAGGAGCGTGTTGATTTGAAAGATAGATAATATATATGGATAATCTAGAGATTAGTGGGCAAGAGTGTAGCGAATGATGTTAATCACTCCACTTTCACAGTTTGCATCACATTTAGTTGTGAAACCATGTAAAAATAAGTGATAAAAATTTTCATCATTTTGAATTCAGATGTGGTTATTTGGATTAATTGTTCACAAAATATTTTGACATGTCGTAATAACTAATGCCCGACTCCGAGATAAGAGTTTCCCAGGTGCACTTGGCAGCATAACACAACCCTGGAAACCACACACAACAACAAGCCACAGTGGCAACTTGTGCAATCATGTGCTATCACCACTCACATTTCACAATAAATGCCAATTGCCAAATCCAGTTTAAGATGACTTTTAAATCATGTTGCCAAGTTTACTATGTCTATATCAATTTTTAATTATATTCACTGTAGTTCTCCATATCCCACTAACAGACATCCTGATACCCTGCCAGCTATAATGTCTCCTCTGTACGTGGTTGGCATGCTGGGACTTTTAATGAAGATATCAGCGCCTATGTGTGCCCCCACTGAGTACACCATTTACTTCGAGAGACAGGAGTGCAATTACTGTGTGGCTGTCAACACCACCATCTGCATGGGCTTCTGCTTTTCCAGGGTAAGCAGACAGTGTGAGGACAGAAAGTGAGGAGGGTTTTGTGGAGACTCTCCAGCATGCAGTGTGACAAGCTGATTTTAACAAAAGATGATATCTGTCACAGCCATGCCAAACCTGTGACTTTCGCTCTTCTGTGGAACACAAACGGGATTTTTCCATTCCATTCCATTTCATTTTGTGTTCCACAGAATAACAAAGATCAGCCTACTCTCTTTAAAGTAAATGTTCATTTTTGACATCTATTGTTCCGCGAAGAACCTTTAGGGTCCTATCTTGCACCCGGCGCATATGACTTTGTACACTGACGCATGTATCATCATTCCTATTTTGCACCCGCGCAAAGCGGGCTTTTCCCTCCACAGACGCATGTCGGTAAACTAGGAAATGAATTTGCGCTCCCTGGGCGGGTCGGCGCACAAAGGAGGCGTGTTTCGGCGCAAACATTCCCTCGTGCTATTTTGCAGTTCCAGAAAACAATTCCGCCACTGACCAGAAAAAACCTAGTCTAAAGTCAGAACTACACGCTCCCGGTCAGAAACAACCAATCAGAGCCAGGAGGAATGTCTTAGCAGTGTCAGTCACGCTCGTGTCCGCACTGATCACACCCCTCTCTTGCACAGCGCGAGCCGTCGTTCAAACTCAAGATTGCCGGCGTGCTGCAGCTGCGCTAATGACGGAGAAACAACCTAAACTGCCAATTCTCGAGTGACACCTGCTAATAAAACAAAGAGGTAAAAGGAAAAAGACCGATGAAGATAAACAAGCGAAAAAGAAAGAATTACACAGAGCCCATTGACTCGGTGTCAAAACTCTAGCCGCATAACATGTAGATAAAATGTCACGCACTCTGCTAAGCAACAATTGAAACCTGCTAATACACTGGCTTGTCATGTTGCTGAAATAATGTACTAGCACACCTTATCTAGCATTATATATCGCTAGAATAATTACTTACATAGACTACAGTAACGTTAGTTACCGTTATATTAACGTTATCTTACTAGCTATTTATAACTTATAGAAAGAGTGCAACGTTATAAAGTTACATGTAGGCTATTGCAAAATACATAATGAAAGTTTGTAGTCAAAGTATTGGCAGGCCATAGTTAATGTAAAGCATATTGTTGACGTTTAGTCCCTATTAGTGAATGTGCCATATATAACTTTTTATCCGCTGTTATGGGTGGCCCTGTTTACTAGCCTGCGCGTTCACGACAGGCTCCGCTGTGGAGGACGAGCTGTGGAGGGAGGTTGATGTTAGTAAGTTTTATAGAAGACAGAGGGGAAAAACTGTACCGTTAGTGACGGCAGTGCATCAGAAAATAAGGCGAAAGGAAGAAGTTAAAGATCAAGGAGGATAAAAGCAGTGAGGGTGATAACCGAGATGAAGACTATAAATCATAGATTGTTGTGGAAGTCCGGCATTTGAGTAGGCTACATTGCCAGTTTGGAAGATGTGATCCATACTACAACCAGAGGCCAGGAAAGACGCCACTGCCTATTGGCCTCACTACACAAGTAGGGATGCTCCAAAAATGATGACTAAACAGGTCAAAATCCAGTTATACACTGAAACCGAAGAGTCTTGTTGATTTTCACTTGTGCTACAATTGGTTTGGAATTCCAAGAAAGAAACAATGTTAAAGTTTTGTTTGATGTTTTTCATGGTGTCACTACTTTCCAGGCAGTGAAGTTACATCTGAATTTGTGTCAAGTTTTTCACATTTTCACATGTGAGTTCCAAATGACATACACTCGCACAATGGAATGTTAATAAAGCCCTTTGATGTTTTTTGAAACACTAAGACCTTTCCACTACATTTTAGACAGTGAAACTGCATTTAAGTGTGTGTGACGTTTCAGAAAATTTGCCAAAATTATTTACCCTACTAGGACAAAGTCAGTTATATATGACGGCACTGTAAAAAAGGTCAAAGGTCAGATTTTGGGAAATGATTTTTAGCCTTAAATGTATGTAAAATATAAAGTAATTTGTTTTTTTCTAGCTGTGACTTCATAATTAGTCCCAAAAATGTTAAAAGGGTTTAAATGTTCTTTACACTAAGAAAAACAAGGAATCATTCACTAAAAGTAGGGCTGCACGATTAATCGAAATTAAACCGCACGCGATTTGTCAAAGGCTGCGATTATTTTATGCGCAGCTTGTCAGTGAAGTACGGCTCTGTGATCGGTAGTAAATGCTGCTTCATCTGAAAGCCAGAGGGCGCTCTCACGCAGACACTCCAAATATGCCCCGCCACAGAAGTACAATAACACACATCATTCCAGGAGATCCCTATGGGCATCATACTATCGCTGTTGCTGAATAGACAGAAGATTGAAATGCTTTGATTGATTTATTAAATGTTGTGTTTTGTTGGACGAGAGGATAAATGCTTCTCATGTTTGGAAAGATGTTTGACGCGTGTTGCTTTTTCAAATGCAGGTTATAAGCGACTCGCAGTGCTTTCAGATGGAGCAGCATTTACTACTGATCACAGAGCCGTACGTAACTGACAAGCTGCCCATGAAAAATAATCACAGCCTTTGCGATTTCATAATTGCAATTATAGCGTCGGTGTATGAATGAGTGAGTGAATGGGTGAATGTGAGGCAATATGTAAAGCACTTTGGTGGCCATTGGGTCTGTGAAAGCGCTATATAAATGCAGTCCATTTACCATTAGCCAATTCGGTTTAAGCGCAATTTCCATGTTAATTGCGATCAATCGTGCAGCCCTAACTAAAAGTTTCTTTGATGAACCAAAAGTATTCTTCTATAACATTGCAACAAAAAACACCTTTTTTACGAACCATTCAGAAATGTCCTGTTGCCTTCTAAAAGTTGTAACTTCTTCCCGAGTCTCTCCATCTGTGTCCGACTCCGGTTCAAACATGTAAGGCTGAACACCGCAATTGACCATTTCTGACATTTTGCCTGGTGAGATTCTCCTGTTTTGTTGTTGCTGTATTTGAAGCATGCGCTGTAAAGGCTCCGCCCTGCTCTGGAAGCAGCAGCTCATTTGCATTTAAAGGGACTCACACCCAAAATAGGGGCAAATTCGACAAGCTGTAATAAATTATCTGTGTGGTATTTTGAGCTGAAACATCGCATTCTGGGGACACCTGAGACTTATATTACATCTTGTGAAAAGGGCCATAATAGGTCCCCTTTAAGAGTTTATGGGTATTGGTGTAAGAGTGAGTCAATTAATTTAATAAACAATTTCTTTAAGAAATAAACTGGGATATTCTAGATCATAACAAATGTTTTCTGAAATGATTTAGTGGCAATTTGGCTAAATATGCATCTCTACATTCGTCCTATAGGACAGTAATGTGAAGGAGTTGGTGGGTCCTCGTTTCCTGGTTCAGAGAGGCTGCACCTATCAGGAAGTCGAGTACCGGACGGCCATCTTGCCTGGCTGTCCTTCGTATGCAGATCCTCACTTCACCTATCCAGTGGCACTTAGTTGCCACTGCAGCACCTGTAACACCCACAGTGATGAATGTGCCCACAAAACCAGCAGCGCTGCAAGGAAATGCTCCAAACCTGTCCGTCATCTGTACCCCGACCCCGAGGAGAACAGTTACATCCAGCCATATTGGGAACAGTACGAGTAATGTTTGATAAATCCTTGACTAAAACTTAAATCAAAACAAAGTGTGTGTGTTAGCAGTTGACTGGGTGCAATTGTTTGTTAGATAATCATTGAGTAAACCTTGTCACAAAGTTACCTAACTCATTATGTTTGCTGTATTTTATATCAAGCATCTGATGTCTTTAATGAGGCCAAAAGTGGTTTAAAAAAAAACGTTTTAATGGGGTTCAAATACGTATGCTTTTATGGATAATAGACCTTCTGCGAACTTTAATGATGCTTTGGTGTTTGATCGGCATTGTTTCTATAAAAAATTCAGAGGAAAAATCCTTCCATAAAAATGGGTTTTATCACTATTGCTAGTGTTTATGGTTTAACAATGGGTGTTTATGAAATTATGCATCCAGTTGTAAGGACAATGGCTTGTCGTGCAATGAATCAAAGAATAACAAGAGGCCAAGCTAGTAATTTCAGTCACAGAACCATTTTATGTTTTGGCAAATTATTGGCTATATGAATTTCTACAATCTCTGTTGTACGTTTTTGTATGATCTGCTTACTTTAAATAAAAAAAAAACTTACATTTCCATACAAAACACATAATACACATTCATACAAAGTTGCTGCCTCATAAAATAGTTACAAAAATGACTGCAAATGATGATAGACAGGTTCCCTAAACATTCCCCCTGTCTGCCATTAGTCATCAAACAGAGAGTCCCAGCTTAAAAGCATTGGCTGAACCAATGAATGAGAGAACTATTTGAATACTGATTCTGAGATTGTGCCACTTGGTAAAACATTGTTTTGCCTAAATGTTTTTCATTAAAAGACCTGCTTTGTATTGAACCACCAAACAGTGTCATTGACTTTTAATTGTCTCAGAAGTAGCCGGTGTGTTTGTGTGTAGTAAATGAGCAATCATTGCTAGATAATGCGTATTTAGAGAGGCAAATAGCTGTGGGTTATTTATATTACAAACTCAGAGGATGGTTAACCCAAGTTTGCATTCATTCTAGTCCTTTTGTTTCTGTCTTTATAGCCCATATTATATTTTATGGGTAATTGTAACCAGCCGTTACTATGTCTTTCTTTCATGGCTGTCACGCAATAATATATCTTTCTTTTTTCACGTGTCAGAACATAAGGGCTACAGGGGAGGGTTGGGTAAGAATTGCCTAGAGGTGAATCAAGGACTGACACCATGGTTACACGCTTGGGGTTCAAAGCAGGCAACAAATTAAATATGTCATGTTCCACCTCTCAGTCAGTGTCCTAACAACCAGTACAAACATAACCTACTCCTCTTTTGAAACAAATGAAAGGTATTACATGTCCTAAAATACAGTATGTCATTTTGTTCCCATCCAAATAGGTTTTATTGAAGTGTAAGGATTACACAATAGCATATGTTGTTTCATTATTTCTCCTTGTTCGTTTCCCTTTAATCTTCATTCACATGTATAGACGGCCTTTCCACTGTGATCCCCTTTATATTATTCAAGGATTCCTGTCGGCTTGGTCACAATCTGGCCAATCAAATTAGAATGGCGCAGATGCTTTCTTCACAATAGCGCATGAGTCTGTGTTGTGATAATCCAATGCCCTAATATAATAATACATCAAACAATAACGCTGGTGGAATCTGGCCGCTCAGCAGTCTTTTACAGGGTTGGTGGGACTAGAAAACCTTCCCCATGCGTTCAGTGTCCAGTGGAATTCTTTTCTGCCACATTCCTCCTGCTAAAACTGGCTAGACTTGAAACATAAACCAAAGGTTGAGAAGCCAATGGTTGAATTTCAGTGGGGTTGTTGTTGCTGAACTTTATCAGCGCTGCATTCATATCTGAGTCTTTAAGATACATTCCAGTCGTGTCTTTGATGTTTATCGTGACCTAAAAACTTTCAGATGTCATTCAGGTCTCAACAAGTCAGAAGCTCAACAAAAAAAAAGTGTTTGAAAAAGAAAGAAGAAAACACAGCCGTGCAATATAATAAAACAACGTTTGCTTTTTGTATCTAAATTAGATCAGGGCTGCATTTTTCAAAAGCACTGTGAACTAAGTTTATCGTATGACCATTGCTGGAAATGGTTCTTGATCTACTTAGGCGTACGATGCTTTTGGGAAACGCAGCCCTGATCAATAGCCGTGGATCACATGCTATGAGTCAATGAGCTAAATAAAGCTGGTACTGTGACTGATAACCACCAGCTGCATGCCTGGTCATTTTAATATAACACCTGCAAGTTCATTGTGTGTTATTTTAAGCATATTGGACAACTGTTTGCTTAATTTAGAACTGTATTTCAACCTCAACCAGAGAAACAAAGATTAACACGGATCTTTCTGGAGTTTCACTTAATCTCATTGTGAAGAAGTGTTGTTAGATTAGTAACTTCCAGGTATTTGCCTTCATCGTGATCTGTAGAAAGAGGGTGGCATCGTTCTACATCTCTTAATCACAGTTAGGCTACTTAGACCAAACAAGTATACACTATGCCTCATGACACAGTTTATAAAAACAGGGTTTCAGGTGAAAAATAGAAGGTTTTTTTGCAAGTTGGCCTTTATACAATGTTTACCATTTCTATACACACATTCTAATGTTAATCAGGGCAATCAAGAGAATTAGCTAACTAGTGTCTGTGAAAGTAGTTTCTGTAATTGCTGTAGAACACAGCTACTCTGGAAAACAAAATGTACAACAATTTGTTTATGTTTTTGTTATGATATGTTTTTATGTTTATTCATGCTGACGATAGATAGATAGATAGATAGATAGATAGATAGATAGATAGATAGATAGATAGATAGATAGATAGATAGATAGATAGATAGATAGATAGATAGATAGATAGATAGATAGATAGATAGATAGATAGATAGATAGATAGATAGATAGATAGATAGATAGATAGATAGATAGATAGATTTAGTTTGTAAGGTGTAAGCAATGTCTTTTTCCTATTGATGTTGATATTATTATACATGCATATTGTTTTTAGCACAAAGAACTATTAATCTGTAAACGTCACTGAACTAAAACACCCGTAACTTTCCATATGGCTGGTGTAATTTGACACCAATGCACCCCCTCGGCTTTGACTCATAGGAGGAGGTCCTTAGTACTGAGTGACGAATGAATGTGGGTATGCAAATACATTGAGGCATGATTGGAGAAGTAAATTTACACCCGGGAAAATGGCCCGCCTCCTTTATTAAAGCTGGAAGGAATTTTCCATAGAACCATTCATTCAAATTTCTTCGTTGTGGAAGGTTCTCTGGTACCGAAACTTATAAAAATATTTGAACGATTTCAGAGGTGAGTGTTTATTTAGGAAAAAGCCTAAACCAGCTTTATGTTCTAGTAGTAACATAGAAGTTAAAATATAACATAGTAGAGATATTTAATGTTCTGCACCGACCAAACGTTTATTAGTAGGCTAATATCAAGTCATTTGACTCGTAATATTTTCAGTGGTGGAGGTGTGTTCTTTTAAGTGTTTGACTTATTTAAACCGGCTTTTGTGTGTTTAGCAACTAGCTAACCTGCAGTTTAGACCGTTAGTTGAAACCGGGTAATTCATTCATTTCCGCTTTTCTAGAAATGTCCTTTACCGCCTCATAGTTTTGAATTTTCCGCTTTTTAAAAAAATATTTGCATTTGATACTTCATTGTCTTATTACTGTATTTGTCTATCTTTATTGCTACAGCCACAAAAATACATTATATTTTAAGAATAGGGAACTGCATGTGTTGTAAATTAACGGAGAAATAACATGCAGAGTCTGGAGTTTATTTACAAGCCTGAAGCAAAAGCCGTGTGTTAGAGGAATGTCACTGAAACATGTCAGCTCTTGAGTAATCTTGTTTTATTCCGTTTTATTCTTCTGAAGTGAATTTGAATCCTTTCTCTTTCTGACTCTTTCGAATCAGTTCACAAAACTAGTTTGAATGAGTTGCTCACTATATCTGAAGCAGTCCGAGCGTTTGAGTCGATAACAAATTCCATTATTTAAAAATTATTAAACGTAATAAACTGTAATTATATATGGCTTTATTAAAACGTTTTAGAACATTTAATCTGCGAGATGTTGGGGTCAACGTGATGGCGTCAGGACGTAAAAGAACTGCCCGCTCAGTTTCGTAAGAACCGATTCGCGGAAATGAGTCCAATAACCCGACACAAAGGCAAAGCCAAACCCTGACGGAACTGAACACATGCGCACAGGGCAAGCGTGCTAGTACATGCGCGCGCACCCACACACACTAGCCGGAAGTCAGTGAGTTCGTGTCATTTGACCTTTATCGGTCAGTGTTTTGGTCAGTGGATTAAAGCGTCATGAGATGCGTAGGAAGAGCTTAATGACAGTGAGGTGTAAGTTATTTTTTCCGGTTGTAGACTAAAGTACGTGCAGACAGGCTTATATACGTTAACGTTATATCAGTCAGTTACTGCTAACACTCAGTCATCTGTCTCTTTACTTCCAGGTCTCCTCACTCGTGGTCTGTAACTGTTACTTCCTTCACTGATCACTGCAAGAAGTTCTCATCAGACTCTCAATCTTTTTCTGAAATTTCATAATGTCTCAACAGATCAGGTACAGAAGAATATTAATCATTTATATACATTTTAACGTTTTGTTTATCGAATTAAATGGTAGTTTCTGGGTGATTTATTTTGTTGAATTTCAATTTGATGTTAATGAATTGACAAACACCACCTTGAATTTATTAAATTGCCTTTAGTTAAATATTTTATAAACATAGAAAGTGTGTATATATTCAGTAATGTATAAGTTCATTAATATCAAAAGGATATGTAAATGTGTGTGTAATTTTTAATGTCTTTTAAGTGAATTTGATAAAAGACCCCTTGAATTTTAGGAATTTTGTAAAGAACTTTAGTTGTATATTTTAATTTAATGGGTTTTTTTACGTGTGTGTGTGTATATATATATATATATATATATATATATATATATAAAATATCTTGGACATGCTTTCATTCTCACCTCTTTTTGTTTGTTTTTCCTCTAGCCTCCCTGCCAAGCTGATTAATGGTGGTATTGCTGGCATCGTTGGGGTCACTTGCGTGTTTCCCATTGATTTGGTCAAGACCAGACTTCAGAACCAGAGACCAGGCCAGCAAGTCTACAAGAGCATGTAAGGGCCTGTCACTTTTTTTCTTTAAAGCTCTCAATGCTTCAAAAATTCTGTTACTTTTCCATTTCAATTCACAAACACCATTTTAGTGGTGTTATAATATACTCCTGTTTGAGTCATGGCTGTGCGTCAGACCCCTTACTTTGATTTGATAAGCTGCCTTGCATTGGTAGCTAATCCTAGAGGAATGTGATAAATGGGCAGGCGTTAGTTGCCACCTGACATGATGATGTGGCCGCTATGGTCACTGCAAAGCCTTATAAGGATTAAAGCCAGACCGTGTCCCATGCATGATGCAAACACATACATAGTGAACCGAGAGCATATGGCTTTTGTTGTTAATAACGGTTAATTTGTGGAAACCGGTAGACTGGTCCATGTTAAAACATCTTGTTTGTCTTTCAGGATTGACTGCCTCATCAAAACAGTGCGATCTGAGGGATACTTTGGCATGTATAGAGGTAAGATTCACTCATTTATTTATAAGTGCCTGTAAATTATATAGTATGCCTTTTTTTAGATTAGTATAGTTTCTTAAATGGCATGATGGGTACACCTGAATAGACTTGAGGAATCCAGTCCATAATGGCTTTGGATAATGAACTAGAATTGGTTGGCTGGTTATAGTAAACTCAAACTCTGACATTTTTTTTTTTGTAATTTGTTGCACTTATAGCAATATTTAAGCATTTTCCCAACGTCTGAACAGTCTTAAAAAAATAAAATACTTTGTTGGTAAAATGGATGCACTATCAACCTATATTATTACATATCCCTTATTTTTAACCCCCTGATGCATGGTGTCCACTATAATGGCATTTTAACCATTCAGGGTGTGATGTTACATCCAAACCACAATGGGGTGATTTTATATTTACCCATAGCCATAATTCTACATGACTGTTCATATTCATGACCACGTGTATTAAACATAGCTCACGAAAGTGGTGATGCACCAAGTACATTTGCAATATTTACTATTATCTTTTCATTTTAAATCTTTCAAAATGCAGATTTTATTTTAAATTCAAGAAAGTTGTTTAAATAAATAAATAATTTGGGAATGATTAGATGCTGTTTTAAAGTCTTAAGATTTGATTTTAATATTTAATGCATCAGAGGGTTAATTTTAAATTAAGCAAATCAAACATGTTGTAATTATTACAATTGGTAGATCGGTTGTTTGGCTTCAGGTATTCAACTGACCAATATAAGTGTCCTTGAAGAGTGTTATCTGTAGAGTTTGGGGGAGATTGGAGTCGGTGTTTTGTGCCGGGTCTCCATTTCTGTGAGGAATGCTGTTGTTTGCATCTGTGTTTTTCATGTTACAGACATGGGTCCCCGCTGGCATAGTGAAGGCTAGCCGATAAGGCGCAGCCGCGCTGGAGGCAAATCATTTATCATGGTTCTTACCCACTCTGCTCTATTACAATTAGGCACCAATATTTTTGTTGTTGTTTTTTTTTTTTTTGTTAATTGTTGAATCATTTTGATATTTACTTTTTTGCTTCTTGTTTCTTTGTAGATTTTTTTTTTTTTTTTTTTTTTTTACTTCACTGTCCTTGCTCTTGTCTCGTTCAGTACTAACCCATCTTGCCATGTTCTGATAACATCTAGAATGTTTTGTTGGATATTAGCATCACTTATGCTCATTATCTGCCTTCTTCTTTTTAGTCTGATCATGTGAATAACTGCTGTTTCTTTTAAACACAGTTGTATCTTAAAACAACATGGTCCTAGTTAGGGCTGGGCAGTATGAACACATTCTTACATCACTGTACATTTATTTATCACAATTATTTTGGCCTGAATTCAAGTAAAAAAATGTATACATTACCGAGGCATTATTACATGATTATGTAATGTAGTGAATCGAATATGTTATAGATTAATGTTACTTGATCATATTTTCCTTTCTTTTGTATGAATTATTTTCTTTATTTAAACTTAATGCCAGACTTATGCATGTGTGAATTTATCAGTGTAAAATAGATTCTTTACTTCATTTAGGCTGTCACTTGAGTTTAAAAGGACTCAAAATGCAGTGCATTATGAATATAATTGTCTGCAACATTTTAAGCTGTTGTAAAATAGCTGTGACTGCACATCAGTTGATTTACTTTATTAATGCTACAGTTCGCACATGCAACACGTCGAAACTACACATCAGCAAAGCTGTCTTCATTGGAAGCGGTCTGTTTGCAGATTTAACGCCGCATAAACGGCATAGCAAAATCTCACATTTCTACCGTTGCACTGGATTTACCGTCATACTGCACAACCCTAATGTCAGTCTCTTTCTGGAATGTGCCTGCCTTTTCTCACTATATTGAAAAATCTATCCTTTATTTCTAATATCCTGTTTATTTTTATTTTTTTATTTTTTTCATTTTGTTCACATTATGTAAAATCCCCCTCCATCATCATCTCACGTTTTTTTCACAAGTTTTGCTTATATTCTTAGTCTGTTAGTGGCATTTTTATCTTCTAATCTGTTTGAATGGTACTTGATAAGGTCATGTTGTAGATTTATCTCTGGTTTGATGGTGGTGGGGAATGTGTGTTTGCTGATCTGTGATCAGTTGTGGTGTGGTTTTCATTAACCCTCTGTTTGTTTGTCTTTTAGGTGCTGCAGTTAATCTTACACTGGTCACTCCTGAGAAGGCCATCAAACTGGCAGCCAATGACTTCTTCCGGCACCACCTCTCCAAAGACGGGTATGTTTGCTACTGCTACACTTGGTAATATTCAATATCTGTTTTACCTAACAATTAAAATATAACATCTGTGCTGTTATATAATCATTGCCTTGTTTGTTACAGGAGAGGGCTGAATGTATTTAAAGAGATGTTGGCTGGATGTGCTGCTGGCATGTGCCAGGTTGTCGTCACTACTCCAATGGAGATGCTGAAAATTCAACTACAGGATGCTGGGAGACTAGGTAGGTTTTCCTTTTTGTGCTTATTGCAGAAGTGAAATCTAGTAGGGATGTTCGATTGTCAAAAATAATAATCATGATTATTTTGGTCAATATTGAAATCACGATTATTGGTGTGCAATATTGGGAAATAAGACTTTGATCATAAGTAATTTTAAATTGTGAAATGTCAAAATTATCGATACTTCAGCATAAACTAATAGTAGGTTAACTAATGTAAGAAAAAGGTCCTCATAATAATTACACAAGACAAGTAAACTGTCAGAAATACAATAAAAACAAAGAAACTAATTACAAACAAAACGGAAAAAAATACAACAGCGAAATTTCGAATGATCAAAATAAACGGTGTTAAGTTTTTCAGGAATATGTACAAACAGTGGTATTCAGATAAAAAGAAAAGAAAAAAAATATAATCATGTAAAACAACACTTCATATAGCATTGCATAGTCATACACTGTACACTACTTAAAAATATGGACTCACTGATCTTGACTGAATAACGTATTTATTTTTCCTTTGTCATTTGTTTGATTGTTTAATGACAGGCTGCAGCAGGTTTATCAGGCTGCAGTCACTTTAAGAGCTAATGCACGGATCCAATGTACTGTTACACACACGTTTTCACGCATTCACCGTGTTTACATGAATGCTCTCCAAAAAGGCATTTTGACTTTTGTCAAAATACCCATTTGCTTATCCGCATTCGGCTCCGCACACAGAAAGCCACCTGGGGAACAGTGTCTCTTTTGTGGCTTAATGCCCTTTTAATAACACCGTTTAATATCAAACATGTCCCGCAGTTTAGCAACAGTAGACTGCATTTTACAACACTCACTTATTTGGATGTCAAGCTTGGGCTTTTAGGGAGGAATGAAAGCGCACTGCTGTGAAGGAAAGGAAGGTACGCTGGACTGAATGTGGCAGTGGCGCAATAATCGGTTTACTCTTATCTTGTTTTCATAATCGTCAAAATCCGAAATCGAAAATCAATTACGATAAATTGTACAGCCCTAAATCTAGTATATGCAGTACTTTATTCTGATTGGTTAGTTGCATCGTTCTTCATCAATTTTTTGTCCATTTATTTTGGTGTGATAATGTAGTTGGAAATTATTGCGAAATAACCCCAACAAGGTGATCAGAACCCCATGCTGAAGTTTATTTAGCAATAATGATCAACATTATGCCTTATTGTAGTTATTACTCACTTGGAACAACTTTTCTGATCATCTTTACAGCCGCTCAGCAGAGAAAACCAGGCATCATCACTCCCAATAGACTGGCCACCACAAACGCGGTGCTGAGTCGCTCCTACAATGTGATACCCAGCACCTCACACAGGGCCATATCTGCCACCCAGATCGCAAGAGAGTTACTGCACACTCAAGGCATTCAGGGGCTCTACAAAGGCCTTGGAGCAACTCTATTGAGGTAATGCATTGTACAATCTTTACTGTGACTGTAAAAAGCAAACATTCACAATATTTGGGAACATAAATGCAACTTTTTGTGTTCTCTTTTTCTCCAATTTAGAGACGTACCTTTCTCGATCATTTACTTCCCACTCTTTGCAAATTTGAACAAGCTGGGTAAGCCCTCCTCTGAAGATGCGGCACCATTTTATTGGTCCTTCATCTCTGGATGTGTTGCGGGCTCCACAGCTGCTGTTGCTGTTAACCCATGTGATGGTAAGCTGCTTTTTTTTTTTTGTCATCTTAAGCCCCATCTTGTTGGTGCACTTTTAAAAGGAAATGTGCATGCTCACCTTGTCTTTTGTTTTTAACAGTGGTTAAGACCAGGCTGCAGTCTCTGAACAAAGGAGCCAATGAGGAAACCTACAGTGGCATAATTGACTGTTTCAGGTGATGCAACAGTCCCATTACTTGTTTTAAATGTTACAATTTAACTGATTTGTAATTCTGGAATGTGAGTATATCATCTACTGTGTGTGACCTTTGCTTGTTTCTTTGTTCCTACAGCAAGATCTTTAGGCAAGAAGGGCCGTCTGCGTTCCTGAAGGGTGCGTGTTGCAGGGCTCTAGTCATCGCACCGCTGTTCGGCATCGTGCAGGTCATGTACTTCATCGGTGTAGGAGAGTTTATCATGAGCCAGTCGCCCCTAAAGCTAATCTCTGACTGAACAGACACGCATACCTCGGAGTCGACCAAGACTGTGGCAGCTACACAACCAACTGTACATTTACAAGAAAAGATAAACATTAATCAAGATGGTGAAGTTGTCGAGAGAACGACAACTTCTACTCTGGTTAAGTTCCTGTGAGTTTATCCAGCCTTACCGCACTTCCTCTATGGTTTACAGGCTTCTTTGATGGGCTGTAGCCAACATTTTGCACTTGTTTGTAAGGATGTCTGGAGGAGAGTGCTTATGATGTGCTGAAGCATATGTGAAAGTTTCCCCTCAATGAGGAAGACTGACTGGTGTTGCTGTAAATTATGACACTAATGTTTTTGTTTACTTTTTTCCACCTCCCTATCTATTCACTTTGTACTGTTATTTTTGCATTACTTGCTTTGTCTCGTCTTTTTCCCAACTTAGAATTCATTTATTTCTGTTTCTGTCACTGTTTTCAGTGTCTAAACAATTGGGTTACTTCATGCTTTTGAAGACTTCAGACCTTGTAACTCTAAATTGTTAATAGTTTTAGGGAAACTATTGATGGTTTCCTAAAACAGACCAACATTTGATGCATATCGTATTTATGCAATATATTGGAGTTTTGTAGACATGCATTTTATTGCATTTCCTTCCGTTACATGGACCAGCACATGTTACAACTGTAGCTTCTTGAGATTTATAATCTCAAAGCGTAGGTCATTATTTTCAGGTCATGTGTTTGCTTTAAATACATACGATGGACAATCTTTTTGCAAAGTTTGAGGCACCCAGCCTTGAACAAAACGCTGTATATTTAAGTGCTATGATGTTTTGACTACAGTATTAACATCTACTGACAATGACACTTCAGTGCAACATGTATTAATTTCTGTTCAATGGAAATTAAATCAAATTCAACATTGCAAAAATAAAAAAGCAAATGTTTACTTGTGAGCTGTTTTAATGTTGTTCAGGGTTTATTGCCCTGTGACCATATTTTCTCATTTCAAAGCCATTTACATGCAACACAATGCTATAAAAGAGTAAAAAAAAAAAATTTACTTGGAGTTGAGGAACTACAAACTCAAATGTGCTGGAACTGCAAACACACGTGTACAATGTGGCTTTGTAAAGGCACATCGATCAATTAAATGATTGGGTCATATTCTTGAACAGAAGACAAAAAGAAGCAATGGTTGAAGAATTTAGATATGCTTTTGTGCAATTTTACAGTAATATTGCAAATTACATTTGTTGATCTCCTTTACAGCTGGTGTTTGAACTCTACAAATTCAAAATCAGCCAAGTGAGGAAGGTAATGTGCATTAACCACTTAAACAAGTGACACTTGAAAAAGACAAATGAATGAAAATATTTTTAAAGAGTGAAACATAGGAGTCTGAAGGTTGAGTTTCCTCTCCTCTCAGTGGTTATTCCATTTTTTACAAATAATTATATTTGCCATTACTGCTGTAATATTTCATTACTATTAATCAACAAAATAAATTACTACTGGCAAGATTTAAAAAAAAAAGTAACCTAATTAGGAATTTGTTTACTGGTTAACATCAACCAATAGCAGCAAACTCAAAAGGTTCCAGAGAAAGAGCAAGTCTACATTTTGATCAACTATTATGAAGCTAATTGTTTTTCTTTGGAATATCCTGCACTCATGAATCTTTTACAATAGAACCAGGAACGTTACTAAATCAAATAGGTTTAATTTTGAGGTCATGCTGACTTTAAGAGTGACAATCTGTGTCAGAGGTCTTAAATCACACTCTTCCACTCCTTGGCTTCATTCAGTATCTATATGAAGTGGCAAAATTACAATAACCAAATATTAATTAATCACCAGCAAAACACAAACATATGACCAATTATCTATTAGCACAGAAAACCTGGTCTACTTCACACAATAAATAACAGGATAATAAGTTGATCAATAAGAGGCATCAGAAAGCGTATTTACATCAGTAAGAAAATGGCCAGTTCACTGTGAAAGTCTGGACCAAAGAGGGACTCGAGATGTGAGAGCTCTCTATTAAGCGAGTATGTACACTATGCACCGCTTGTAATGGTTCAAAATAAATGTAAAGGTTAATTGGGTTACATTAGCAGTCCATGCAGTGGAGGTCATCTTCAAACAATGCAAGGACCAGAAAAGACAGAAACGATCAGATACAGAATGCTGTTCACGAAACAGTACCACAAGACCCACACTGCCTCATGGGAGTTCCTCCACCCTGCTCACAAGCCTGAATGTGATGGTCCGATGAGGTTAAAGAAGGTGGGCTTTGAAACAGTCCAACTGGGCGAGAGGGGAACTGTGAGGTGCCTAAATAACTTCTCTGCTGTTTCGAATGGCGCAGCAAAGAACCATGCTGAAGATCATGCCAATTATCTGTTAAAACAGTGAGGGGATGTTCAGATGTTCTACATGATAAATACATGCTACAGTGTTCCCAAAAAGCATTTGAACACCTAATATAAAAAAACCAAATGTCTTTTCTATACTATAAAGCAAATCTCAATTGGCTGATTTTTTTTTTCCGTCACAAAATTAAGCGACAGCTCTTTATATAAAGTTGCATATATGAGTATTTCCAACTTTGATTTGACTTTAAGTATAAAAATTTAGCAAAAAGAAGTTTGTTGGTTTCATATTCTTACCATTATTCCAGCAATGCCAAGCCCAACGTATCCAATTATGAAGAGTTTTTCATTGAAGAAGTCTTCGATAGCTTTAATGCAATCCTTGAAAGCATTTAAAAAGAACATTAGATGAGTTTGGCAAACTGATGAAGTGCGTTAATGTTCAAACAATATATACACAACATCTGTTCACTTCAACTGATTTAGCTCTTATAAAATTAATAGCTCTGGCTCTGACCACTGATTGGACGAGCCACCAAAGCTGTTGTAAAATAGCAGAGATGTGCACACCATTTATAACTAATCATTTTTATTATGATTAATTAGTCAATTGAATGTTAGTGTTTTATATCACATCTTTGTTGCCAAAAAGCTTTGCTGTGTCGTGCATAAAAACCCATAAACTATGTAAAAAACATCATTGTAATGCATAACCATATTTATGTGGATGGAAATGCCGAGATTGCGTTTCGTCTGCGCGCTCTGAGACGCAAGTCATTCATGATGTAGGAAAAAAAGCCACAGTGGCTTCCCTGATAATATCTTACCAACCTTTCGAACGGCAGTGTATATTCACACACACACACACACTCACACGAGCTGTACCTAAATAGTTGTCATTTTTTATAGGCTACAGCCATTGTAAACACTGTTAACACGCTGTTGCGGTATCTTCTTTCTAATGTGCTTTGCTGATTGGGATCAACTGACAGTATGAACTTCACAACTGAAGCACAATGTGACATCATGTTTCTCAGCCGATCAATGCGCTTTCGTGACAGCTATAAATAAAAAACTGGCGCCTTTGTGCCCCTGTGGGCTTATCGGATCAAGTGACTCATTGGACATCTTGCCGCTGTTTGCTTCATTTCTCTCTCTAAGCCCCTCTCTTACCTTCTCCCTCCACTGGTCTGCACTCCTCCCTCCCTTTCTTTACCCCGTACAGAGCAACATGGCTGCCACCTAAGGGTCTGTGTCAGAACTGCTCATCATTCGAGTATGAAAGGTGTCCTTCCTGTGAGTCTAAGGCTAGATTTACCAACAGCTTGCGCCAGCGCAAACCCTCTTTTGGCATTAAAAAACTACTGTCAGGATTAAAGACATGCTTGTCTGTCCTCATTAACACTCTCCCTGCCACTGACACGTTTTTCTGGCAATCCGTGTTATCACTGTTATATGGTAGGGGGCGCTGTAGGCATGGATACAAGATTGCTCAGCACAAGTAAGCTAACGTAATCAAACATTCAACAGCATATAAATCACAACTGCCTAATGTTACCAAACGAAATGTTAAGCCCAAAATGCGAAAACGCAAGCTTTTTGTTGTAAATGCCCACATTCAAGTGTTGAAAAGAATGAACGAAGCTAGAATAAAATGTGTTTTTGTTGTTGTTTAAAAGCAGAGGCTCTGGTCTTTCTTTGGATATGTTGACTTTTTATTCATACAACTAAATATTCTGGGGGCCATGAAAGTTTTGTGAATATGATAAAAAAAATGCTGCTACTTGCTGGTAACTTTTTTAGAAAATGCTGGCGGGGAAAGAGTTATAGCAACGCAGAGAGACACACCACATTGTCAGTGAATCAGACCACATCTGAAATTTAATAAACATGTGGAGTGGAATTTTGGACCAATGTAATTTAACTGTGGGCGGGGATAGCACTGAAATCGACAACATTTCCTGTTGCACAGTATATATAATATATATAATTTCTTTATAAAATAATGCAAACTAATAGAGCTTCGTGGCCTATACAGAAATAACGATGGATGGCAAATCCTCTCAAATCACCTTGCATTGAAACGCGTGTCAAAAAGTTATGTTTCTCTTCAACTAATTCAAGAGATTCCTTCAGAATAGTGACCTGAATTCAATTAAAGGGATAGTTCACTTTGAAATTAATTTTTGATATGTTTTAGCTTACCTCAAGGGCATCCGAGATGTAGGTGTCTTTGTTTCCGCAGTAGTTTCAATTTTAATATTTTTAGGTCAAACCGTTCTTGTCTGTCAGTCATATAATGCAGGTCTATGGTCACCACCTCAAAGAGCATGCACAGAGAAGTCCAAATTAAACATGATTTAATGACTCGTAAATGTAAGTACACATTGATGGCCTAAGACACGAAACGAGCGGTTTGTGTGAGAAAACGAACAGTATTTATATCGTTTTTACCTCTTGTAACGCACAGACCGAAGCGCCCGCGCCCTCAGATCACTTGGACGTGGCTGTGTTTACAAGAGGTAAAAACGATATAAATACTGCTCGTTTTCTCACACAAACCGCTCGTTTTGTGTCTTAGGCCATCAATGTGTACATTTACGAGTCATTAAATCATGTTTAATTTGGACTTCTCTGCATGCTCTTTGAGGTGGTGACCATAGACCTGCATTATATGACTGACAGACAAGAACGGTTTGACCTAAAAATATCAAAATTGAAACTACTGCGGAAACAAAGACACCTACATCTTGGATGCCCTTGAGGTAAGCTAAAACATATCAAAAATTAATTTCAAAGTGAACTATCCCTTTAAGCAGATGAAGTGGCAGAGGTGAAATGATATTGAGCCCTCTAACATAAGCAATAAAAGATGATCAGATGGTGCATTTTAACTTACCGTGTTAGGACCGGCTTCAGAGCACAGATCAGGAGGACGGGAAGATTCAGTCCCACAGCAGTCCAGCTGTGAAATAAGACCAGACATTACATCCACACAGACACTAAGGCCACAGATCATTTACTAAATCAAATGCTTGACTGACCACTTTGTGATACATGGAGGCAATAGCAGTCCTGTTGTCATTTCCCAGAGTGGACTCATAGTAGTTTCGTACATCATTAATGATCTAGAAACACATGTGCGAGTATCAGCTCATTATTACATGACAGTTCATTTCATATTTATGCTCAATAAAATGGTTGACACGGTGCATGCAATACCTTTTCCTTATTCAAAAAGCCAAAGACTCCGGCAGCGACCTCTGCGCCAAAGATCACCAGAAGGCAAGCAAAAAACTATAAAAGAGACTTCACTTTAGTTTTTCAACACTAATTGCAAATCAACAGGATCATATAACAGGAAATCAAGAAGGTTATTTTCAATTATGTAAAAAAAAAATGGTAAAAGTGTTAAAATTTTAACACTGTGCACTGATGGGTCGAGCATAATGAGACCAGGACCATGTATTAAGAATGTAAAAAAGGTCCATGTTGATTTAATGTTTAATTTAAAATCTTCAGTGTTGACAAAAAAGTGCTCAAGGCAGTGTTGGCTGCAACTCATTACTAAGTAATGAATTACTGTAATTTAATTACTTTTCCCAAGAAAAAGTAAAGTAAGGGATTACTCTTATTTTTTCTGTAATTTAATTATAGTTACTTATGATGTAATTGCATTAAATATTATATAGACAATTGAACAATTCTATATAAAACAATAGTGGATTTAACATCAAAATATTATGTCCAATTTCAAAATGTACGTTTTTAATGTACAGTAACCTTCTTTAAATACTTTGGTCAATTCAATAATTATTTATTCAATGTATTATTATATATTTGAAAGAATTAAAAGAGCAGTTTCATGTTTATCTTTGTATTGTTCAATGTGGGATTTGATTTGGAAAATAATTAGTAATAAGTAATGCAATACTTTTTAGAGAGTAATTAGTACAGTAATACATAAACAGTGTGTTTCAGGGTATTTCTTCATTTATTGTTGCGTAGTTTGTACTAGAGGTGTTCACGGGTCCACTTTGATCCGAAAACCCGAGTTGGTTCGAGTCCAAACTTTGACAAGTGCATCGGACACGGGTCGGGTGTGATATTAGTAGCCTCTGGTCTTTGGGTACTTTTAAATATATTTATGTGCTTTTAAAGATATAACCTGAGAATACCAGAATTCTTTCAAAATATGCCAACTTTTCATTATTCGTTTTGGCCGTTCAACAATATTTTATTATTTAAAACGAATGACTCTACTTTATTCCAGGCTTACTGTATATGTGTACATAACCAAACCCTCCTGGATACCGTGTTCTGCAACACCCGAGGCATTCGAGGGAATGATTAATGTTAACATTCATATCAATTTATGTCGTTTAAGGTGCAACATAAAGCTTGTGAGCGGTTGGACTCACTCGCCTCTGAAGAAAAATGATTTACTGTTGCCAGACACATTAATTACAGAAATCCATCTATATGCAGTACTAAATCAAATGAACAAAAATGAAACCATAACTGTATATTTTGGGGGTTTTCCTCAAACAAAACAATTTGTCATACCCGGTTGAAAAAGTCCCCACTCAACCACTATGCAGTGAAAAAGGTCTCGGGTCTCAAGTCTAATTTTATCGGGAAAGGTTTTTCTTTTTTATTAATTGATGCACATCAGGTTTGGCTAAGAAGTGATTTGAGTCAGGTACAGATCTTAGGACCCGAGAAGACCTCTAGTTCTTACTCACCGATCCCAGAAGACACTGTGACTCTCTCACGGCCCCAAAGCAACCGAAGAACCCCACCAACATCATGACACCTCCTGCTCCGATCAAGATGTACACCGCTGCGGGGAGAACAGAGTATAGTGTAATATTGAAAGTAAGTCCTAGAAAATCCCAGCGTGCAGTTCATTTATATGAACAGATGATGGCAGAACATGAATAGGTAATGAAATCATTTATTAATTTCAACTGTAAAAGTGCTCATATACTCTAACACAGATGGCAGATAAATGAAATTAATGTGGACCCAGGTGTACTTTTAGATGACTGAGAGTGAAAGCAACTGATTCTAATTTTATGAAGGATCTGTAGGCATTTCCTGACAGATGGTCAAAATCAAAATCACCCTTATGTGTTAGGTACTTACCCATTCAATGTAAACTACAATCCAACACAAAAACACAATTCTTGTGTTTTGCATGTCTATGCAGGGAAGTGAGAAGTTTGAGAAGGTGTGAATTGCACCTCTTCGCGTATCTCCAACAACCAGTGTCAAAGGCCTCGGCTCAACAGAAACAGTCTTTGTGTGAACAACAAATACAGACACCACAAGCTCGACCGTTGCCCTGAGGCCTTAATCGTATTTACAGGCATGATTTCATTTTTCCCAAAACAGTTAAGCGCAAATCTTACCCTGCAGCCGTTTTCATTGGTCATCTCGATCACACACACACATACACACATATACAGTATATATATATATGTGTGTGTGTGTGTGTGTGTGTGTGTGTGCAATCAACAAAAAAGTATATATGTATATATATATATATATATATATATATATATATGCAATCAAAATGGTCATATTTCATGCATAAAATGGCCATATTTTCATATATAAAGTATAAACTGATAAACCACCTCAAACACCCTAGCAATGCACAACAGTTGCACATTGTGACAGCAGGTTTTGCAGGAGCAAACAGCACTTTAATTTTCTTTAGAAAATGTGAAACTGTAGTTAAAGACATAACATTTCAGGTCTATTTTGGACATTCATGATTACGGGATGTTCATGATCTTGTTGTCATTCTCCTCTTCTTGCCAATTATCTCACCATAGCAACAATTCAGCCACCCCAGACGCAGGGCGCTGACACGTCTGCTGTGCCACACTCACTTGAGACCGCCGTTGCTAGGATGGCAGTCTCCCTCGCGAACGACTGCTTTCCCTTGCCACTTTAGACAAGCTAGAGCCATACTAATTAATGGAAAAAGAGAAACCAGAGCAAAATGGTGAAGCCTGGTGAAGCTAAACGCAGCTAAATATGCTACAATCCCTGTTAAACACCACACTATAAATTAAAAGCCATAGCTGTGTACATAGCCTTGCACACAGGTTTACATTTCAGATATGACTCCACTGACATATCCATCCTCGAAGGAGTCAAGAAGGCCAAAAGGCTTGCCAGACAGCACAGAGCTGAAGCTTTGCCGAGGTTTTATTAAGGCTAAAGGAAGACAAGCATCACAACCCACAATAATTGATCCCCAAGGGAGAAAATAATGTTGTTTTCCGAGGACAGAACAAAGGAGATTTGACATGAGTCCTCTGTGAGTTAAGCAAGCTAAAAACACCAAGCCTCCTCTACTCTTGACTTCCTAATTGCCAAATGGATGGAAAACAAGCTGACATTTCATATAAACAGCCCTCCTGCTTTCCTTATACTATAAACACTGAACATCTCTAAATGGGCAGAGGCTCTCTCTCTTCAACATGCCAGGACTCAGTCAATTCATTACTTGAGAGCCCGGAAAATGGGCAATTGTTGTTTACCAATGATGCAAGAACATCACCAGCATGAAGATGAGCAAATTGAAAGCCTTGAGTCTTCTGCAAAGATGTTCACTGAAAGATCACATGCTGTCAGTGTCGACTGGAATTATAAAAGCACGATATAGCAACAGCTATGATGCAAAGAAAAAAGCACCCACAGGATCCAACCTTAGCACTAGATAGAGTAACATACTGGTAACTATATTGTCTCGGAGAAGGATGGCACTTATTTGCTTGATATTACAATGTAAAAACTAATATATATGTGGATAAATTAACTTAAAAAATTTGTAGGGATGCACGATGATATCGGGACAACATCGGTATCGGCCGATAAAAGCTTAAAATGACCATCATCGGCATCGGCCGATATGAATATTTCTGCCGATGAGTCTTGCCGATAGGGTGGCGTGTTTCCTATGCGCACGTGACCAGTGTTGCCAACTTAGCGCCTTTGTCGCTATTTTTAGCGACTTTTCAGACCCCTTTAGCGACATTTTTTCAAAAAAGCGACTAGCGACAATTTTAGCGACTTTTTGGACAAACCTCAGTAACCTCCAAATGTTGCCAGTCCTGTCCTGCGAGCGCGAGGTCTTCTTTCTCCCTGTCGTCACTCTCTCTAGCTGCGTCTCCCCTGTTCAGTGAATGGCTGAGAGGAGCGCACGGCCGCTGACAGACGCGAATGAGCAGTGTTTTTCCACGGACTTATCACTTATCTGCTTTTCTTTTGTTTTATATTTAAAGAATTTAGTTTGACCATTTTCATTTTATTTCTTTTCTTGTGCTTATTACTTGTAACACTCACTATCACAGAGATTAGTTCATCCGGTTCCCTAACTCTCTCAATTCAGATAATGTTCCACATAGGCCTTTACAAAATGTAATCATATTATAGCTACTCGTTCTATTGTCTGACAACAACAACAAAAAAGGAAATGAAAACAGCTTTATTTGACATTCGGCTATATTATATTAAATAGACTAATAGAGCATTAATTTAAAGAGAAAATGCACTAGGCTGACAGAACGAAAGTACGACGCGATGACGTCATTAATATGCTAATTGACGTATGACGTCATCTAGCGACATTTAGCGACTTTTAGGGAAGGCCTTAGCTACTTTCCTTTGAAAATAGTTGGCAACACTGCCGTGACGACCGTGAACGAAGCATGAGCGCCAGCAACTTAAACTTCCAACTAGGGGTGTGCCGTGCGTCTCACGGTTTTTGATCGTGGACGTGGACGATTAAAATGTCTCCACTATCTGCTTTTGAAGAAAAATCATAGTATCGTGCATTCTATCAGTTCAATTCTGGCGCCTTCATCTCAACATACTGTACAACGCGACGTACATTCACATCACATCACATGTAAACGCAGAGGTAGAGTTACACTCACGGGACACCGCAATTCACAAAAGTTCATTGTTTGCATGTGCGTCAAAGTCTTGCTAGGTAAACATGTCATTCACGTGCTGATGCGCTGTTCTAACATCCGCTTTTCTGAGCGCGTTACACCCGACGCTCACAGGAACTAAAAGCCTGTCACAGCGCCTGCATACTGGACTAATCTTTCGAGTCTTATTGCGCTGATACTGTCAAATACACAAAAGGTTTACATAAACAAAGTTGGTTATGTCTAAAGTGAAAGCAAACAGAGAAAATCTGCTTGTCAAATGCGTGTATATTAGACGCGTCGCGTTACTCGCGTGCAGTTCTCAAAGAGACAGTAATAATATTCTGCCGCTTGTCTTTAAAGAGATACTGCACCCAGAAATAAAAATTCTGTCTATCTAATGTTGTTTCAAACCTGGATTCATTTCTTTCTTGTGCTTAAATATACTATGGAAGTCACTGAAGTACAGCAACTGTTTGGTTAGCCACATTCTTCCAAATAACTTTTATAATTTCAACAGAAGAAAGAAACTTGAGAGAGTAAATGATGACAATTTAAATTTTTGGGAGAACTATCCCGTTAATGTTAATAAAACAACAAAACACAGAGGAAATCACTCACTGCTCTTGACTGAGAACATTAATAGAAGCTTTAATAAGCTTTTTTTGCACTTAAAAAAAATACAAATATATCGGTATCGGCATCGGGCAAAATTAGTTTGAAAATATCGGCATATCGAATATCGGCCAAAATCCTATATCGTGCATCCCTAAAAATTTGGTATAATTTTCACCTAGAGCATGAAGTACATTTTTACAGAACAATTTCACCAGTAACTCTACTTAGTTTTTAATAGTCTAGTCTTTGAAAATATGGAAAATAAAAAGTCTAATGTTAGGATTTTAGCTCGCTCAAAAAGCCCAATCATCCGTTTACTGATGTATCACATATCTATTTAAACGTACTTGATTGAAACGCAATTAATTTTAAAACTTTTTCCCACCACTTCTGTGACTAAAATAAGTATAATTTGCATCTGGTAAATACTACATAAATCTGAAACATCTTTAGTTAAAAAGTCTGAATTAATAAATAAATTAAAATATCCGAGTTGTGTTTCATACGGAAATCAAATTTCCTAGTGTTATATATATATATAATAGGCAGCAGAGAATATAATATGTGTGCTTGCTTCCTGTTTTTGCATTAGCTTCATAGCACATAGTTGTTTGCCAAGTGATATTCTTCTGTTACTGGGTAGAAACTGTTTGTTCCAAGCATAAACATATTGCCAGGAAATGCTTGATATCTTATGGTGTGCTAGACATGAATCCACAGAGCATCTCTCACTTCTTCTTTTTTTATTATCGCTCTGTCGCCGAGACATCATTGAAACGTTTCAGCCTTAGGTTATACCAGTGTTGATCAGCTTCAGTGTCTGGGTATCTCAGCATGATGTCAAGACCCAGTATTTGCAATTTGTTTCATAATCATTGTGTTTAGCACTTGCAAAGTAGTTGTTTGTCCATTATGAGAGCTTAAATGTAGCTCAGGACAGCAGTTAGCAGTCCCATATCGATCGTCTCATTGCTGCCACCAGTGGAAAAACAGCAGGAAGCCGGGTTATTAATGTGCAAATAAATGTCCAGTTCTGCATCTAGTGACACCTATCAACACCCTAACCATTATAAATAAACCAATTACTGCACCACTCCTCTGCAAGACCAATGAGGTGTATGTTGAGACCAGCTTTCCGACCAACAGCAGCTCACCAAACGGCTACTCTGGGGACTAAAACGGAAATTACGTTGTTATTATAATTAACCGACACCAGTTACACACCTTCCCCTATGAGAAATCAGGTTTAGCTATTAGCAAGAACTATCAGTGTCTCTGCTTATTCATCACAGCTAAAACCAATATCAGATACGCCATTGCAGAGGCCATTAGGGCTCCATGATGCAGATGGGAAATTTCAGCTTGAAATTGCCATTGGAGCCCGGTGCTTTGTTAAAAGGCATTGGTGTTGTGCTTATTTATGAAAATGTGAGGTAAAGTATGGGTTTCTTTATGACAGTTTCTGTACTTTGTGATTAATAAACAGATAAAGTACCATGGTAGAATTAATGCTGGCTTCACAACACATTCAATCAGAATTATCGTAAATATGAGTTTCCTAGTTAAAAATAATCTTAATAAGGAATCTCTGGGATAATTTTGATACACGAGTTCCCGAGTTGAGCGTGCCATAAACTATAAACATGACGGAGAGGAGAACGATTGCTGCTGTGACAGGTATGCTTTATTAGTTATTTCACAACAACATCGCCTTGTCTTATCATTAGAGTAGTGCATATTTGCATATATGAATAATCATTTGAAGCGTATTGTATGTTTGTATACACAGCGAAAATAGCCTGTATTTGACCGAAATTCCAGAATCGTCAGCAAGCTGATTATCTAGACAGCGCTGTGAATGCTTATATAGTTGTCAATGAATGGGGTGCTACATATCATTTTGGCTTTCCAAAGATTTCCCCAATAAATAGGAAAGAATAAACCTAGTGTCCTCCATTATTCCTGTTCTTTCCAACAACGAAGCACTTAAATGCAATGAGCTAATAATCATGAAAGTGGGAAATGGGAAATTTGCGCTAGCACATGAAGGCAGCATAATAAATGCCACATTATCATAACAACACATACTATTTATCCCATGATGTAGTGCATGTTCACTAACAAGAAGGGAAACATTTAATGACTATTCACGGCCTGTCACAATATCTCTATATAGCACTAAAAGGTTTTTTTAATCTTGTGAGATCTAATCTGATTGGCTGGCTTTATGCAACAAAGGTCAGGGTGCAAAGGTTTATTTCAGTCTTTGTCGTGTTTACAAAATATTTTGCTCTGTTTTCTTAGTTTTTAAAGGGATAGAAATTTAGATAACAAAGTCTGCACAAATTTCGTAATTACTAAATTGACTAAAATAAAAGAAAAATAAATTAAAGCTAAATTAACACTGCTGTGCAAATATTTTTCTTGCATGTTTTTTTCTTTATTTTGCTCTATCATTGTAGTATCAACTATTTCAGATAAACGCACTCCTAAATGGTACAGAAAAAGAAAGGAAACTGTGGTTTCATTTTATACTCAAGTCACATGGCCCCTTTTTAACAGTTTCTCCTATTCATATATGAGTGTAGTTTCCTCTCCTAAAAACCCCCAAGTCTGATTTTATGAAACCTACAAAACTTATGTACACATTTGCTGTGGGCTTAAACATTTTTTTGCAACTCACCAATGAAGAAGTGTTCAGGGGCATCATTTTCGGCTAAGAGGTTGGCCGTGTCTGGGTCAAACCTCAACCATAATCCCACAGCCAATACCACTGAGCCCGACAGCTGGAAACAAGAGTGAAACAAATCAGGAACATGTGCGGAAAATATTCACTTCACGCTGTTTCTGTGACCTTTGCTGGTCCTTACTCCATGTCTTTGATTTCAAATTCTGCACTGTCTATTTAGTTACAAACACATGAATGCAGAGTTTGACTTTGAGAACAGGATACTTTGCATTTTTCCCATCACCGTCACTGGAAGGATAACCTTGACTAAAATAGAGCATTGATTGTAATTCTGTAAGATAAAGTGTATTATTGTGATACTGAAAACAACCTTTTGTCCATCTGTAAGGTCATCAGAGAAAGTTTGTTTGCCTTCTAGTTATCAAGTCAAAGGAAAACCTACTAGACATTTTAGATTTACAAATTTTAGTAGTGTTGTGGTCAAGATCACCTAAACCAAGGCCAAGTCGAGACCAAGACCAGACTAACCTTCCTCAAATTCATCTGAAAGATTCACATTTACTGCCTTATTATTAATCAACTAACTATTTAGAATAATAAGACACTATATAGAGCTGTTACTAATCAAATGAAATCACTAACAACAAAATTAGTCTTTTCACATCAGAGTAACATAATAACATTTTGTTTATTGAACATTTGTATAAAATCAATATCACTTTTCAATTGTGTTCATATTTGTGAAAACAGCCCTCTTGCTCGTGATATTGCTTAATTATATCATATGTTATAATATAAATATCAAGATATCAAGTACTTTCTACAATTTTTTGGGCATTTGTATTCATTTTGGTGACATTTTTGACACAATTCCTTGTTAATTTCAGACCCGGCACAACAGTAACAAAATAAATGAAATTAGAAATAATTTATTGATTGCATTTGAAGCAGGAAGTTTAGCATCCAATTCCATTATGATGTTAACAAATAAATCAGACAATGGAACGGCAATTAGCGATATCCCCGATGTTGTGGTCTTGAAATAAAATCCAGAACCCTCTTAGTCTGAGACCGAGAACAAATGCGGTCGAGACCAGATCAAGACCTTCAAAAAATGGTCTTAAAGGGGTCATATAATGCCATTTTCATACAAGTTAATTTGATTCTTTAGGGTCTAAATGAAAAGATTGTAATATACTGTAATTAAAAATTCTCATTAGTATTGTAAGAAAACACTTATTTTACCTGGTCAAAAACAGCTCTGTTTTCAGCAGAAGCTTCTTTTTCCTTTTTCAGGAGAAGCTTCTTAGCAAAAACAGCTTTATACTGATCCTCGTTTATAAAGCAGTCTGGTGAGAAATGATTTGCGAATCGCGCAAACATGAGAGCATAGACGTTGCTCGTGGGGAATATTCCCTTCGAAAACAAAACTCAGCCACTGTGTCTTCAGCGGTTCGGATTTAGGAACATTAAAATGACTGCTGTGTTCGTTATTACACCCAAGAACAGAACACCACAATCACTTAGACGCCATTCTGCTCCAGCGTATCAACAATGGCGGACTATGATGACAGCTCGCTCAGGGCGGGGATGTGTTGAAACACTGCTGTCAATCAACAATCGTGGGAGGGGCGTCCGACCGTGTGACGTCACACGGTCGAACGGCTTGATTTGAGGCAGGGGAAAACATATAAGGAGATTAAAACAAAAACACTGGATAGATTTTTATCATTATATGATGGTTGTGTAAAGGCACTGCCAACACACATTTCAGTACAATCAACTTGTAAAAGTGCATGTACCCCTTTAAGACCGGTCTCGAGAACTACATGAGAACTGGAAATTTACCAAATGTCACTGGAAATTTACCAAACTGGAAATTTACCATTTCCAGTGAGTCAACAGTTAATGTTTGCTCAGTTAAATCAGCCTCAATATGCAATTTTGAAATGGTGAAATATTAATAATAATTATGACAGAACTCAGTTGAAAAAAATTCCAACTGATAAAACATTTTTTCCGATAATGACCTTTATATCTGATCATTTTGATTGCTAATATCAAACTTTTTAAATTCATAGTTTCGAGTTTTTATGACTTTTTGTCTTATGTGGCGGAAACGGGTTTTCATTTAAATGACTGCATAATCTTTGTGGAACAGGAGATTATTGCAAAGGCGACCAAATCATGAATGTTATCTGTGTGCAATTACATTTTTAGGTGTAAATTGAGTATCTAAACAGTTTTAAGGCCACTGTGGTCTACTTTGGTGCCCATCTCTATGATCAACAGGCAGGCTTGTGCCAGTGTGACAGGCTTGTCCTGCTGTATCCACCATCCCCCAGTGCCATCCCCTGCCCCCTCATACCCACCCTATGCAACACCAGGACATAAAACTGCACAGGACAACGACCCACTTCTTTTTTTGCCTGCCCTCTCAAAGACAAAGGCCTTGCTGTCCAGCGCAGTGAAACCACTCTACAGATAACCAATGACTGAAGCCACTGTGCCCTAAATTACATCTTACACTAACCATTTAAGCCAATCTAATGACCATTAGCGCAGTGACAAAATCTCAGTGTGATGTGGTCTTTGAATGGTTCCTATGACATTTGTGTGGTTTTGAGCAACAAAGACTAAAGAACGAAGAGAGGCTTCAAAAGAACTGCATTTAAACCCTTCATTAAAATAAAGCTGAAATCAAAACGTACCTTAAAATTATTCAACTAAAGCTGAAATAAAACTTAACTAAAGCTAAACAGAAAAATAAAAAACTACTAATGCACATAACAAAATTACTAAAACTTAAACTACAATTCAAAATAAAAGCCAATTCAAAATATTAATAAATGCCACAATAGTATAAAAATAATACTTATATAACACTGATCTAATTATACAATCTATTGGCTTATGCATAAGTTTAAGTATTTATTTATTTAGTCAAAATGAACATTTTCTCATAAATTACTTGCATCCATGTAATTCCAACCCTGTATAACAAAACTAGCCACACCAAGGTCATAAACCTTCTAAGACGCTATGGATAAAAGCGTCTGAAAAATGTAAATCACATTTCTTTAGCACAAAAACAAAACAAAATTACAGAGTTTTTGAGGCTGAGCTTCATTTTTACATTCAACAAAACAGGATGGTGATTTATACTGAAGGATAAAAAAGCACCATAAAAGTTTAAAAATACTGGTAAAGTATTGTCTACTAATAATCTTTCTTTAGATTTTAATATGAGGCCATGTAACTTGCAGCATAACAACTGGTCACGTGATACATGAAAACCAATGGCATTTATATCAGCGACATGATACACCACTTATGGAAGGCACAATTTTTTATTTGAGCATAAGCACAAATAGGAGGTGAAGATTATGAGCCAATAACAGCTTTCAGTCGCGAATTTATGCACTTATAGCACTAAACTGGATTTAACTTTTATTAAAGGAATAATAAAACGAAGTGTATAAAGCAACTGAGACCATAAAATGATCAAATATTAACCTTATCCACCTCACGGGACATACTGTAAAATTATTATCTGAGGACACTTAGTCTAGAATTACTTTGCATGTACTCCGCTTTGCATGTGACAAAAACGTAATCACCAATGTCAATGCGGCCTTATCTTTGAAGAAATGACAACACCATTGTTATATCCAGAAAAAAATTCTTCAGTTTCAATGGACCCTTCAGAATTCAATGCAGCCCAGTGAATAAAGGGGTGTTGAATGCAGCACAAGAGGGTTTTCAATAACTTTCCTTAGTAACCTGATCTTTGAGAACTAGCTTTGAAGGTTTGCCCATTCAGCATGTGCAGCTTGCATCTTAAAAAAAGTTTGAGCAGCCACAGAGGAATTGCAAAGCCCCTTATGATGGATTATGTATGTTGTTTGCTTCTTACGTACTGCAAGTATCAAGGTAAAAACGATCCTGTTAGTAAACATTCACATTCTATGATTTAGGGTACATATCACATTAGCAAAAAAGTGTAAAAACAATATGCTTCCTTAATCAGGCATGTGATTGGCTAAGGACAAAAAAGCAGGAAAATATAAAGAGCCCCCCCCCCCCCCCCCCATATTTTGGCTGAATATCGATATATATCCCGATGTTTTTGCCGCAAAGTGAGAGCAAATGTTCAGTCAAAGTCAAAGCCAAATATAGTCTTCACTGTATCAATTATACATTGATTCTTATTAAAGCTACTATTAAAGTTCTCAGTCAAGAGCAGTGAGTGATTTCCTCTGTGTTTTGTTGTTTTATTAACATTAAATAGATAGTTCTCCCAAAAATGTTAATTGTCATCATTTACTCTCTAAAGTTGTTTTAAACCTGAATAAGTTTCTTTCTTCTGTTGAAGTTATTTGGAAGAATGAGGGTAACCAAACAGTTGATGTACCCCAGTGATTTCCATAGTATATTTTTCCCTATGGAAGTCAATGGGGACCAGCAACTGTCTGGTTACCCACATTCTTCAAAATATCTTCTTTTGTGTTCATCACAAGAAATAAATTAATACAGGTTTGGAACAACATTACAGTGAATAAATAATGACAGATTTTTTTATTTTTGAGTCAACTATCCCTTTAAGGACAAGCGGCTGCATGTTTATTATTAGGGCTACTGTCTCTTTAAGACCTGTACGCGACGCGTCTAATATACACGCGCATTTGACAAGCAGATTTCTCTCAATTTTCTCGGTTTACTTTCAGTTTAGACATAACCAACTTTCCTTATGTAAACCTTGTGTGTATTTGAGAGTATTAAGACTCGAAATAAGACTCGAAAGATAACTTAGTCCAGTAACCAGGCGCTGTTAGACAGGCTTTTAGTGCATGTGCGCGTCGGGTGTTCGCGCTCAGTAAAGCGCATGTTAGAACAGCGCATCAGCCAGTGAATGACATGTTTAACCGGCAAGGCTTTAAAGTCCCCGTGAACCGGAAGTTGCAAATGACTTTTCTCCAGTGTTGTGACGTATTTCCGAGAGAAACGGAATACTAAATGAGGCAAAATAGTGGGCGTGGCTTTTTTCCAACTAGCACCTGATTGGATCTAGAAAAGTAGGTGTTTTCATTCAGTCTGTCTACTGTCAGTTGGAGGGGCGTGGTTATGGATGTTAAGCAGACACCCAAATCGTAAAGCCTACGTCATCGGGCAAGGTCCTCCAATGCAGAGGGGAGGGACATTTTCCAAATTTGATTAAAGATTACGAAGCCAAAACATTTTTTTGTGTGGATTGACTTGCATGGATGAATTGTTCACCACAAAACGATCAATTTAGGCAAACAAAGTAAGTATGGTCAATTTTGATTTCATGGGGACTTTAAAGCACATGCAAATAATGAACTTTTGTGAACTCACTGAACTGATGTGGCCATTCCTCTGCATTAACATTTGATATGAGTATTTGTCGCGTTGTACACTAATGCTGTTGAGACGGAGGCGCCAGAACTGCAACTGATAGAATGCACGATATACAGGTCCTTCTAAAAAAATTAGCATATTGTGATAAAGTTCATTATTTTCCATAATGTAATGATAAAAATTAAACTTTCATATATTTTAGATTCATTGCACACCAACTGAAATATTTCAGGTCTTTTATTGTTTTAATACTGATGATTTTGGCATTCAGCTCATGAAAACCCAAAATTCCTGTCTCAAAAAATTAGCATATTTCATCCGACCAATAAAAGAAGTGTTTTTAATACAAAAAAAAAGTCAACCTTCAAATAATTATGTTCAGTTATGCACTCAATAGTCAATACTTGGTCGGGAATCCTTTTGCAGAAATGACTGCTTCAATGCGGCGTGGCATGGAGGCAATCAGCCTGTGGCACTGCTGAGGTGTTATGGAGGCCCGGGATGCTTCGATAGCGGCCTTAAGCTCATCCAGAGTGTTGGGTCTTGTGTCTCTCAACTTTCTCTTCACAATATCTCACAGATTCTCTATGGGGTTCAGGTCAGGAGAGTTGGCAGGCCAATTGAGCACAGTAATACCATGGTCAGTAAACCATTTACCAGTGGTTTTGGCACTGTGAGCAGGTGCCAGGTCGTGCTGAAAAATGAAATCTTCATCTCCATAAAGCTTTTCAGCAGATGGAAGCATGAAGTGCTCCAAAATCTCCTGATAGCTAGCTGCATTGACCCTGCCCTTGATAAAACACAGTGCACCAACACCAGCAGCTGACATGGCACCCCAGACCATCACTGACTGTGGGTACTTGACACTGGACTTCAGGCATTTTGGTATTTCCTTCTCCCCAGTCTTCCTCCAGACTCTGGCACCTTGATTTCCGAATGACATGCAAAACTGAGCAACATCCAGTGCTGCTTCTCTGTAGCCCAGGTCAGGCGCTTCTGCCGCTGTTTCTGGTTCAAAAGTGGCTTGACCTGGGGAATGCGGCACCTGTAGCCCATTTCCTGCACACGCCTGTGCATGGTGGCTCTAGATGTTTCTACTCCAGACTCAGTCCACTGCTTCCGCAGGTCCCCCAAGGTCTGGAATCGGTCCTTCTCCACAATCTTCGTCAGGGTCCGGTCACCTCTTCTCGTTGTGCAGCGTTTTTTGCCACACTTTTTCCTTCCCACAGACTTCCCACTGAGGTGCCTTGATACAGCACTCTGGGAACAGCCTATTTGTTCAGAAATTTCTTTCTGTCTTACCCTCTTGCTTGAGGGTGTCAATGATGGCCTTCTGGACAGCAGTCAGGTCGGCAGTCTTAACCATGATTGCGGTTTTGAGTAATGAAACAGGCTGGGAGTTTTTAAAAGGCTCAGGAATCTTTTGCAGGTGTTAAGAGTTATTAGTTGATTCAGATGACTAGGTTAATAGCTCGTTTAGAGACCCTTTTCATGATATGCTAATTTTTTGAGACAGGAATTTTGGGTTTTCATGAGCTGTATGCCAAAATCATCAGTATTAAAACAATAAAAGACCTGAAATATTTCAGTTGGTGTGCAATGAATCTAAAATATATGAAAGTTAAATTTTTATCATTACATTATGGAAAATAATGAACTTTATCACAATATGCAAATTTTTGGAGAAGGACCTGTACATATTTCTACAAAAGCAGTCAGCAGCTTGCTTGGAGCAAGGATTATAGCGCAAATTTGAACTATATCGATATATCGCCCAGCCAACATGACATCATGACTTTGCGTAAACATACACGCCACTTTCAATTCAAGTGGCGTGTTATCTATACGCATTTTGAGCTATCCGCGTGTATGTCCACGCCGAAATCTTTTGCGTGTATGTCTACGCCATTAAACGTCCGAGTGATTCCGCGTGTATGTGTACGCCGTTAAATGTCCGAGCGAAACGAAGCAAAATCTATATTCTACATCTGTGGAGCGATATTTCTTTTCCTAGGATGGTAGGAGAAGACTCATAAATGGTATTAACCCCAGTGACGGGTAGGTTTAGGGACGGGGTTGGGGTAGGTCATATATTTATATGTACATAATACAGTAATATAACGTTAAGTCAAAGGCGTTGATAAACACGCTGAAAAGCGATTATGCGTGTTGATAGCACGCCAAAAATGGAAATACGAATTGGCGTGTCATACATACGCCATTTCATGAGATCAGTCTGGCCCAGCCCTACTGGTGGCCTAACGGCGATGTTCTTGTCAACTGACAACGATACCACTGTAGCGCGAGAGCGACTGAGGTACGAAATTGAGCAGGTGAACAAGCTGAACGCAAATACGTCCTTGTTGACATAGACATAATAAATACATAGACCCCCTATTGGCCGCTTTGGAACGTTGCTGCGATACGTCAACGGGTCCGCCATTTTGCGGAGGGCAAGACTGCACTGTAATCAAATGTAAGTAAACGGGTGAGCTGCGTTTTTTCTGGATAAAAACAAACTGTTTTTACATTTATCAAACGATTTCAGTGGTTTGTATGTGGTGTACAAAAAGTTCCATCTCTAGTTATTTAAAATCTCGATAGTTAGACTTGTAAAATATTTTTTTTTAATAAAGAATGGTCAAAGCTCAGGCTTGTCATGTATTTGGCTTTTTATTCTTGGATAAGAATGGTGAAGACCCCCATACTGAGATATAAGTTTTCTTATTGTGGTAAAAGTGTGATTTTCTGTGATTGACCAGATTTTAGCAATAACAAAGATAACTGATGGATCCTTTATGATAATACATATGTTATGGTACAACTATAGTGCAATGCAAATAGTAAATATATACACAAGACGAATTATATCTCATGTTTAACCACTAGACTACAGACATCCGAGTCAGCGGCAAAACTTCAGAAGCACTGGCCGAGGTACGGCTGTTCCACAACTCCGAAAACGTCAGATCAAATTTTTAAATAGGCGCTATCTTTCTTTATAAACAAACCACATATTTGAGCTTTAAACAACTACATTGTCGACTGAAAAACTATTAAAACTACATTTCGTGACACAATAACAGTAGTATTTTTAAATGTAACCTCTGAACGTTACTATTACTAATTAAATCATGACCAAAAACAAACGTTCAGACTTGCTTGTGAAAGGCAATTCTTCGAAAGCTGTTTTCAATTGTGTGGCGATGTGTACAGCCCCAAGCAGCGCACAAAACAGGCATTTATCTCAATTCCCGGTATGAGAGGAATGGGAAAGTTGCCATCCCCAACATGGCGGCGCCGTTGACGTACGCTGCAGCGGCCAATAGGGCGTCTATGTATTTATTATGTCTATGCTTGTTGATACTTTGAAAGGAAGGAACAATCTGTACGCACGTCAGCCTGTTATATCCTCATATCCTCTCCTTTTCACTCCGGCAGCCGACACCCCCCGGAATTCCGGATTAATCCGGAAAAATCACATCCCTGCTTAATAAAACAACTATTGGTTTATTTTTTATATATTTTATCAGTGTAACTCGTCAGCTAGTTGCCAATATCACCATTTTGATATTACAAATAAAAATATGTTTTTTCTGGTAAGTTTGCAAACTCTGTTACCAGCAAACTGTATGCCACTAGGCCCACTACATACACTTATAAAGTGCTACACTATAAGTGACTGAAATATTCAACGTTTCTTTGGTCTATTCTGCTATAAGCACAGAGGTCATTTAAAGACCTTTTTATGTTTTGCAGCTGTAAAATTCTCAGCATGTTCACTAAGGACAAGAATATTTTCAAAAATCTTCCTTAAAGATCATTTTGATAGTTTCAATAGATGTTCTGCAAATCTCCAGTCCGTGTAGATGTAAACCCTGAAAGAATATCCGATGCAGCATTCTAGTTATTTAAAATGTAAAAAAATTAAATAAAAAAACATAGTTGTCAATGAGAGTAACATAGTTGACACAAGAAACATAGTTGACTGGACACATTGTTACAATGACACTCAAGTCATTTACATGTGAAGATCTCTTATGTTTTCACTTGCAAATAATTAATTTAGTAAAATGAGTTAAATATCCCTTAATCCTTCCTCATCCTGATTCACCCTCATGCACATAAACACTCAGTCTCCTCTGAGACATGTAGGGTTAAATTATGATTAAACTACTAATCCATGACAAATAATTCATTATCATCAGATGACACAGTAGGACCATAACAACTGTTTCATTCAAGAGTTGGCTCTACAGGGTAACTTATTTGACAGGTAACATTGTTGACAATTTCACTCTTTTCACTCAAAATTTCAAGGGCAAGCCTTGCCAATGCCAACCAAGCATTATGTTTTATTACTTGATCAGGTTAACCTCAAATTTTAATATTTACTTGAATTAAAAATCATAAAAAATATTGCAACCATAACAATGTACCCAACATAGTTGACGGGCAATTAGTATACTCCTTGACAAAAGAGATATTGGAGATAAAATAAAAAATGAAGAGGATATTTACCATAATGTCTTAAAATATCTGCCGCAGAAGAAAAAGACCACATGATGCCGGTCATACGGTTTTTGGATAAACCATTTTTTAGATTTTCGTGGTGTTCGGTTAGTAACATATAGTTGACAGAATTTTTGCTTACAGTAAAATTAAACATTTTCTTATTTGAAAGAAAATTACAATTTAAACTCAATGTATTTTTCTAAGGTTTTTAGATTTTAGAAATAAATTTTGTTTTCTAGACCCACTGACTTCAAAGAACGGACAAAGCAATTTCAAGCAAACTAAAAAACAGGGTGCACAAAATATTTGTGTGAGATTATAGTATGCATTCTCCATGGATACAATATGATATTTCTAAAGAAAATTGATAGAAAAAAATATAATCATCATCAATGTACATAAAATGTACCCTAAATTATAGAATGATCCACATTTAGCTTTAGCCATATATGCTTTCCATAATGCTTTTTTATGGATCCACACAGTACTTTCTATGGACTTGGCCTATTCTCTAGAAGTGTGGTTTTTGTATGTTGGTTTCAAACGCCTAGTTAAAACTAAAACTAAAATATTTTTGTAAAATATCTGCTCCTAATTAAAATGCAAAACAAGTAAACAATAAAACCACAGAAATGATTCAATCAAGAGTCAACTAATGAAGGTTTTACTATTTGCATTTAGCTTAAAAGCCAATAAATATATGAATTGTTTAATAAATATATTACATTAAATTAATAAATACAGATATATTGTGGTAAATGGCTTTTCAAAATAAGGTACTATTTTAAAATCAGTGTCAATAACAATAAGTTCCCATTGAGACATGCTGACACAAATCCACGCAAAAAATATTTACTGGAGAAAAAAAGAGTGCAACTTGCCCCGTTCTTCCTTATAGCCCATGGATACTTTTAATATAAAAATATATACCGCTTCCCTCTAAGATATAGGCACATTGTGGCTGTGTTTCAAAATCTACTGTCTATCTAGCAGACAGCATTTTTTGGAGGCATCAGAGGCGACTTTAATGCACAAATGATGCTCAAAATGTCTGCACACTGTGCCTATGAGGCTCAAAAGTGTTGTCCAGATAGTCGGCTCACTAGGTATTGAGACAGAGCCGACATCTGTCACCTGTTTGTAGTTTAAAAAACATCGGCATCCTAAATGTGTTTCTGTTGTTGTTGTTGTTGCTAGACTCCATAGAAACCTGCATCATGCGAAATAAAAAAATAATAATTGTGCCGAGACAGAAAAATCATCCTACAGAATGCAGATGTTGAGCAACTCCTAGAAAACAAGGCGACAGCAAATGCACGTACACTTGTGTCAGTGCATTTCATTATAGATCAAAGCATGTATGTGTGACATCATCGTCACGCAGATATCATCAGCACTGTTCGCACTTACCCAGAATATGAAGTTGAAGACGAACAGCAGGTATTTGACACATTTCATGCCGCCCTGTACTTTGCTCATCCTGCCTGCCGTTTCGTTTCGCGCGCTCGCCGTTTCGACCAAAATGTTTGCGCAAATGTGCAGGCCTGTCTCAGAGATTTAGGTCAGTAATATTCAAGCAGAATCCACTCACGGACCGTCAACACCAGCGCTGCTCGCGTGTGCACAGTGTGAGAGAGCGCGCGCGCGCGGATCTGCACCGCCCATTGGTCCAACAGGACACGGGGGCGAGGGCAATGATTCTTTCCCGCGTTTTCCTGAATGTGGATAGATAGATAGATAGATAGATAGATAGATAGATAGATAGATAGATAGATAGATAGATAGATAGATAGATAGATAGATAGATAGATAGATAGATAGATAGATAGATAGATAGATAGATAGATAGATAGATAGATAGATAGATAGATAGATAGCACACGCGCGCACACACACACACAAAATACAATGATTGTCAGTTTAGAATAATTGCTTTAGGCATTATGTTTGAAACTACGGTGTAAAGTAACACCTTCATTATGTGGTCAGACATTCAGGGTATTGTTTATTGAGTATCTTTCATAAGGTTTGTTTCACTACACAATGAATCTGTCACAATCATGACACCATTGTCTGTGGTCTGAGGTCAAACTCAGGACACACTGATAATCTTGAGATAATCTTTCTCACATTTTCATTAGAGACTCTCATATTTATCCAAACCTGTGGGAGTTTGAGTATTTATACATGGCAATGTAAAACACATCAGGCTTTATATTATATATATTATATCTACTCATATTTAGTTGTATAGGGTCTTTAACCTTCCCTGTTTGGGTATAAACCTTAAAATGCTTTAATACAATGATGCCAAAACACAAGTGGTGCCAACAAAGAAGAGATCAACAATGATGAGCTTGGGTTTATAAAACATTATTAAGCTTGAGCGAACTAGGATTTGACCATTATCTGAGTTCATCATACAGCCAGCTAAATATCAATAAAGTCTTCACATGATACAGTACTTAGGACACAAACGGACGTGAATCTAAAGAAGAAGAAGACATATCTTTAAAATTCACCCATACATGGTAATGTTATGAGTTATGGTCTGAGGACAAATGGTTTAATGGGTAATAATGAGTGATATTTATAAAATCATTATTTAAAAAAGTAATATGAAAAGTAGGCTAACAAAAAAATGATTGTTTTCAAAGTGGAAATGCTTCTATTTAAAAGATTCATAATTATCTCAGGAACATGGTTTCCCGTGAATCAAGCACAACCTTAAATGATTAAGCAAACAGCATATAGAGCTGCAATAAAAATCATGTCATGGGGTATATGAGCAATAAATAACGTTACATTCATTTAACACCAATTTCATAGAGATACAATTTGTTCTGTAAGAGCAGTGCTCCCTCTTGTGATAAAATATGTAGGCTGTAGTTCAAACAAGTTCAGTATTGTACAACAATAGAAAGTAAATTGAAGTAACTGAAAGTAAAATTGAGTGAAATAACATCTGGAATAGAATGTCTGCATAAACTTTGTTCTCACTCATATTACAGAGGAAAATGCAAACAGTCGTCATCATCCTGGAAAGCGTAAATGAGCGAATGAACCACTAGGGGGCGACAGTTGTTTGTTTTTGAATCGCTCCATCCCGCGCTGTTTACTGTTGTACACCTTATCACTTCACATACACAGTCATATCTCGATTTATGTGAATGTAATTAGGGAATCTTTAACATTTCTAAAGACAATAAATCCTACATTGTAGTAGGCTACCCATGCTGAGGGGTGGCCGTAGCCTTGTTTGAAATCTCCACAGTGTGTCAGTTCCATCCACAGTTCATTAATCTCATTCATATTCTGTGTGAATTAAACAAAAGGGCTTCTCTTGGATTTGTCACAGCAGACTCTCCATAGGGAGCTGTCCTACAAACAATCAGAGACAGGCATGTTCGTTCCATTTCGTGAGGAAAATTCTCTCTCATTCTTCATCCGAGAACTGTTTGAAATAGCCGATGACCACAAAACATTATCTAATGAGAGCAAATGAGTGTGTGAACGCGATTTTGTTTGAAATGACGACCCCTTTTGACCCGCACTATATCGCTAAACAAACACGTGCTGATGAAGGACTCACTTGTGGGTGATGTGATAAACCTAACAATCCTGTTGAATATTCCACCCGAACTTTGACGCCTGACCTCGCAGACTTAAGCCTGTGGCTTTCAGGCTTTCAGGCTTCCAGACATGACCTCATCATTTGGCCATTCACCTGACCTTTGCCATGTGGTCTCCCTCTGTTTACGCAATCAAACCTGAGGTGGGAATCACAGGCCGCGGCCCATCTGTTTTTTAAGACTTCCACATGCAGCCTAAACAAATGTATTCAGAGTCTGATTGGAGTGACACACCTGTTTGTGGTTGTTAGAATTGCTTTTTAACGATTTTCACTCTCAAGGCCAGTTGCATCATGTGGAAGCCTCTGGAAGGAGAACATCTAATGCATTCCAGCGTAGGTCCGTTTCCATGTGTGAGAAGCACATCTGTTGAGACGTGAGGTCGACCCCACCAACACATTCAACAAACTCTCCAGCTTACTCAAAGCTTCTGACCAAATTTGCCCTTACCGTTTAGTTTTTCTGCCACATGGTTGAAGGTCATGTCTGAGTCACAGGATTTTTTTTACACCAAAACCAGAAAAAAACCGAAAGCTTAAACTGAAGTTGTTACAGAGAGTTCAATGGCTTTTTTGGGCTTCAAGCACACTGGAAAATGTTTAAAGTAATATGCTAGATTAAATGCAATTTAGGCTCTGTCAACAGCTTGGCATGCGCTCGATGACCACAGAAAACAATCTGGACATTCCTTAATGTTCAAAAATAATATCAAATAATTATACATTTAAAATCAAAAAGATGAAGGTCATATGTTACAGTTACTTGCATGAAGTAAATGTATGAGGTGGGACTAATTTTCTAGTTAGATAAAGTTCTGGTTATACACTACCACCAACATAATCACTGGTTTCCTTCCATGTCCATTACTGGTATTCTTGCACAAATACCAAATGCAGGTTTAAAGGAGAACTCCGGCGCAAAATGAACCTTTGGTCTAATTACACATTGTTACCTAGTCAACCGTTATCTGAGATTTGTTTTCATGATTATCGAATGTAAATAGTTTTATCTCTAAAAACAGTTTAGCCTATAAAGCTAGTATAATGCTAGTATATTGGGCATAGATCAATGACAAATAAAAATCGCTTGTTAATACCACTAACAAGGCTCAAAATAGCCCCACACTAACACGGTAGCATAATGAGGGTCCCTACCTTCAAACCGAAGCATTGAGAACTTTGTCAGTGTCCAGACAGTTTAATAAGAAGATATTTAATACATACAGTCAACTTCGCGTATACAGGCAGGAGCCATCTTTGAAATACAGTCTCTACCAGTCAATCTACGAACGCCGATCCAAGTGCGCTGGTGAGATGTGAACGAGCTATAAGTTGTGATAAGGTGAGCGCGAACAGCAGGCTTGGATCAGCGTTCGTAGATCGACTGGTAAAGGCTGTATTTCAAAGATGGCTTCTGCCTGTATACGCGAAGTTGACTGTATGTATTAAATATCTTCTTATTAAACTGTCTGGACACTGACAAAGTTCTCAATGCTTCGGTTTGAAGGTAGGGACCCTCATTATGCTACCGTGTTAGTGTGGGGCTATTTTGAGCCTTGTTAGTGGTATTAACAAGCGATTTTTATTTGTCATTGATCTATGCCCAATATACTAGCGTTATACTAGCGTTATAGGCTAAACTGTTTTTAGAGATAAAACTATTTACATTCGATAATCATGAAAACAAATCTCAGATAACGGTTGACTAGGTAACAATGTGTAATTAGACCAAAGGTTCATTTTGCGCCGGAGTTCTCCTTTAACTGGGTTTAACTTTGGTAACACTTCATTTTAAGGTGACATAGTTATATGTTACTACATGTACTAACTATAGTAACAGTAAATTAACAACATGTAGGGTTAGGGTTGGATTAGGGTTTGGTTGAGGGTTAAATGTAATTATGCATAATTTACTGTTATTACTATGGTAATAAAGTGGTAAAATATGGTTAATGCTAAAAAAAAGTGTTACCAAATAAAGAGTAACCTCAACTTTTTTTTTACCTGGGTGATAAGCAAATGTATCAAACCAGTGTCATGCTAACCTGTAATGCTTGAGTGTTATGATTATACAACCAAAATAATTGTGCAGGATTTTCGCTAAGTAATAAATTAAATTTCGGTGTGTTTTTCACCAAACCCTATCATATGCCCTCAGAACACTTGGAAATATGGGGTCTTAAAAATAAAAGTCATATGGCATTTTAACACCAACAGGGTGAATAAATAATGACTGAATTTCCATTTTTTGCGTGAACTGTCCCTTTAAGCATGCTTATCTACTAGGCTTCAGTAAGTGTATCATAGAAGACACCTTTTGTTAACATGACACATGACTTTTTGAACTATTGGAAATTGACTGGCAAGTTGTCTGTGAAAATATGTTGACAAGTGGTTGGAGGGGCCAAAAAAATTTTGTTCACTTTTGTTAACAAGAGGTTCATCCAAGAATGAAAATTCTGTCATCATTTACTCGCTCTCATGTCGTTCCAAACCTGTATGGCTTTTTTCTTCCACAGAACAAAAACAGGACAAAATGTCAATGCAATTACAATGAATGTACTGAAGTTTTCAAGAAAGAGTAAATCATGACAATTTTAATTTTAAGTTGAATTTAACCCAGAATGTTGCTTTAAAAATGATCCATCCTAATATGCAGACTAAGGACCCACAATAAACTTGACAATAATGCTGCAGTTTAATAAATAACAATTACCACACACAACGATGTATGTACATGTTCAGGTAGGCCTACTGCTGCAAAAGAAAACAAGTATTTAAAAAAAGACAGAAATGCATAAAAAAAGAACTGAAAAAAACAAACTCTGAAGTCCAACTCATTCCATTGACAATCTCCTCCTTAGACGGTATATTTTATGTCACAAGTTATCATTAATGGTTTGCACAAATAAAATGTCCACCATCCCATGGAGGAATTTGGAATATCAAGTTTGATATCATAAGGCTTTTGCTGGAGTATTCAAAAGCAGCCAGTTTGTCATTGTCTCCAAGACTTTCGGCTCAGCACACACACACACGCTACATTGATCCTTATGAGTCTCCACGCCACCAGGTTCTTGAATGAAGTGAGCGCTCGCACGAATGTGTGTGAATTGGTACAGTATGAGTTCCAATGGCGCGCATCGATTCCCAAACACCCAGAACCTCCGGTCCGCCCGCTGCTGCAGGTCGTCTCAAAAAAGTACTGCTTTTTCTTGGAGTTGTTGATGATGACGTCAGGCAAGACGGTGACCTCGTTGCCTGACATGTCTGTAGCTTTGGTTTTGTTTCCCTCCCAAGTGCTGACACTCTCACAGACGGAGTAAACGCCGCGGTGTTGAGGCGGTCCTGCTTTCCTCTTCGTCCTGCTCCTCATCCGGTGCCCAGTGGGCTCCGAGTCGGGGGGGTGTTCGCTGAAAAGTACGCGGGGCGAGCGGTACCGTCTCTTGTTGAAGAGTTTGGGATCCACGGTTGGCACAGGGATGGCTGTGACGTCTTGTCCGTGGTGGTTGTTTTGTAAGCAGATGTCACCTGGGCGCTGGGCAAACATCTGGCTGCAGGACAAGAGCAGCAGGGCAAGCATGGACCACCGCATGGGTTTAACGTGACCTGAGTACAGCACAGATTCATGTTAGGTTTGATCACACACAATACCAGCATACAGACAAATATGATGCCAAATTTCTTCCGATTTTCTTCTGCATTGTGATGCACAGATGCTATCCAGTAATTATATTACGGCAGCTAAAGAATGGTAGATAAACTATATAATGGCTGATATCTGTAGATCTAAAGATTTTCCACAAACAGCTTCACAATAAAGCTCTAATCTAGTATTTTACATGCATGCTGAAATATTTGTGAGATGCACTTTTTTTTCAGGCACTTCTTATTTTCAAGTAGTGAAAAAGTTCAAGTAGATGGATAACTGTTTTTGTTTTATACTGTATAGACAAAAGTGTACTGTCTAAATCTGAAAAAATGATCTACTTTTAATACTGGCCAATTCATATAATGAAAACAATGCATATTTATTGAACTGATGGTCATATATTTAAATAATAAAATAACAGTGAAATATTCAAAAAAGATTTTTAGCTGCAGATGGTGTCATATATCTATATTTATGTCAAAATCGGTTTAGTTTAATCAGTTTTAAGAATCCATTATCCAATTTAATAAAAATAACTAAGAATATTTTATAGTCTCCTAACCTGGATATTGTGACAGAACTGATGATATCATATTGATAATATTACATAAACCACAGAATATTCATGATTCTTCAAAGAATAATTTAGTATTAACATGGTACATGTCCAAACTACTCCAAAAGACTTTTGGATATTTTCTTCATTGAATCTGGGAGCTGAGATACAATTGGCCTTATATTCAAGCAGCTGCAGTAGAAATCCTTTTGCTTTCTGGACATGGATTTTTTTTTTTTATTGAAAATATGAGACTTATATGCTTACAAGTAATCTTGTACTTGAAAAAAAGACTGTTTACCTGTGAAATGTATCCAGGTGAACTGTTTTCTCCTGTTTGTCTTTAGCGTAGATCTCCTGTGCTCCTCATGGTACATGTATCGACCAGCGTGGCATCTTCTGCTTCCAGCTCCTCTGCAAAGAGGTAGAAAAAAGTAGGAAGCAAGCTATAATTGTATATAATTACCATTTACTGAATACATAATACTCATGCAGCATCGGAAAGCCCGATTCATTCTAGTGAATCAGTTCATTTGAGCAGATTTACCAAAATGAATCACCAGTTCAACGGATTAGGCCTTTTTCCTGAAGACAAAAATCTCAACTTGCTCTCAATGACGTCTCACTGCTGTCAAGCAGGAACATTTCTCACATTAAAGAGATCTCCAATGACTTATTTCTTCCCTACAGGGAGAAACACCTCATCTGTCCAAATACATTCCTTCCACTGGTGAAATGCTGGGAGAAAAGGCACATTTCAGACATCATAGGCCAAGCTTCAGTCAATGAAAATATCTTCTGTGAGTGATGTAGTAATCACTGTCAAATTACTGTTCAAGCGTGACACACGCAGACAAACAAGACAGACCAAAACCCCAAATGTGACACACATCAACAAACGCCCCACACCCAAACCATCCGCCTGCCACAACATACACAAACCTCCAGTAAATTGCTTTGGATCGCACAGCCTTTCTGTGTGGCTTGTCTAAGAAATCCTCAGCCACTGACCTCAAACTCATTAGCTGTGATAGAGACAATTTAACACGTTCCGTCTGGCATAGCCGGTGTTATCACGCTGACACAAAGAGCCGAGCCAGGCGGTACTCTCCTTTCAAAACAGTCTGCTTTCATATGGTAACAGTTCCTGGGTGGCATGAGTTTCAGCGTGTAACGTGAGCCCTTCCCAAGCGCACATACACCTTATCTCCAGCCTCCACAGGGCTATGGATTCCAGCAAGCTTTCTCTAAGCACTCATGTGTGGCAGAGCTCAAGGATGAAGCATGGCTTTGTGCTGTGGACTAGTCCATGCACAGACAGCATCCGCTTTAGTGCACACTGAAGACTTGTGCTAGATAGGTTCACTAGAAGCTGTCACATAACATTAGATAAAATGAGAATCCTCATGGTTTAGGATGAGGTGAAAGGGCGGGCATGTTACGACCATCCTGCAAAAAAAAAGAAGCTAGTCAGATGAAACTTATATTCAATAAAGTATGAAAAATACCCAGATGAAAGACATAGGTTCAAAATGACAAACAAATTATAACAAAGTAATATATTATATATAATAACATATTACTTTGTTATAATTTGTTTGTCATTTGAACTGTTTTTCTGGGTATTTTTCATACTTTATTGAATTTAAGTTTCATCTGACTAGCTTCTTTTTTTGCAAGTTTTTTATTTTATTTTTACAAATCAAGTAAATATTTTACCATATTTTACAGTAACATTACAATAACTTTTTTAATATAATTTGACAATGTTATTACAAATTAATAAATAAATATGCCATATATATATGTTATTATATATATACACACATCTATATATATATATATATATATATATCACAATTTCAAAATGTAGAATTAATTTAGAATTAATATCATTTATTTCATATTACCTATTTTTCATTTTAAAATTTTATCACAAATTAATTCTTTTTTATAATAATATAACATTACATATAATTTTTTATATATAACATTACATATATATATAGCTAATAAATATAATATATATTTTATTATATTACAACTTTTGTTACAAAGAAAAATGTAAAATGTTGTTTACATATTCTGAAGAAAAGGGAAGTGAATGCTAGACTTTTGTGGGATGTTCCTCAAACAGAGCCCTGGTCTCTATTATTTTCTGATTTCTAGATATAGCTTGGGTCCTTGCTTCTATGTAATTCTATAATATTTCCCACTTGTTTTATCCCCTGCCAGAGGGAAATCATAAATATTATGGCAGTATTAGTACAATAAGTTGTATAGTTGCAGGGGGAAATATGTTAGGATATAAAGAACATTTATCTAAAGGCAGTTATTGCTTGCACAAAAGTCAGACAGTGAATAAAAATAATGATTTAAGAACAGTATTTCATTGCCACCATCATTTATCAATGTTTCACTGACAAATTTATGGTTGTTAATAAAACCAACCAAGGACATAATGAACAGAAACACACTCTCATACACACATCCAGATGCTCTGTTATGAGAGGGTGTAAAAGACTTATTGCTGGTGTTATTGACAACAGACGATGATGAATCCAGATGGGGGAATTATAATCAGCTCTGGATATCGAACTGGACAATATTGTACCTTCACACACACATGCTGTTAGCAATTATACAAAGATATCATTTCACAAACCATAAACTCATGATTTACATGTGAAAAACACGATCTAACCCTAGGTATTAAACTATGATGAGTAACACCAATTTGCTACAGACATAAATGATCTCATGCAGCTCATTGACGAGAGATGTGCTTTTATAAAGATCTTGGGGAAAGCCCTCTTTCTAAAGATGCAAAAAAACGAGTTATTGTTTTCAGAGTGATGAGGTAATATTTAGGTCATCACTGTAATTGAATGCAGCCATGACTACGGTATTCGTTTTGGACACAGTTGGCCATTGAGGCCCATGATGATGAAGTGTGACATCACTGAAACATTTATGGAGTACATTAGTTAACCACCAAATTATATTTTAGGATAAGTATACGCAAAAAGGATGAAAAGAATCTGTCATTTATTTCATTCAGTTAAACAGTCCTGAAGCACACCCAGTAGAACGACATGATCAAGATGAAGCACCTGCTCGTCCTGTGTGGACAGGCTCATCCGAGTGAGTAGCCAGAGGGTGTGTGTGTGTGTGTGTGTGTGTGGCACACAGTGTAAGGTTCAGGCTATTGTATCAGACAGTTGCTCGAGCCTCTCCCGGGAGCGCCTAAAACTCTTACATTTTGTCCTTTCCAGTGATGAACAGAAATGGCAAAAATCAAGTTTCTACAAGCTTCAGAGAATAACATTGAGAGAGACAAATCAAAAGAGAGATCACAGTTCCTGATGAAATGTTTCTTGAGCAGGAAATCATCCTATTAGAATGAGTTCTGAAGGATCATGTGACACTGAGTAATGATGCTGAAAATCCAGCTTGGCATCACAGAAATAAACTACATTTTTAAATTGGAATTCAATTTTATTATATAAATACAGCCTTGGTGAGCATTAGAAACTTCTTTAAAAAAAATGTAAAAAATCTTACAGATCCCCCCCCAAAAAATTACAGTAGCATAATATTAATGAATTCATTATTTAAAAAAAGAAGTATACTGTATATATATATATATATATATATACACACACACACACACACGCACACACACACACACACACACACACACACATTATAGTTCAAACAATAAATGTCTATTTTTCATTGAATAATAACAAACTATTTACAACAAACTATTTAAAATAAAATAAAATAAATTCTATTTATATTATATACTGGAATTTAAATGATATAATGAAAATTATATTGCAACACTGGCTGTAATGTAACTCCATTACAGCTGTAATTTATAAATGCAATTTTTCTGGAAAATGAGGACATACGTTCCAAAACATTACTCATTTGTTTATAACTTTCTACCAATGCTAGCATGCTTCCAAGACTATCACAAATCAGTTAGACAGAACCTAATCTATGTCAGCCAACTAGATAACGTTACTGTGGTGACATGTTCATTTGCAACAACACCGTGTAATACACCACAGTAAACTAAATGTGTGTGTTTGCATAAAACACAATGAATGCAGCACTATAAGAAAAATAAATGTAGAAAAACTGAAAAAGTGCAGGTAATTTTCTGCCATGACATTATCAGTTAAATTTACAGACATAATGCGTAATTCAAACTAGGGGTAAAAAAGCTGTGAATAAGCAAAATGGAAAATTAATTCATATTAACAGCATAATGTGCCTTATTTTTGACTGACTTTTTGTAGAGTATAGATATAGTGTGAACACAGCACTGGCCTGAAGTCCCTCATCAGACCCCAAACTCTCTCTGTTCGTCCCCAGTTCATCTTAATCCAGTTACTTTTAACCCTTTAACCCAGTTAAGGTTAAAATCAAGATAAGAGCAGTTCCACAGAAAATTGAAAAATGTATATAGGCCTACAGTAAAAGTATAAACAATTTTAAAACAACACGGAACAGATATTCAGTAGCAAATGACATCTATAAAAATGTTAGTCACTCATTAATGGCTGTTAAGCGAGCAGATATGTTTTCAGTGTGTGTAAAAGTAACATGTGGCTGAACAGTAAACATTTCAAACGCATCAGTGGTCACATAATGAGAATCTTTTGATGTTTTCTTGACAAAAACACTGCTGAGACTCAACTTTGTTTTCAGACTAAAGAAAACAGGTTGACTTTTCCCACAAGAGAAATATGTGAAGACATCAATGTAAAAGATATCTCGCATCTCCCAAGCATAAAGCCAGATCTCTTCTGCACTTCTCTGAACCAGCAGCTGTGTAATTTAACAATCTCAACAAATTCCCTCAATGAGAAACAGAAGTTACATCATTTACTTGGACAACAATAGAAGCACCGGCGTTTGGGACAGTCCCGTGCGGGGGCCCCTCGCTGAGTTATGAGTTATGGCTGCATTGCTGATTTTTACTCTGCATTGAAGCCACATCTAAGCAACAAATACTGAGTGACTTTTTAATGCAGTACAGAGCGGCAGACTAAATGTATTTACACAACCACCGAATGTTGAATTACAACCACATCGGACATACAACAAGTTTTACGAGAGTTCTTGTCAAGTTTGCCAGTATAAAGGCCCGTTCACACCAGGGACAATAACTATAACGATACATATTTCCAAAAATCGTAAATCGTAAATATAAAAGAACACCTGAGTCCACATCACAACTTTAACGTTAACGGCAGAAAGGAGAGGAATCACTCCAAAATATCGCTTCAGTGACGCTCCAAAAGCGTCAATGAAGCGGATTGACAACAGAACCGGAAGACAATACAATGCTGAATAAAGTCGTAGTTTTTGTTATTTTTGGACCAAAATGTATTTTCAATGCTTCAAAACATTCTAACTAACCCACTGATGTCACATGGACTACTTTGATGATGTCTTTATTTCCTTTCTGGACAAGGACAGTATATCGTACATACATTTTCAATGGAGGGACAGAAAGGTCTCCGACTAAATCTAAAATATCTTAAACTGTGTTCTGAAGATGAACGGTGAGGTCTCACGGGCTTGCGACGACATGAGGGTGAGTCTTTTTGGGTGAACTAACCCTTTAAAGCAGCAGAATAAACAGAACAACATCGTGCATTGGTGTGGACACTAGTTATCGTTATAGTACTCGGTTTTACTGTGAACACTGTGAACGATTTGCACTTTCTAAGTTAAAGATTATCCAAAATCGTTTCACTACATAAAATCATGAGAAGGTATTTATTTTATTTTTTTTAAAGGCTAAATTGCCAAAAATAAAATCACTGATTGTGTTTGGAATCACTGACTGTAAAAGTAATGACTACATAAAGAACTATGTGACTATTAAGTGGGACAATTATTTTAGTTTTTTGGATTTCGCCTACCAAAGTATTCAAACGTTTGTCTCCATCAGAAATAAATATATACCTAGGTTTTTAGAAAAAAAAATATTTTTATTATACTTAAAGGTGCATTGCGCAACTTTTCATGTTAAAAATACCTGTTTTTCTATCCTATACATGCTTAAAGAACTGCCTGATGGGCTGCATGAGCCCTTCTCTGCGCACTGAGATTGCCTCTATAATCCTGTACAGTAAAATATATAAGAGGGATTCGGGCTCGAATTTGAGACTGGGCGTGACGTCATGCGCGTTCACGCTCACCAGGCTATGTCTCGCAGGTTTGTGTATTCGCCGGCGCCGCCATTCTCCGCATCAGTGAAGACAACTTGTGCGTCAAAGGTAGAAGATGGATTCAAAGAGACCGGCTTGTAGTCCATTCCAAACCCCAACGCAAACTCCACGTAAAGTAAAGAAAAGAAAAATTTTGTCTAGTGCCACCAAAAGGTCTAAATTGGAGTCAGACAGGCGTCGGAGTAAGACGAGAGTCAACCTTGGGAAGGCATTCAACAAATGGAGAGATCTCCGGTCTGCTCTTGGTCTCAAACGGGATCCTCAGTTGGCTTTTTTCTTGATAAAACGGTAAGATATAGCCCAGTCTCTAATGTTTGATACGGCCAATCTATGTATGACAACAAATGACGATGCGTAAAATGTGTAATGCTTTAGCGTAAGCTAGATACATGTACAATCAGAATTGGTTTTACTACCATTGTTAGTGAACAGTTTCATAAACTAGGAATTGTGTTCGGAAGAATAGTACAACATGAAACAGAAAACATATCCAATAAAAGATGCGTGTGGTCCATGAGCGTGCACAACTCTGAATGCAGTTTCGCTTGTCGCCAGAGGGGGCGTAGTTCTGCAAAAACTCAGAGACTTGCGTTTTGCACCTTTAAAAAATACTTATTTGTGGTATATATATTTCTATATATTTTAATCAGATGGTTTGTAGGGAGCCACCAAGAATATGGAATAGAACAAAATTGACCTCATAAGCAATCATGTAGAAAACAACTAACAACATTAGAAATGCTTTGGTCTGGGAATCCATTCAAATACTTCACAAATGTCTTAAGGTTTCTAAATCATGTTGTTTTAGTTAATTTGTTTGCACAAACTGACATTCAGCTACTTAACCAACCACTATAATTGAGAAAAGGGAAAAAACAAACAAAAGCGGATCAAAAGAATAAATGCAGTGAATTGATGCTCCAGGCCAAGCAAATGCTTGAGTAGGATTGCGTGCTGCCGGCTAGCTCTGGCTTGCTTGGAATCCAGAGGCCGAGATTTTGTCTCGTTTGCCCTCTGGACGTTATTTTGCGGAAGCTGTCTTAAAAAGCATAATAGCAGGCAATTTAGACCAACTGTCAACTGTCCTTTTTTCTCGACACCCTTCCTGTTTCTCTGTGTGGAGGTGTAAGCTCGCCAATTACTGAATTATGGTATTGAGTAACTGTGGGGAAATCGCAGGCATGAAGACAAGGATTCCTAAATCTGACCGCTTCTGTCAGGCTATTTCAATCTAAAACAGATGTGCTGGATCTTTTGACCATGAACCAGGAGGTCTTAGGTTCAGGAATAAGCTGAAATATTTCCCTTAGAGTAGCGGATTTAACAACTATTTCAAGGCCTGTGTGTACATCTTTGAAAACAGCGCAGAAGACCTTTGCCAGTACAAAAGACATACAGTATTTACATTGTTTCAAAACTTTTGGCAGGTGAGGAGCGACTTCATAAGCAAGTCTGAATAAGGCTCTGGATGCCAGTAAAAGAGCGAAATGACATCAGAAATAGTTAGGAATGAATTGTTAATGGTCCTGAAATAAACACTTGGACATTCTAACCCTTGCAGTCACGAAAACAGCTCACTCTATGGCTGGAGAACACAGACACGAAAGGTATTTAAAGAAACTGCCGCAGCTCACGGGTTTCACCTGGACAGTCTCATCACTCGCTTTAAACCATGTTTGGTATCTACCGTGACAGAGTACAGACGGACTGCACTTGTGCATGATGTTTCTTTAGAGTAAGAGCAACTCTTTTGGCATGCAGACTTGATACCTTTGGTCTTAGGGATTTGTGAGATTTGGCCTCGGACTTGTTTACGGCTACACTAGTGATATACCATAGAAACAGACAAAGTTACTGGTCTCGGCAGCCACTGCATGTGAACTAAACAAGATCTCTGCATTATCTCTTAGCTGTCAAACTGTGTAAGACCACATCATTTTGGACTATGGTAATGGTTAACATTTACATTTATTCATTTAGCAGACGCTTTTATCCAAAGCGACTTACAAATGAGAACATTAGAAGCAGTTAAACTAACAGTAGGACAACAATACGTAAGTGCTATAACCCCTCTCAGTTTAATTTTAGTGCAGTTTTTTTTTTTTTTTATAGAATAGAAGAGAAGAGAAAGTGTTAATTCTACTGAATCAAGTGCTGCCGAAAAAGATACGTCTTCAGCAGTTTCTTGAAAGTGGCTACTGACTCAGAAGCTCTGGTTGAGTTAGGCAGATCATTCCACCAACAGGGAACAGTTGGTGGAATGATCTGCCTAACTCAACCAGAGCTTCTGAGTGGTTATGGTTAACAACAACTATTACACGGCTCTGCAGAATACTTGATTCTGATTGGTCAATAGCGCCATCCAGCGGTAAATTATTCTCAGATAACAACCGCTCAAAGCAGATAACGCAGGCTCATCCGGGTCACTGAAGTCAGCAGCGCTTTACGCTCGCTTGGAACGGTTTTTCTTCGTGAAAGTATTGCGTTTGGTGAGCTAATAAAATATCAAAACTCAGTAGGCTATGTGCACAAGCGTAATTTCGATCTTCCGCTATTGTCAGAAGTCGGCATGTCAGTTTCCGGTTTACGGCTGTTCATCCGCATCCGCTATAAACGAACAAGATGAGTGCTGCTGTTGTACGGAAAAAAAAGTTGTCAAACACATCTAAGTTTCTAAGAACTGTAGGTGGATCTATCATCTAACGCCCGTTTCACACATACCCCGTTTGCAGTGCATGTTGCGGTGCAGGAGCAACGCGCGCTATAGTGCTTTCACATATGATGCGTTTGCAGTGAATAACTGATCCGCGGCTGTACCACAAACACATACTTTCTATTTTTATTTAAAATCCAGAAGTTGTGCTGCAACTTAAAAAAAAAAAAAAAAAGTTGTCAGCATTGCTATTCTCTTTGTAATGCACGTTTAAACACAATTTAAACAACGCAAGTTAGGGCTATTATTCCATGCATTACTTATATTAAGTTGCTCAAGCAAGTGGTCAAATTTACTATATTAAAATGGCAAATATTTTAAATTAAAACTTAAAATTGGCAAAAACAGCCGACTCACGTGCCTTTTCTTTTGCATTTAAATTGTAATAGCCTACAATAGATCTTGCATGTCACAAAGAACTTGTTTTTCCACCTCCACGAATGTTGTTCATTATGTCGCCTTAAAGGGATACTCCACCAGTTTTTCATATTAAACTATGTTATTCCCTTAACTAAGACGAGTTGATACATACCTCTCTCGTCTCAGTGTGTGCACTATATCGCTCTGTATTGCCACAAAACTATGTTAGCACTTAGCTTAGCCCAGTGCATTAAATATGGGCCAAAAAGAGAAGCGACCAAACACTTCCTCGTTTTCCCTATTTAAACACAGTTACTCGAGTAGTGTAACTCGACCTAGGCTGGTGACACAAAATAAAACGTTGTGTTTTTCTGAGCGTTTAAAATTGATGACTATATTGTATGGCGGAATACCATTGCAAATGCTTTTGAGCACTTCGACTTTGCGCAATAATATCATCACTCGTGAAAAGTCCTCTTACTGGCTCCCGCTTCCTCTCCCCCTCCCTCTTATTTCCGTCAATACAACCAACGTGACTTTACTACCTGTGCTATTAGCAAACTGCAGATCATTTGCAATGGCGGACTTTGTAGATGATTATGACTTTTTTGTAGCAGACCCAGAGCCATATCTGTTTGAACCCGAGTACACGGAGGAGGAATTAGCTCTTATGGACCGTGAGAGGAAAGAAATTTTTTACGACTGCCGGGTGAATCATCGCTGCAAACGCGTCGCTTGCCGCGACACATGCGATTTGTCCAGGGTCTTCTGGATCTACACTGACCCCCACCTTCGATGGCAATACCTGGTCCCATTCTAAACAGCACAGGCTCTCAATTTCGGTCGGCATCTGTTCGCAACAGTCACACTTGCACCACCAATTGCTGTTTGCCCATGGTCTTTCGCCAGCTCCGGTCTGTTCTGTATCATATCTTTCTTCCCTCTCACGGTCCATAAGAGCTAATTCCTCCTCCGTGTACTCGGGTTCAAACAGATATGGCTCTGGGTCTGCTACAAAGAAGTCATAATCATCTACAAAGTCCGCCATTGCAAATGATCTGCAGTTTGCTAATAGCACAGGTAGTAAAGTCACGTTGGTTGTATTGACGGAAATAAGAGGGAGGGGGAGAGGAAGCGGGAGCCGGTAAGAGGACTTTTCACGAGTGAAGATATTATTGCGCCAAGTCGAAGTGCTCAAAAGCACTTGTTATGGTATTCCGCCATACAATATAGTCATCAATTTTAAACGCTTAGAAAAGCGCAACGTTTTATTTTGTGTCACCAGCCCAGGTCGAGTTACACTACTCGAGTAACTGTGTTTACATAGGGAAAACGTGGAAGTGTTTGGTCGCTTCTCTGCTTGGCCCATATTTAATGCACTGGGCTAAGCTAAGTGCTAACATAGTTTTGCGGCAATACAGAGCGATATAGTGCACGCACTGAGACGAGAGAGGTATGTATCAACTCGTCTTAGTTAAGGGAATTACATAGTTTAATATGAAAAACCGGTGGAGTATCCCTTTAATTGTAGTTTTCCTTGATTTACCCCGGTCTTCACAGTCTTCAGATGACTGTGAAAAATAGTAGTACCGGTATATTAAATGCATTTATGGTGAGATTAGGCTACTACATTTTATTTAATGAAACGCATTTATGGTGAAATTACTACATTTTCAGGTCAATCTTTGTGCATTTTGACCACGAAACATGCGGTGTCACTTTAATGCAGCACAGCAGAAATAGATTCGGTGCAGTAACGATCGCTGTACTGCTGTTATACGTGCCGCATCTGGAACGGTGTGAAAAGTGAAAGCCCTGGCCTAACCTGTTAACATGGTGCGTTAGGAGCACTGCTGTGTGCCACTTTGCTCTGCTTCAAGTCGCTAACAGCCATTTGAGCTTCCACCGCTTCCCGAAAAACACCAACCTTCGTGCGCAGTGGCTGCACATAATAGACATTTTGGGCGACGCGCAAAAAAAGAAAAGAAAAAAAAAGTAAGTATGTGTTTGTGGTAGGCTACAGCCGCGGATCAGTTATTCACTGCAAACGCATCATATGTGAAAGCACTATAGCGCGCGTTGCTCCTGCACCGCAACACGCACTGCAAACGGGGTATGTGTGAAACGGGCGTTAGATGATAGATCCACCTACAGTTCTTAGAAACTTAGATGTGTTTAACAACTCTTTTTTTCGTACAACAGCAGCACTCATCTTGTTCGTTTATAGCGGATGCGGATGAACAGCCGTAAACCGGAAACTGACATGCCGACTTCTGATAACAGCGGAAGTTCGAAACTACGCTTGTGCACTATAGCCTGTAGAATCGATATTTAATTATGCCACCTAGTATCGTGGACTCGCCGCTCTCTCTTGTTTCATACAAACGCTGCTGCCATTTTGTGACTATTGTTTTGTACACTGTTGGATTATGAGTCCCGCTTCGCATCGGGGTCCTCATCATCCTGTCGGGGGTTATTTTGAGAGAACCACCGGCTGGATGTATATTATCCCTTACTTATCCAATAGTTGAAAACATATCATTATGTTATAGATGTTTTTATTGAGGGCTCTTAAAAGTGAGAAAATGTTCAATACTACTACTCCTAATCATAAAAATAATACTTGACATCGACTAGTCGCTGATCATGGCCTATAGAGGGCGCAACAGGATAAGAAATCTTTTAAGTCCACTTTTATTTCCAACTGTTAAAATAACAAATAAATGCATTCTCCGAGAGCGCTCCACGAGATATGTTTGATTATACCATTTGGATGCTCAAAATTGGGTGAATGCACGTTTTAAACAGCTTATTGTACACGTAAGTTAATCGGCCCTCTAAACTAATGTGTGCTGCATTGTAACGCACACACAGACAGAAAGTAGCGCTGAAATGTATGGTCAACACTGTTCTGTGATTTATCAATAAAATAGATTTGAAACTGAAAAGTTCTAGGATATATTTCTTAGTAACTAAAACCCACAGATTCACTATGGGTTCACTAGGGCTTCACTAGAGAGACCCTGCCAGGTAGAATTAATTCACACACAATCTCTCTCTCACTAATGCATTCACATAAATGTAATCTTTACTGTGCTATTGTATCTGTATATGATTAAGAACAAGCAGAAATCTGTGAGAAATATAAGCCAAAGACAAAAGAACTGATAAAAATAAGCTGTAGCATTAGAAGATATTAGCATTCAAAACTTACAGTCTCTCACTTCCGCAAATATGGATAAATCACTCTGCAACTTCAGCTTCTCATCAGATTTTCTGCCCGATCAAATGCTCTCTAGAATCTAAAGTGTCCCGCCCCCAACATTATAAATAGACGCTGAAGCTGCGGATGAAATCAGTCACTTGTTCACACATTTACTATTTTCTACATGGTGAATGGCACAAAGTGCACTATAGGGAGGGATGGGGAACGATTGAGAGTGTGAATATGCTTTCCATTGGGGCAAATGAAGTCTGGTTTCACGTTAGTATCACGCGAAGCGCCGCAGCGCACACACAGGTCCAGAGACACGATAGCACAGTGCGGATCATATGTGTGAGTCGGCGCAGACCACAAAACTTATCGGGCCCATTTGAAGTCTGCACAGAATGCTAGGATGGAGGAGGTTAGGAGGAGAAACGGTTAGAGATTAGGAGGAAACTGCGGCTTTACTGAGCTCAACGGCCATGGCCGAGCTGGAATATAAACGAAATGCTATTGGCTATTTGAAAAAAGGGGAGGAGCTGTTCGATATGTCCCGCCCTGTCTTCCTGTTTCAGTGGAAATTACGTCAACACATTGATTAACGCTGCAAGTTTCAAGGCACTTCAGTGGGCCTTTAAAAAAAAAACTGAAGTCTTTCAACCCCTACTAGTATATAGTGTAATTTTTATTATATATATATATATATATATATATATATATATATATATATATATATATAATATTAATAAATGACATATTTTTCATATTTTATTTATATATAATATATAAAAATGTAATTATATATATATATATGTGTGTGTGTGTGTGTATGTATAAAATGTATAACATAGATTTATATGCTGCCTTCAACATCACAGCTCAAGATAGTTTCTTCACATTGGACAGACAGGAAAAAATGAATGATTATATAATTATTATCTTCGAAGAAATGAGGGGAGCAAATTTAGTCATTTCTATATAAGGGTTATGGCTGCTATGCCGCTGACAAAAGAGTGAATTATATCATCTATCAACAAGTCACAAGCAAAAACTCATTTGGAAACAAATGAAGGGGCAAGGATGTTGAGAATCTGTCACAATCAAACAGCCTGGCTTTGCTTTGCGGTCCACAAGCCCTGAGCCTGAGGCTGCGTGGTTAGTGGTCCTATGGCAAATGAATCCCTGCTCTTGATGTTTTTTTCACATCACATTTCCCACAGATGTTCTGATTTACACTGTGCTTCATGGTGGATGTATACAACTGTCCTCAGACGCTCTAAATATTGAAATTTGTTCCAATGTTAGGATGGCGAAAATAAATCCTTGTCACATTGGAAAAGATCATTCTTCCACAAGTAAAATAAACAGGGCTTAAAAGGTGCTGTAAGCGATTTCAGCTGTCTTGCTAACTTCCGTCATCTTGCTTCAACCACGTTCCCTCTGTCCACAGACATGTCAGCATAGCAAACTGGATGAAAGCCGGCTTATTTGTTAGCAATCCCATTCATCTCAATGGCTCAGCTGCAGCATGCACCCCTGGAAGTACGTGATTGAAAATCTGCCATCTTTGCTTATGGGCTAAATGCCATGTGGCTAATCACTCTGGAGGCACAGGAAATTATGTCATGCCAACATTGATTGGTCCATGGCACCACAAGAATGCACACAGACTCTTTTTCATCACAAAGACCAATGTGATTTCTCAGATAATAGGGCCATTTTATATAGCGTTCCAAGAAAATGGCTTACAACACCTTTGAAGCAGGAAATGAAAAAGAAAACCCCATGTGAAACACTTTATAATACAAGTGTGCAAGAGGGTGTGGACACTGTCTTGCTGTAATAAACAACATACTTATCTTGTTAAGAGCTGGGATAATCATTAAACCACATAAAAATACTGATTTACAACCATTAAACAGCTACCTGTGAAGAAGAGTCTGATCAAATGACTGTATATGCCACAAAATTGACCCTTAAAGTAGAAATGAGGGCTGGGCAGCATGACAGTATACACTTGTAACTGTAAAGATGTTTATACTCCAATACTGTAGGGTTCAAAAGCGCAAAACACTTTTAACAACTTGAGTGAAATCTTTATTTCATGCACTCGAGCTGCATGCAGTCTGAAGTTTATTTCAATATTATATTATTATAAATAAAAAACAACATTGGCCCCTACTGTGAAGCTATAAGTGTTCAGGACAGCTTTACATTGTTTGCAGGCGAAAGCCACCAAAAGAAGAAGAAGAAGAAGAAGAAGAAGAAGAAGAAGAAGAAGAAGAAGAAGAAGAAGAAGAAGAAGAAGAAGAAGAAGAAGAAGAAGAAGAAGAAGAAGAAGAAGAAGAAGAAGAAGAAGAAGAAGAAGAAGAAGAAGAAAAGAGTAAAATGTAATGTGTTTGTATAATGTGAGACTTCATACTTAATATTTTGGTTTGTGTCTATCAAGTTTAAAATAAACTAGATTTTAAAGCATTTGATTCATCAGATTATACAAAAAAATATCATTGTTATAGTACTGTCCAAAAATTTGGGTTGGTGAGATGTTTTTGAAAGAAGTCTCTTCTGCTCACCAAGGCTGCATTTATCTGATTAAAAATACAGTAAAAACAGTAATATTGTGAAATATTATAACAATATTATTATTGTGAATTATTATTATTTTAAAAAAACAGTTTTCTACTTTTAAATATATATATATATATAATTCCTGTGAGGCAAAGCTGAATTTTCAGCATCATTACTCCAGTCTTCAGTGTTACATGATCCTTCAAAAATCATTCTAATATAATGATTTGCTGCTTATTATCAATATTGAAAACAGGAATTTTGTGGAAACGGTGATAGATTTTTAGGATTCTCAGATGAATAGAAAGTACAAAAGAACAGCATTTATTTGAAATAGTGCTGAATCGATTAATCGCGTCTGACAAAAAAAAAGTGTAAATAGATAATATGTGTGTGTATATATATAGTACATACATACAAACATGAATATATATATATATATATATATATATATACATACATATGTGTGTCTGTATATACATACACACAGACACGAACACAAACACATATATATATTCAAACTTTTGTTAGATGTGATTAATCCACGATTAATCAATTTGACAGCACTTCATATGGGCTATATATATATATATATATACTGTATATTTTAGTCTTTGCTGCCACTTATGATGAATTTAATGTATTTTGCTGAATACAATAATTAATTTCATTAAAAATTTTTTTTTACAAATTTTGTATTCATTATTATTTTTTTTTTTTTTATTACTAATTTGTCCACCAGTACTAGGAGTGAGTAGTTTGTCTTCTTCGGATATAATGGTGCAGATATAATTCTTTCCCTGCAGGTGCATTCCACTCCAATTAAAGCAACTACAGTAAGAGCTTGTTATGTCAGGTTTGAAAGCTAAACTGCAGAGGAATTAGAAGTTCAAGTCCTTAAACACACAGCTCCCTGAAGCCAGGTTGAAAAGAGCGAATGAGGCTGGCGGTGATCCAGGCCTGAGAAAAAGGCCTTCGACATGTTCCAATAGTTTACAGAGCACGGCATAAAAGGATGTGTCAGTGAATATTTCACGGGCGAACACCTGTATCTCTGGAAACTATTTGGAGGAGAAATGGTAAATATGCTGGATAGTTTACATCAAAAATCCGATTTAGAACTGTATGGGGACTGAGGGCATACATTTAGAGTGCTATTTATTGGAGTGCCTTAGAATTGAAACCACGTGTTAGGACACTTTAAAGCTCAGTCGCTGTTCTTCAAAGGGAAGAAAGACAGAAATTACCCTTGCCTGTTCCACTCCACCATGCTGATAACTCATAAGAACACACATGAGTCCCATTTAGCACATGCTTGAAATCTATTATACGGTAAACAAAGTTTTTTTCCCTTTCTGTGCCCCTTCAGTCCTTGTTTCAAACACCTCTTGAAACCATTTTGACTGCAAATCCAGCTGTTAATTTCTATTTAGTCTGAGCTCTGATTATCACCTCTCAGTTCCCCTTCACCTCTCGATCTCGGGGTATTTGCTTTCATAGTGCTGCAGATTTTTTGCCCCATTTCTCTTGTTATTCTTCAGGTAATCCCTGGCTCAAAGGAGGAAGCCCCAGGGTCATCACCAATAACCACCTCAAGGCTGACACCATAAACCCCTCTGAAAAGCCCCAGACGCTTGTGGGAAAGAGGGCAGGTGGACTTAAATCCCAAAGAGAATGGTGTCTTGTGAGGGTCTATGGCAAGTCAAGTTTTTCCTTTTGTTCAGTTCTTGAATTTCAGGCCAAATGGACATTTTTTCCTGTTGCAAGAACGTGTTGGCAGATGTTGAAATCTGAAAGTTACAGCCAATTTTAAAAGTACCTGACGGTTCCCGATAAACATTTCAAAGCATACGGACAGAAGTTGGGAAGCAGCTTTTGATTTTACAATGTCCACATAGACACTGCAGCTCATTACGGTTGTCACTCCTCTCTGGAGTATTCAATCTCTTTCTGTACTACACAGAGTTCGGCTATTTACAAAACTGAAAAACTAATTTTACAACCTATCAACCTATAACCTCGGTTCTGAAAAGTAACAGTTTGTAACTGTCTTTGTGACAGCTTGTCTGTGGTGCAATGCTATGAAAAAATAATCACATGTATATCTTGGCTTATTCAAATTTATGTTAAAAACCAGTTTGATAAAAACTGAAGAACCATTCAAAAGTTTGTGATCGTTAAGATTTTATGTTTTTAAAAGAATTTCTTATGCTCACCCAGGTTGGATTTACAGTAAAAACAGTAATATTGTAAAATATTATTACAACTTAAAATATAACTGTTTACTGTGATGGCAAAGCTGAATTTTTATGTCTTCAGTGTCACACGTTCCTTCAGAAATCCTTCTAATATGCTAATTTGGTGCTTAAGAAACATTTCTTATCAATGTTGAAAAAGGTTGTGCTGCCTAATTTCTTTGTGGAGACTGATACATTTTTTCAGGATTCTTTGGCCCTGTTTGCACCTGGTATTAAGATGTGTTTTGGTCGATCGGATCACAAGTGGACGACGCTAAATACAGGTGCAAATGGGGTCTAAAACGTTTGAGCTCGTCCACTTTCGACCACTTCCAGAGGTAGTCGAAAACACATTAGACCGGATCGCGTTCATAGTGTAAACACTCATGTGGTCGAATGTGTCCAAGACTCCCTACTCTCCGCCTACTGACTTAATCCGTAAAAATTACGGGTAGCGTGCTGGCCTGACAGGATTTAAACTTTGTTGCCTAAAGACCTAAGTTTGGTTTGAAGACAAAAAATAGACCCTGAATAAATCAGGACAGAAGTGGATGAAAGTGGACAAAAGAGACAGATTAAAACACCAGGTGTAAACAGAAATGTGTCGATTTTGGAGATCCGATCGACCACAACACATCTTAATACAAGGTGTAAACAGAGCCTTTGATGAATAGAAAGTTCAGAAGAACATCATCAATTCGACAAAGTCTTTGCTGTCACTTTTGATCAATTTAATGCTTTCTCGTTAAATAAAAGTATTCATTTCTTTTAACGGTAGTATCTGTTATTCAGCTAATGTTGCTTATAGCTCACGCCAAACATTTTAAATGACATCCATGTTCTTGTTTACAACCTTGAGATGCCAAACTGTTTCTATGGTTATCACTACTTCAGCCATCTCAAATACAAGATGTAACACCTGTATTTTGTACACACACAGAACAATTTACTTTTCAATTATTCTCACTCCCAAAACGTATGTGTACGTGGCCTAGTAGCCTTAAAAAGCCTTGCGTATAAGCCAATAGTACAGATCACTTGGCTTTGAGAGGACCAGCTTCTCCTACCCAAACACTGTCCTTTCTAAAAGAGAAATGGCACAAGAAATTGGATCTTCATTAAAGGGCATAAGACAACCTGTTATGTTCAAAGTATGAAGCTAAAAGTGTGTCAGGTGTCTGGAGAACATCAGAGTCCATGAACCTGGCTTGCTATGTGCCAATTGACCTGAATAAACATCTGGTTAAACAGCATGAAATGCAAGTTAGTTTAGAGAGGGATAGTTTACACAAAAATTAGAATTACTCTAATGCCATTTCCAAACCTGTGGAACAAATGCAGAACACAAAAGGCCACTATTTTCTATTGTCTATTTTTAATGAAAGTGAGGACAGGGGCAGTCAAGCTCCTAAATTACCAAAAATAAAAATTAAGTACTATAAAGTGGTCCATACTGCATGACTCGTGCGCCACTAAAAAAGTCTTCTGAAGTCATATGATCGCTTTCTGTGAGAATGACAAAAATTTCTAATCCTTCAAGTCAATAATGGCTGAAAATTCAGTCTGTTTGTGATTCTTTTAGGGTGCTTTTCCTTCTTGAAGCTGAAAACTCCAGTACGGTGGCCAAGATAGCCCAACACGCTGCAACTGTACAAAACACATGCAAACAGAAAGAAAATACACCAGCAAATTAAGAAAACATCTTTGTGATTGTTTTCTGGGCGTTGAGCTCTCTCGGCCACCGTACTTCAGTTCCCATTCATTACAAACACATTACAAAGTTACTTTTGCATTCCACGGAAGATAGAAAAGTTATTAAGAGTTTGTAATGATGTAAGGGTTAATAAATAAAGACAGATTTTGGATTTCTCATCTGTTTTTATTAATAATGTCCAAACTCATCTTCTTTTAAAGCACCTTTATGATTTAGGGATTAGCTGAATGATTTCATGGATTAAGGATTTTTTTAAAGATCGACCTCAGCTTTATCAATAATATCATGTCTGACGGCTTGGTTTCAAATACTGGTGTACCGCAGGGATGTGTACTGTCTCCAATACTGTTCTCATTAATGAACTACAGTATGATGATGATAATCTTTCCCTCATAAAGTATGCTGATAGTATTTCATTGGTTTCCTATCAGAAGGAAATGAACAGCGCACTCATTCTTTGAGTATATCGATAGTCTTATCTGTTGGATTGATAGTTTTTTACATCCTAGGGTTATTTGATAGTTTTTATGGGGAAAAAACGGCAATTGCGATTTTTAAAGACCATACACACTCTTCACTTAGCTCTTGAAATACTCCCATCTAGGCACAGGCTCAAAATTCCTTTGGCCAGAAGAAATACGTATAAAAAAGCGTTTGTCCCAATGGCAGTGATTATTTCTGAGCACATCATTATCTGAAGTAATGGAAGAGAACGGCATTATACTCATTTTTAAAGTCAGTTTAATGTAATTTAAGTTGAATTGACTTAAAGATCCATGTTGAATGTACTTACAAATTTAAGGCAGCAACTTTATTTTTTGTGTACACCATTCCTTTAAAAACATCTTCAAAATAGAAGTATTAAACACTAAGTTGCACGGTCCTTGCAAAAAGTTAAAGTTTGCTTCACAAGAATGCTGATGTCAAAGGCTGTCTTTCATGGCTTCCATGTGTATACTGTACTGCACATATTATGTCTTGTAATGACTGGTTCTCATGAATCAGTAATGAGTGATGTAGGTAACTGAGATGGCTGCCTTACAACACAGAGGAAAAAATTATTTAAAAAAAAAAGAAGAAAAAAACAGTCAAGCGCTGACAGTTTGTGCAGACTTCCATGATATGAAAAATATGGAAGGTATGTCTGACCTGATGCTACAACCTCACCAGTGTATGACTGAGGTAATATGAGTCATGTGTGAGTAGAGGTTTTGTGCATGTGTGCTGCAGCTGAAAGCGCTGCCATGGCCCGTATCGCAATGGTAACCTGATGATCCTGAAGTTTAAAAGGAGGGAGACCCGTTAAGCCCCCCAAAGAAAGGACAAATGGGATTGTTGGTTACCCCTGAAGACTGTGAACTAAGCTAATCCTATAGGTATTGTCATAAACTCTCCAACATAAAATTACATGCATACACTTTGGCTTTTAAAATTGTGGACTTTTTCTGTATAAAGTACAGAGAAGAATAGTTTAGATAAAAACAAGATAAGATTATGCACAAGAATGTTAAATTAATCAGTCCAGGTCAGAGTTTAAATCTAGCTTAAAAGTGGACTAAGGTTAAACTAAAAATCAATAATTGTTTTGTTATTTTTATGGGCACAATTTATGGACACAACTTCACTTCTAAAGTATTATATGCATGCATGTGTCAAACTGTCCTACCTCTCTCCTCCTCTTCTTTACTCTCTATCGCTTCAGAAAGTTAATCAGATGATGCCTTGATTATATATTTATGTTTAAATATTCCAATATTAAAGCTCCAATGCTTAATCCTAAATTGTGGAAACAGAATGCTCTTGTCATCCAGTCCGAAGCAGCTCCAGTTGTTGAGAAATTGATTGCTGTGGTAGTTAGAGCCAGAAGTCCTCTGTCTTAGTTCCTCCTCTGTGGAAGGGGAATCCACAGGTCCTAAAACCTGACAGGTTTCAGCTTATAGTTTACTATGGAAAGAAAGTAATTTTCAATTCTTAAAGGGACGGTTCACCAAAAAAAATTTTATATTCTCTCATTATTTACTCACCCAGGTTGGTCAAAACCTGCATGATTGTCTTCTGAGGAAATGTTCTGTGTAAAGTCAAATCTGCTCTTTTCCATATAAGAAATTTGGTAATTTACACTGCAACACAAAAAAGAACAACAACAGAAGTAGTTAAACCAAATCTATTACAAGTCATCTAAATATGATATACCATGCAGTAGAGGAAAGGATTGAAATTCTGAATGTTATGAAAAAAAAAAGTTTTTAATGAATGATCCCTTGAAAAGCCATCTCTACTAGCCATTAAATGTGCAATGATCCTAATATTAGAGTAATATGAATGTTGAGTGCAACACAATATTCAAGGAGAAAAAAATAAAGGGGGTTTATCCATTTGCATTTGATTGGATTGTGAAAAGTGTTCATTAGATACTAGAAATTGAACAATAAAAAAATATTCAAGGTCTTGGTGATGGACAAGCAATGCATCATTATAGAATGGTGCAAACAAGTATCAATAATAAACATATGTTGATGATACTCAGACGATACTCAAGTTCGTTCGTTTCGTTGGCCAGAGGAGAACCACTGATACTGGTTTCTCTCAAGGTTTTTTTCTCCATTCTGTCACCTGATGGAGTTTGGGTTCCTTGCCACTGTCGCCTCTGGTTTTCTTAGTTGGGGAGACTTAATATTCAACAATATTATTGATCTGACTCTACTGACGCTGTTGTATGCTAAAATTTTTTGCAGAGCTGCTTTATATATGAAACAAACTAATTTAATAACAACGGAACTGAATCAACACTGAACTGACTTCAGCTGAACAACAGACGAAATGCATAATTTTCCAATTATCACTGTAAATCACTGATTTGAAACAACCGATATTGTATAAATCGCTATATAAATAAAGGTGACTTGGCTCATTCGCCGCTGGTTCCCTTGAGATTTTCATGAGTTTTTATAATGGGGTTTTTAAATTTATGAGTAAAATAAGGTCTGTGGTAAACATAACTTGGCAATAGTTTGATGTTTTGTTCTACAACATAAAGTACACATACACTCACACCCCCAAACGTTCTTATCTAGTTCCTTATTAGAAACATATATTTTTTTAAACCATAACAGCCCCTCATGTTTTCGATATTGGTGCGTGTCATTTATTTTGTAGAACAATTGGCAAGTATTGTCAACATATGTTTACCACAGACCTTATTTTACTCATCAATTGAAAAATCCATTATAAAACCCCATTGGAATTTCATAGCACAGAGCAGACAAATTAGCTAATAGCTAGTGACTAAGGTTTAAAACATCTATACTTAACCTGTCTCACTGTTTGAAGCGTAGAAATAAAAAATTTCCCAGCTGGACCTTTGAGTCTGCATATGGTTGAGTTAAATGTGACTCAACTAGTTGAAACCCTGTGATTTGTGTTTGTTGATGAAGGATCGTGAAGAGCGCATATGCTAACCTCTTAAAATAGCAAGCTGAAGAACAAAACAACACGAAGAGACAACAGCAATCACTGGAATTTCACACGTGACACCATCAGTCACAAATCTAGCGCCGTTGCCGTAGATAGACCGCATGGCAGACATCACCTGAACATCACTATTAGCAGTATAAAACAAAGAGAAACAGAACTGTTGTATAAATGCAACTCATACAACATTGCGTGACATGACACACAGATTCACAGATTCAGAGGTACTCGTACAGGATTTCCAAAGTCTTTGTTACATCCTGTAATTCCAAAAATGAAACATATTTATGTGAGGTTTCTTTAACAAATGCACATTAACCGAAACATTCCAATGCAAGTCAGTCCTTGTTAAGCTCTATGACATTTTCCAATGTCCAGATTCGTCAAGGCTCATTTGCACAGTGATGAAGCTGCCCAGCAACACATGTTTGTTTACATTTCGGGGCCAATCAAAGACTCATAAACATGTGTTTTTCCATCTGAAGACTGAATTGCAACACTCTCTAAAACACTGCATTTCAAGACAAAAGGAATGGAGATAGAAAATATTTTGTCAATTAAAATAAATCCATAAAATGCAACAACATATTTAACTATTATTCATCAGAAATAATAATGATGCTCGTCTTGGCACGCACCACTAATAAAAATAACTTCTGGATTGTACTGCAGATATCCAACTCAGTAACTCAATGTTCGAGCCGCACAGTCCATTTTTTTATAAGCCAAGCTCGGTTCGCGAATATCATGACATTGGAAGATGGAGGTCACTGTCAGCATACGGTTTGTGTTTGTCAAACAAATACATGACACATTCTCTCTGTTTTTCCTTCAGGGTGTTATACAAAGGTTTTGCCTTTCACTGGTGGAGACGGAGTGATAGATTCTCACAACCGTACAAAGTCGTATGAGGTGACGCATAATGATGTCAAAATCAAAGCCCATCACAATCTATAAAACTCCCTCAAAGGTTGATGATGTTGCTTGCTGCATGAAAAGGATTTAAGGGAGTATGTGATAAGAATTTGTCATGTTTGCAGACAGACAATCAAGTGAAAGTCTTCGGACCATGTGTAACTGTGTAAATGTAATTTTGAGGTTTGCAGCCCGTGACATTCCAAACTGTATTGTTTCTAGCTGATGTTGGCATGGGGGCAGGACACTTGTTTCTCTGCTGTTTTCAACAAAAAACAGCAGGGAAAAAGAAGCTATTGAGTGATCTGCATAGTTTTAATAAGCATGAAAACAGACAGTGGAACAAAAACTTGTGCTGACTAATATGACAAAACTGAAGTGAGTTTTATTTTTATTTTATCTAACGATATTACTCCTGAGCTGGTCTTTTAGATGAAATCGAATGCCGGGTACACACTGCACGATTTTCAAAGTCGCCAGATCGCTGTTCTTCTCATATGTAGTTGCTGTTGTGTGCACATTACACGACGGATCGGCGACAGGGGGTTACACATTACACAACATTTCAATAGGAAGAATCGCAGACAATGTTTCACAACCAAACACACGTGAGAATTGATACAGGAAATAACATAAGATCACGCATTAGACAAGAGTTTTCACGCAAGACTGGATTTCTTCTTGTTAAAATGATGCACGCAAAAAGCTTGTGATCCAAATTGCCTGCAGCAAAAATGAACGAAAAAGAAGAAGAAGAATATGAAGGAGAAAATGGTTGCTTGCTGATGTTCTGTTGCAGGTCTATGACTCCTCTCCTTGAACTTCATAAATATAAATATCTCACAGGCATTGGTGATGCATCAGCGCTTTTCTCAGATCTCATCTTTGATCAAACACACTACACGATTGACACTGAACAAGCACCGATTTGCCTCTGATTTCAGGCATTTGTTGGCGATTTCCACAAAATGAGTGAAAATCTGGGCTAAAATCGTGCAGTGTGCACCTGGCAATAACAGCTAATTCTGGACAAGAACCATCCATATAGGAATGACATGTAAAACAACAAACCAAAGTAGTACTAGAGCCCCAAAGCCAATGGACCAGCCCAAAAGCAAACCAAAACACACTCATGTAATTCATACCTGTAGCTTGTGACTTTAATTTTTTTCTGCAAAACATTTGAAAAAAGTGTTTTGGTATTTTTTTTGTCCACACAATGAAAGCCAATCCTACGGAGCGCCTAAAGGGACCTTTGCAAAAATAAAAAAATATACAGACTTTCGCGTGCTCATGAGAAACTTTCGCGTGCGCACGAAAAAACTATCGCGTGCTCACGCGTTACAATTTCCGGTTTGCGTTATAGTTTCATTACAACAAATGTGGGAATAGGGATGAGATGAGAGTGTGCTTGGAGCATGCCTCCAGAGATGTATCGTATTATAGGGAGATGAGAGGGTCTGTGTCTCTTATCATCGGAGAAAGCGTAACTGCTTACTTGGATCACACGAGGCACCTCAGCCTATTTGTAATGGCAGTGATGTCAGTGCACGCAGTTCAAAGTTTTATGACAGTCAGTTTCTTGTGGAATATTAGCGCGTTGGTCTTGTGAATAAATGTTCTATATTTGGTGTTATATCGCTAATAAAGGAACAGTAGGACTGCAATTGTTTGTCGACTGTGCTTTACTGTGGGGGAAAAAGCATGAACATTAGCTGCAAAGTATAGTCAGACCGCAAAAAAATAGATTTAAGATTACACTAAAAACTTAATTGTAATTTAATACATATTTAGTTCATCAAAAATGTTTTTATACCATCATTCATGACAAAGCGTTATATCATCATCACACAGCAGTTGACAACACTTCATGTTTTATTTTAATTAAACAACATACAAATAGTTATAATTAAATTCATGTTGTCTTTATTCATTAAAATGAATCATATTAGCATCATATGCATACATGCAGTTACAATTCAAGTCTTATCATAACTGGTAAAATCTGAAAGTCAAAGAAAGAAAACATCTGTAGGCCTATTTTATAGGCTACTTTCTTTAGACCACATCACTCAATATTACTAATACTATTGGTAATGTCGCAAATGGATCCTACCTGACATTCCCTTTTTTGCATTCTCTCATAAAATAACCTTTTTATTTTATCATAGTAAAATCTACATAGCCTATCATTCCCAACAAAAGTATTGTTCAGCGCAAAACATGTTGAAGATTAGTGGACAGGCAGTCGGTTCATTAAATAAGCTATTTCCTCACAAAAACGGTTCAGCGAAGCCTCTTCTCCATCTCCATTGATATCCATTAAAAAACAGGTTTTTCAAAAAGGTTGCAGGCTTGTCTTCTAGTGGCTTTTATGCATCCGATCCAACTGTATCCATACTCTCATCTCATCCATTTTCCCACATTTGTAGTAATGACACTATAACGCAAACCGGAAATTGTAACGCGTGAGCACTCGATAGTTTTCTCGTCTTTATATTTTTGCAAAGGTTCCTTTAGGGGCTCCTTACAATAAACTTTTAAAAATAAAGGTCCTTTATTGGCATTGATGGTTCCACAAATAGCCTATTAAAATCCATAGAACCTTTGCATTGTACAAATGGTTCTTTATAGTGTAAAAAAAAGTTCACTGAAAGGTTCATTGGGGAACCCAGAATTTACATTTACATTTATTCATTTACCAGACGCTTTTATCCAAAGCGACTTACAAATGTGAACGATAGAAGCAGTTAAACTAACATAGGACAACAATATGCAAGTGCTATGACCCTTCTCAGCTTAATCTAACGCAGTACATGTAATTTTTTAATATATTTTTTATAAATAGAATAGAAGAGAAGAGAAAGTGTTAGTATTACTGGATCAAGTGCTGCCGAAAAAGATGCGTCTTCAGCCGTTTCTTGAAAATGGCTACAGACTCAGCAGCTCTGGTTGAGTTAGGCAGATCATTCCACCAGCAGGGAACAGTCATGGTAAAGGTCCGAGAAATATATTTTGTGCCTCTTTGAGATGTCACCACAAGACGACGTTCACTTGCAGAGCGCAAGTTTCTGGATGGCACATAAGTCTGAAGTAATTAGTTTAGGTAAAAGGGAGCAGAGCCAGTGGTTGTTCTGAAGGCAAACGTCAGTGACTTGAATTTGATGCGAACAGCAACTGGGTACCAGTGCAATTTTGTGAGGAGAGGAGTGACGTGTGCCCTCTTCGGCTCGTTAAAGACCACTCTAGCTGCAGCATTTTGGATCAGTTGCAGAGATTTGACAGAGCAAGCTGGAAGACCAGCCAGGAGAGCATTACAATAGTCCAGTCTGGATAGAACAAGAGCTTGGACAAGGAGTTGTGTAGCATGCTCTGTAAGGAAGGGCCTGATCCTCCTAATGTTGTACAAGGCAAATCTGCAGGACCGGGCAGTTCTAGCAATGTGCTCTGTGAAGTTCAATTGATCATCAATTACAACTCCAAGGTTCCTGGCTGACCTTGATGGAGTTATGGATGACGAGCCTAGCTGAATGGAGAAGTTGTGATGAAGTGTTGGGTTGGCCGGGACCACAAGCAGCTCTGTCTTCGTAAGGTTTAGTTGAAGGTGGTGGTCCTTCATCCAGCCAGAAATGTCTGTCAGGCAGGCTGAGATGCGAGCAGCTACCGTCGGATCATCAGGCTGGAATGAGAGGTAGAGTTGTGTGTCATCAGCGTAGCAGTGATAGGAAAAGCCATGTTTTTGGCTGAATATGGTAGCCAAAATCAAAGACCCTAGTGATGTCATATAGATGGAGAAGAGAAGTGGTCCAAGTACTGAGCCCTGAGGCACCCCAGTAGCTAGATGTTGGGTTTTAGACACCTCACCCCTCCACGACACCCTAAAGGACCTACCTGAGAGGTAAGACTTGAACCATTGGAGTGCGGTTCCCGAGATGCCCTTCATCTTTAGGATTGACAGGAGGATCTGGTGGTTAACTGTGTCAAAGGCAGCAGACACATCCAGCAGGATGAGAACTGAGGATTTGCAAGCTGCTCTTGCCAGTCTCAGAGCTTCAATTACTGAGAGCAGGCCAGTCTCAGTTGAGTGTCCGCTTTTGAAACCAGACTGATTGTTGTCCAGGAGGTTGTTCTGTGTAAGAAAGGAAGAGATCTGGTTGAAAACAACTCGTTCAAGTGTTTTCGCGGCGAATGGAAGAAGGGATACCGGTCAGTAATTTTCCAGATGTGCTGGATTTAGAGTGGGTTTCTTAAGCAGTGGGGTTACCCAAGCCTGCTTAAATGCTGTTGGAAAACTACCCGTGTGCAGAGAGGCGTTTATGATGACGTGAGTGCGGGTACAACTGAGGAAGAAATGGCTTGAAGTAGATTAGTGGGAATAGGATCAAGCGGACAGGTAGTAGGGCGATTGGAAAGGAGGAGTTTGGAGACTTCTGCCTCTGAAAGCAGAGAGAAGGAGGGTAGAATGTGTGTGTGTTAGCTGGTAAAATGCGTGTGTAAGTTTGTGGATTGGTAAATTGGCCGCTGATGGTGGTTGTTTTATTTATGAAGAATGTGGCAAAATCGTCAGCAATAAGAATAGTTATTATTCCGTGGCATTGTTGGAACCTTTATTTAAAAGTTTTGGATCCCATTGACTTTTACTGTATGGACAAAAGATTCTTCCAAATTTTTTATTTTGTGTTCTGCAGAAGAAGAAGAAAAGAAACCTCTTTGGAACAGCATTAATGTGAGCAAACAATGGCAGAATTTTCATTTTTAGGTGAACTATCCCGTTAAGACGTTTATTTTCCAGCAGGGATGTTCAAACATGGCAAACCTGAATCTAATTCCTGACAGGTTTTCTCAACCATTGTAAAAGGTGCATTCATCTTTTATAATACCATATTCAGCCAAAAACAGACAATTATTTTCTTCATAATTAAATGGAACTATAAAAAACAACAACAATTAGTTGCAGATTCCTCTTCATTCTAATCAAGAATCAACACTAATCCTGAACTTGTATGCTCTTTTATGTACAACAAATTTTGCAGGTTTTGTATCAGACCAATCTATTAGCTCCAGTCATTTGTCATCAGATGTCTTTGGAGGTGTGTGAAAAAAGTAACTGGATAGGAACATACTGAACATACTGTATCTCTAACATAGGCAAATTGCTTTGCGTCACGTATACGGATCTCAATAGCCACATCTTTTTTTTCTGCATATATTATGTGATATGTAGGAAGCAGCTCAACTTTCACAGTTTTCAAGAATAAGTGCAAACAGACTTTTTGGATGGACGAAATCTGTTCGCATTTACCGTCCACCTCTGACTCGCAGTCAGATGAAAAGAATTACAAGATCATTTCCTATTAATTTCCCCCTCAAAAAAACACCCAGAATGGATGAAAAATAAATGCGTTGGTTGTTTGAAATTCTTTCATGAAACTAATCAGTGAGGATTTTGAATCAAGCATGAAAGAAGGATTAATATCTTCAAAAGACTTCAAAGGCAGTACAGTAGCGCGTGAGGCAAATAAAAAGGGAGAAGGAGTAAAAAATAATGTAAAACCGCAGGCCAGAACACAATGGAAACGGCAACGTAGATGAGAGAACTACTAAAGACTTTAATTATAGTCTTAACAAATATAGCAGACAGTTCGGTTTCAGAAAATTCAGGTAAAGCTAGGATTGATTATAATTCACACACTTACTGAAATCATAAACCCTATGGGGAAACATGCCACTGTGTGATTTCCTCAATCCTGCTCCAGGAAAAATCAGGGACTTTCAGACCTGCAAATGGTGTTTTTTCAGCTACAAATACTTTAATTACTTAATCATTTTCTATATCATTATTATTTATTAATAATACATAAATACTGTTATTCTTATTAAGAATATAGTATACAATATTGTACAACTAACCTAACTAACTAACCCTGTCCATAAACCTGATCAGCATGCCTAGGTTTTCACATTACCCTGATCTTGCTTTGCATGTAAACACACTTTCTGTCAGCTTATTCAAAGTCTAAGTTTTGACGTCAAAACTGGAGATAAAAATACAATGATTTCCAAGACTCATGTAAATGCCTTTCTTATGGCTATCAGCTTTCTTTTATACATGGCAAATGCACTCAGTGTGACAACACAGAAACAGGATCCATAGTTGGGAAATGACACAGACGTACTGCAGCAGCATATTGATCTCAACAATACTATTTATGTAACTCAAACACAGCAGTGTGAACAATAATGAACTTATGCACCCCCCCCAACTTGAGATGAAGAGTGGCTAGAAAAAGTCATTTCCTCTTGACGCGAGTATGAGCCAACTGTTATTCATAAGATGAGAAGAAAGTCTCATCAGCTCTGCAGCTTCTCAAGACTCCGCCATTCAGTCAGAGTGAAGGAATTCAGACTCCGAAGACCAAGAATCTGCTGCCAAATAACCCTTTGACCTTTTCCTTGAGCCATCAGGACGAATATCATTTCGCTTCTGACACATGGAAAGACAGTATCTGTGTTGTGTCAGATGTAAAGGTCGATTTCCATGCTGGATTTCATTTCCCTGAAAACAACATGGATGAGGAATTCGCAAAATCCCGCCATTTTATGTTCTTTGGAACAGACAACAGCCTCTTTGAAAATATTGACTTTGAATGTGTTCGGTTGATTACATCAGTGAGAAACTGCCAAAAACCAGGCTTTAGTGCCGTGATTGCGATAATGACTGGAAATCTATGTGAACTACTTGATAGAAAGTAAACTCTTCACATTGAGATTTATAATTAACAGACCACAAAACAGAGCACACTTATTTCGTCCATGTTCTATATATGATTTTTTTTTTTTGTCCGAATGCTCTTGACCTTTTTACCTTAAACACTTTTTATAGCCTGCACACAACCATAATGTTGAAGAATTAGTGTTTAGCCATTAAGCCAAAAGAGTTTTTCAATTCATCTCAGCATATAACAATTAAAGCTGAAGTCTGTAAAAAAAAAAAAAAAAAAATTGTATGAGCCCAATGAACCTATTTTGGGCTGTTTGTTGAAAAATGGAAGACAGAGGGATGTTTGTAGTGTTTACACACTTCAAATTTAAATGGATAGTTCACTCAAAAAACCTGTCATTTACTCACCTTCATGTTGCTCGAAATCTGTATGACTGTTTTTCATCTGTGGAACACAGAAGAAAATATTTTGAAGACTGTGGACATATTACACTATTTCATATACTGCATACTAGATGCAATTGATTATATCTTCCAAAGCTTTTAGAGATGTTCTCTGCATTCTCTGTTCTCTGGATGAAAAACACATCATCACATTTTCATCACATTAAGTGCTCAATGACCTTTAATATGAATAGTGCCTTTAATATGAACAAAACCGGCAGCTATACTGTTGCTCTATATGAATATGTAGCATAGTTTGAACAGAATTTGCATTTTTATCCTGAGGGGGAATAGTTTTTTTATGCCGCAATAATAGAATTGAAAGTCTGAACATGGCATCCTTTGTTCGTTTTCTTCAATGTAGGCATTATTTCCTGTCGAGTTCAGTGCTTCTCAGACAGAAATGTCTTTCTCTTTCATATGAACGGCTTACAAATCCTTGAGAGGTTTTAAAAGAATAAAATATAACTGTTTCAGTTTCTGGCGTTACACTAGTTATATGGGTCTGTATCCTTTATTATACGATAATCTGAAAGACATTTTAACAACTGCTACAGTGTTGATGATTGTTTTATCTGTCTTTTGTCCCATTTTTTAACTAGACTAAAATGAGAATGAGGGTTATCATCACTCAACAAACTGTTTTCTGAAGCTGTTGTTCCTGTTTATTTAAAGGGAAGGTCATTCTATATAAAGTGTTGACATATGAGCATATATTAAAGCAATTACACAGAACATTGTTTTGAGTTTTGCATGAGACACAGGGCAATAAATAAAAAATAATGTTTTGAGAAGTTGCAAAAGACGCAAGACACGTGCAAAGGTCAAACACATCCATCTAGCCCACATTTACATAGAAAAACAATGGAAAAACACCACAGTGGAATACAAAAAGGACATTCTGTGTGAATGGTTTTGGTCGTAGGCACGAATACAACACTTTGTGGTGTTTCATTCCTGAATGATTTAGTGTTTTTGAATTAATCAGCAGAATGAACGATTCAATGACTCATTCATAAAAAACAGCCACTTGATTCCTACCTGAATGAATCAGTGCTTTTGTTTTGAAGGATTTGACCGAATGATTTATTGACTCATCGTTCCCAAATGAATCAGCACTTTTGAACGAACCGATTGAATGACCGATTCATGGCTATGGAAGTCAACTGTTTGGTTACCGACATTCTTCAGAATATCTTCTTTTTTGTTCAGCAGAAGATTTCTTTCTTCTGCTGAACAAAAAAGAAGATATTCTGAAGATGGTTCTGAACAACTTGATGTTAAGTAAATTTTATTTTTTGGGTGAACTATTCCTTTAACTCCACTTTAAAGGGATACTCCACCGTTTTTTCATATTAAACTATGTTATTCACTTACCTAAGACGAGTTGAAACATACCTCTCTCGTCTCAGTGCGTGCACTCAATCGCTCTGGCGCGCGAGACACTTTGATAGCACTTAACTAGCCCAGTTCATTCAATATGGGCCAAGCAGAGAAGCGACCAAACACCTCCACGTTTTCCCTATTTAAATACAGTTACTCGAGCAGTGTAACTCGACCTAGGACGGTGACACAAAATAAAACGTTGCGCTTTTCTAAGCGTGTAAAATGGATAACTATATTGTATGGCGGAATACCACAGCAAGTGTTTGGGAGCACTTCGACTCGGCGCAGTAATTTCATCACTCGTGAAAAGTCCTCTCCCCCTCTCCCTCTCCGGAGTGATGATATTACTGCGCCGAGCCGAGTCGAAGTGCTCCCAAGCACTTGCTATGGTATTCCGCCATACAATATAGTTATCCACTTTACACGCTTAGAAAAGCGCAACGTTTTATTTTGTGTCACCGTCCTAGGTCGAGTTACACTACTCGTGTAACTGTATTTAAATAGGGAAAACGTGGAGGTGTTTGCTCGCTCCTCTGCTTGGCACGTATTGAATGAACTGGGCTAAGTTAAGTGCTATCAAAGTGTCTCGCGCGCCAGAGCGATTGAGTGCACGCACTGAGACGAGAGAGGTATGTATCAACTCGTCTTAAGGGAATAACATAGTTTAATATGAAACAACGGTGGAGTATGCCTTTAAGACATATACTCGCAATCTTCCCTCAGGGGAATGAAATGCATTTAACTTTGTCAAGTGGGCGAGGGAAGTTAATTTGGACAGACCCCCGACCCCTGGAAAGTATGTGGAAAGTACTGTATAGGGAAAGTATGTGATTTCAGATGAAGTCATTGAGTACTCAAGTGACTACTCAATGACTTCATCTGAAATCACATACTTTCCCTATACTGTAGTAGGCGAAAAACAATATGTGACAAAAGTAGAATGTCCGAATTCACGGTATACTCATAAAAGAGTAGGTAAAAAGGACCTACCTCTTCCGATGAGATTCTGAAGTGTGAATACATTGGACACTTTACTATCCCATGAGGACACAGGAGAGGATTTGTGAATTTGAGGCAGTGAAACGACGCAAATGACGCTGGTAGGAAACATGACAATGACAACATGGCGAATGTAGTACGTCCGAAATACATTCACACTACTACACACATTCATACTACTTAGAACGTACTTTTTAAATGGTCGTTAAGTAATTACTTGTTCAAAATAAGTACCTACTCAAGAGAGATTGCGATTTCGCACAAAGCCAATATGTACAAATCCATAGACCACAAGGCAAAATGATTTTGACATCACAGCAGATTGCGCTTAATTTACCCCCACCTCACGCAACTCTGTGATATTGGAGTTCTTTTGACATCTAACTGCATAATACTTGTATAGTTTATTGTATTGTTATCATTTTCAGGGTTCCGCCAGTACTGGGCACTCGTGCAACGTAAGACGGAGAGAAGTTAGCGAGGGAAGGGCATAAAAAATTGGACTTAAACGCAGCCCAAGTTGAACTCACATAGCGACTTGATTCTTTCTCTTGATTTCGCGAGTCAGCTGAAAGATTCAATGAATCACTCAAACAGTGCATCCATACCTCCTGTATACCAACAAAGATGGACATTTTTCACCAATATAAATTAAAGGAATGGTAACACAGTTCCCTTCTGGATGCTTTTATAAAGGAATATCTTCTCTCAAAAAATTGGAGAAAGAAAACTAAAGTGGTCGGTAAAAAAACTATTAAATGGGAGATGTTTCTAGAGAATAGAAAGACAATACCCCCACCTGTTTCATCAGTTCATATAATTGTTTTTTTCCAGATGTTCCGGTAACACATAACACGTTACAAACATCTGCCCACACACATCATCGGCATGTACAGGAAACACTTTGAAGAGGCCTGTCTGCCCGCATCACGGCTTATATCGCTCAGTACTTAAGAGTTGTCAACACAATGTGATAAGTGAAACATGATGGAAGAGCAGAAAACAAATTTGATTTGAACAGCGGTGAACAATCGTCTCTGCCGGCCTGTTGCAATAAAGTAAGTTTTGAGCAGTAAAAGAAAAGGAACAGAAAACATTTGATTTCCCCAATAGGCAAAAAAAAATTAAAATAAAATAAAATAATGCTAAATGTACATAATTGGCGATGAACTTTGACAAAAAACATTATCTAACATACAGGCCTGGTTTCACAGACAGGGCTTAGATTGAGCCAGGATTAGGCCGTAGTTCAATTAGGACATTTGAGTAGATTTATAAACATGCTTTAGAAAAAAAACATTACCTGGTGTACATCTTGAGACAAAACAATGGCACTGACATATTTTAAGATATGTCTGTGAAGTTGCTTTAAGTTAAACCAGCTCAAACTTGCATTTTAGTCTGGGACTAGGCTTAAGCCTTGTCTATGAAACCGGAGGTTAAAGTCTGGTTTCTTTAGGATTTAATCTAGAGATCTAGAAACTAAACAAGACTCCAGGGCCCGTATTCCTAAAGAATCTAAGAATCCTTTTAGAAAACTCTTAATTTAGTTTAAAAACTTTTACGTAGGAGTCTTAGCTTAAGAGTGATTCGGGACCGATCTGAGAGCAACTCTGAGTAAGGAAAAGACAAAAACTCTCATCTTAGTGAGGAGGCGGGGCTGACCCCGTTGCTATGTATGACACAATCTTTTGAAGACTGTGATTGGTTGGTTGTCCAAGAAGGAAAAAAAAGAGCCATTTTAAGTATAGAGTTTACTCACACACACACACACACACACACGCACATTATTTTTATGTATATGAATCCTTTTTTTTACCTTGCTGTTAATTTGATTGGCTTAGAATGATAAAAATTGTTCCACTCTTTCCAATTACACTGATTGCTGTCTATTTAAGTGGTGGTTTGAATGTTTGTTTTGAAAACATGGATTAAAAAACAAGAAAGACGAGAAAGCCTGACTGGTCAGAAGAACCGTGTTTACTGTTAGCCGAGTTAGTGGATGAACACTAGGCTGTCCTTAAAGGAAAATTCGGGCAGGGTGTCACAGCATGGAGCGAGAAGCGGACGTGGGAGCTTATAGCGCACATTATTAACGGTTCATTCCCCTGCTTGTGCGCACCAGGGAAGCCTGCTATATTCATAAATACAGTTTTTTGAGCCTGCAAGGTGGGAATGTCCAGTGGAAACTAAATGAACTGCGACACAATAAGAGGTTCTGAAAGTGCTGTAATGTTTGTGTGATCACTGCTTACAGAAGGTTGTCACAGACCCAAATCACTATTGCTTTATTGCATTTTCCCATTTGCCAAATATCTTAATGTAGTGATCATTTCTGGCGTTATGGCATTCCTGCGCTGTGTCGGAGATATTAGCGTGTCTCTAATAAGATCAGTCACAAACATGATCACTGCACAATCTCATCTATAGCGTCTTATTAACTCACTGTCGTCATCTATTGTCTGCATCACATTTCTTCTCCCTCTTCATCGTTCTGTCATTTTCTCCTCTGCTAAAGAAACTCTTAAGCCTCTTAAAAGTCCTCATCCATACTCCTAACAATTTTGACCTTAAGACCTCTTTTAAGGGTTAAGATGCTTTCTGAATTACTTTTTTCTTTACTAGGATTTTTTCTTTAATTTTAAGAGTAAACACCCACATTTCTAAGAATTTTCTTAGAATTTTGTCACTAGGAGCTACTTTTTACATTAAGATTCTTTAGGAATACGGGCCCTGGTATTCGTTCATGATATGAACTATAACTGATTTGACCTCAATCCTGAGATCAAGTAAAAAACTCCTTTGATTTAATGGATAAACACTAATTCTTCAACATTCTCCTGAAGATTATATGGTTTTTAAAATGTTTCTGTGTACAGGCTATAAATAGTGTTTAAGGTAAAAAGGTCAGGAGCATTCGGACAAAAAAAAAATTGCGTAAACATTTGAATCCAAAATATATTCTCAGATATGTCAGTCCCTCAGGGAAGATTAATAGGAACGTTCAAGGAATAAATAAGCCTCACACCTAACAGTGCTCATAATGATCTCTTCAATCAGACTGACTAATAAGCAATGTCAACTAGTGTTCTAGAATTCTCTGGCAAATTAAAAACACACCAATTTGTCTGCAGCTTATCACTTGGAAACCAACTGGAAGTCCAGCTAGGAAGATGAATTACCAGTTAGGGGATTAGGTTTGCCAAGCTACTATTCCCACCCACACTATATGTGCGCACACACAAACACTATACTGACATTATTATAGAAAAAGCTCCTAAGCTATTGCATGTCATAAAGCCCCTCCTAACAAGCACCAGCAGATCAAGTGACCCCTCTCACCTTTGACATCTAAGAAGAGATCCAAAAAGCTACCATCTCTCAAAGAATTAGCACAAAGACCCTCTCCATATGAATGTGCATGTGTCCTGAAGAGTTAAATGACCCTCAGGCACTGCCTCAATTTGTTCAGCTAATAATATACTGACTAAAAATATGATGCAGTCTAGATTCTATAACAGTTTTATGACAATTATAGAGCACAAATAATAATACAAAATAAACAAATAATTGTTATTTAGGTCACAAATACACAGTCAGGTTATTGTTTGTCAATTTACTTTGAGAACTAGACAATAGGAAATCGATAAGGTTTCTTTCGCACATGTGGTGACCCATGTCATCTCTTGGGTTTACCTCCCACTGTCATTTACACTCCTCTCCAATCTGTCCATCCAACCTTCATTCAACTGTTCATTGTTCTCCTCTGTCACTGGGGGAAAAGGAGGGGGAAATTCCATTGTAATTAATCTTACAACACAAGCCAGGGATTTTGGAGTAAACTAAGATTGCTTGGCTGGATAAATGAGGCAATAGGTTTTGTCTTTTGCTCTAATACTCTCTCTAAATCATATGATAAAAATAATTTCTAGATTATAAGACTTAAGCATTGTTAGTCTTGGCATTTGAATTGATTTTTTACCTACAAGTCTGATGTTGGAATACGTTTATTGACGGAGTAGATTAAAAATGTGCAAATATATGCTTTTAGTGTCATGGTTATTATAGTTAGGCTAAAATTAAAACCTTGAATTTTTTGTTTTGTTTTTGAGAAATAAAATAAACGTTAACTGAAATAAAATAAACGTACACATTTGGTTTAACTTGATGTGCTAAAATAACTGAAATAAAAATGTATTTAAAAAAAATACATGGACTGATAAAAATGACAAAAACAACTAAATTAAAACTAACTAAAATTAAAATAAAACCAGAAAATATAAAAAAGAAAACTATTTCAAAATATTAATAAGAATTATAATAATATCTCAAAATAACACCGTCTAGTGTAAAAGTAAAAAACTTAACGAGATCAAACCACAAAACAAATTTCTAGATTTTCTAAGAAAAATATAAGTGGCATTTTCTTATTAAAAAAACTCGGCACCACTGTGATCGGATATTGTGCACATTTGTATAATAAAAAGGAAGAGTTCCAGTTAAAAGTCTCTTATTGGTATGATTAACCGAGCTCTACAACAAACTAAACAAGCCCTACAATTTAATAAAATAATCCATAAAGACTCTTCATATTTTATGGTAATTGGATGATTTTTTCTTGCATCTAATAGATTAAACCTTCAAAACATTTACAATTGTTTTGTAAAAGGTGTTTTTACAGGTACGCATGTTTGAGCTAAGTTTTTGTTGCATTTACAATGTTCTGACCAGCAGGAGTCACCAGCGTGTGGAGTTTCGAGCGCTTCTAAACACTGAATCGCATTGTGAAGCAATTGGTTCAATTGATTCAAAGTTTCGAAAAGCTTTGTTTCTACCATCACTAGTCAAAGTAGCCCGAGCAACTTTTCTTTATTTATGGATATGACGAGAAACGCACGGGCGAGTGACATAGGCCTATGTACACAATTTCCCGCTGAAACCATCCCGCTCGGTCTAAATTATAAACACTAATAGTCTTATCATAGTGAATCAAGCTAAAACGAAAACATGTTTTCGAAGAATGATTGATAATGTGTTGTCTCATTATTTAAAATTTTGTTAATTTTGAACAAAAAAAGTTACATAGCGTATACCTTTATGTTAATAAACTCTGATATTATTAAGTTATTAGAACTTTAGATTTTGATTTTCTTAAACATGAGCATGTTAATTGCACTTAACTAATTAAATTTGATTGTATGTGGTTGCCAAGGTGTTGGAATGCTATTGCTAAGGTGCTCTGAGTGGTTGTTCACATGTTGCTATGGCATTGCTAGGTGGTTGCTGGATGGTTTGTTCAAATCCCAAACATAAAGCTTGAGTAAAAAAAAAGAAGAAGAAAAAAAGAAAGAGATAAGTGATTCTCGCTTTAGCAAACAATACTAAAATATAACTATATAAACCACACAACTAAAACAGAGAACACTGATGGATGGCAAACTCAATGGTTATATATATATGTGCTGCCTCCTTGTGGTGTCCATCAAACATATTCATTGTTGTTTCTTAAAGTCTGCAACAAATGTACTTGTAGAAATACATTACTGTCTGGGTGGTGTGAAGAGGTTTATACAAGAACAACTGCTATCTCTAAACTGCCCAGCTGGAGTGTTTCACAATAAATAAAAGTCAAAAACATTTTTTCCCCAATCTAATAGTTGTGTTGCAGCCAATCCTCCCCAAACATTTATTTTCATCGCAGGCTCCATGTTTAACCACAAGAGGGCATTGATAACTTTTTGGACACTGAGTGGACTGCCCCCATTTCAGTGTTTACCAGGGCAGAAACACATACATAAATTAGATAAAGCTGTTAACACAACCAGCCTGATGAACATTTCATTTTAACAGATGACTGTATTTCCAAACATATTTTGCAAATTGCAAATATGCATTTATTATGTTTTTGAAGTCCTCTAAAGGGAGCGGATTTGACCCAAAGGCTTGTTAGCAGAGAGAGTACATTCATTCTCACCGGAGACTGCAACAGATGCTGCAAACCAGCAGCTGGAAGTTTCACTTAATTAGTTAATTAAGCTTGACTTCCACTTGCAGCCCATCTACTGTCACGTTTGTGTCTGTTTTGATCTTCTGTTTTCTTTCTTAGTCGCATGTCTTTTGTTTTCCCGCCACTCATTTTGTTTCCATGCCAACCATCATTAGTTCACCTTCATCACCTGTGTCCTGTTAATCACCTTCATCTGTATCACCTGGTTATGTTCATCAGTGTCTGTATTTAGTTTGTTCTGTTCAGTCAGTCCTTGCCGGTTGTTAGTCTTGTAGTCGTGTTATGCTGGGTACACACCAAAAGATAATCGGGCTGATTTTGGGCCGATTTCCCCCCTTCCGACAATCCTAGCTATGTCCCGATTATCTTGATGGTTCTACAGATTATCTTATCAGATTCTCCCTTGGTGTGAGATGTGTTAAGAGTGTCCGAACCTGCTCGGAAGAACGTCGGAGGCGCCCCGATCGCGAATCGTAAATATTCAACATGTTGAATATTTACGATCGGAAATCCTGATGTGTGGGGGGAACCCCGAGGACAAACGCACGCTCGCTCTGGAGATTATCACGTGAAACGAAACAATATCCATTTAGAAAGCAAGATGACGGAAGACGGAAGCATAACAAACGCAGTCATGGCGCAGCACAAAGTGAAATTGATGTGGACAGCAGAGATGGAGGATCAGCTTGTTGATTTGTGGCAACAGCACAAATGTTTGTACAACGTGTGGTGTAAAACCTACCCTAATAGATTGGACAAGGAGAAGAGTTGGTCAGAAATAGCTTCTGCAATATTAGAGAGAGAGAGACGGAAAATTAACCATGTTTTTATTATAGGCGTATTGAACATTTGTATAACCAAATAAATACTATAGTTAGAATTTTTTTGTGTGCAAAACTATGGTTAATTTGTGGTTATGGTCTGCCTTGATTATTCTGATGTCTCACGAGATTTTGCGAGATTTCCTGTGTTCACAGTCGAGAATCTGGTTGAAAATCTGTTCGTGTGTGGTGTGCTGTCTTTGTCACATCATGGCACACCACACACTATAGGAGCAAAACGGTTAAATTTAGGATTTTTTCTCCTCATGTGTGTAGTCTTTCACATTTTGAAAATCTTATAAGATGTAAAAAATCTTTTGGTGTGTACCCAGCATTAGTGTGTGTTATCTGCCTGCCTGAATCTGCCTGTTAGTACCTGCCTGTGATTATCTTAGTAAATTGTTGCAATTGGAGCCTTTTTGACTTTGTGTCCTTCAACTGCACAACACCGTGACAGAACAACCAGCCTAGAAAAAGTATGGAAGTTGGCCGCTTCCTATCAACCCCAGCCGATCGTTTGGTCCATTGTTTTCAGGACGGTCTCCCTATTGAGGATTATGTCTCTGAATTTCTGACAATTTCCAACTGGGTAAGCTGGACAGACGACGTCCTGAAGTCTGTGTTTTGGGGCGGTCTAGATGAGAGCCTGTACCAGCAAGCTCCAGCAGCAGTAATCCCAGGCACTTTTGTCCAGTACCTGGATCAGGTGCTGTGGTTGAGTGGCTCCCCTTTCACCGTGGGGCCAGAGTCTCATCCCGCCGAGACCTCCAGTCCAGAGCCTTCACCGCTGGTCCCGTTCAGCCCAGAGCCCTCGTCACCGCTGGTTCCGTCCAGCCCAGAGCCCTCGTCACCGCTGGTTCCGTCCAGCACCAAGCCCTCTTCTCCGCTGGTTCCGTCCAGCACCAAGCCCTCTTCGCCGCTGGTTCCGTCCAGCACCAAGCCCTCTTCGCCGCTGGTTCCGTCCAGCACCAAGCCCTCTTCTCCGCTGGTTCCGTCCAGCACCAAGCCCTCTTCGCCGCTGGTTCCGTCCAGCCAATCCGAGCCAGAGCCCGCTGATCCTGCGCCAGAGCCCGCTGATCCTGCGCCAGAGCCCGCTGATCCTGCGCCAGAGCCCGCTGATCCTGCGCTAGAGACTATGAACATCACACCTGCCCAACCAGAGACTCAGTATGTACCGGAGCCCATCGTTGTTTCTGTGTTTGTGTCAGTCTTTGTGGCTGTTACTACACTAGTAGCCACTGAGAGTGCGTCTCTGTCAAAGAAACCTTTGGATTTTGGAGATGAGAATGGTCCAGTCCCAGTTCGGTTACCCAAGCCTGTCAAGCTAGATCCTGTCATTCATTTGCCTGTCGTGTTAGCCCCGCCCAACCTCCCTCTCCCACCACCTCTTCAAGACATCTCGAACTCTATGTTCTTTTTGGGTATCTGCATAGGACTTCAGCCTCTTCTCCAGTCTCCAGCCATCTGTACCACCCAGTCATCTCTGTCACCCTCCAGTCCATCGGTACCACCTTGGACCTGTCGGGAGCCATCTTCTCCTGCGCAAGATGAGCCCTTAGCTCCGTCTAAAGCCTCGGTGCGCTCCGATCTGCTTCGACCTGTTGCCCTGGCTCCCGAACCTACGCTCCTTCCACCCTCGACCTCGGCGTGGACCATCGGCCATTCGGTCTTGCCGGACTCCCTCGGCACGTCGATTCCACCGAGGTCAGACGTCGCTTCACCTCCGCTGCGGACTTGCGAACCGTCCGCTGCGCTCTGGTTCTCCACCCCTTCTGCTGCGGTTTGCTCCGCCCTTCCTCAGGCTCCATCTCCGCCCTCGGTCGTTCCAGCTCGCCCTCAGACCTCCGGATCCCCACCTCGCTCTCAGGAGGTCGTCGCTGCGGCTCCATCGCGGTCACCTGGGTCTTCATCATCTCTTCACTACCTTGGCTCATCGACTACGCGGTGGGCTTCAGCCTCGTCTTTGTCGCCTCCGGTCATCTCCATGGCGGCCTTCACTGCTTCTCCATGGCTCCTCCCTCCGTCGACGCCGCCGTGGGGTACTTTTTTGGCTGTTGCCTCACTGTAAACCCTAATGCTCAAAATAATTAATTGGTTTGAGTAGGACAAACTTAAATTAAACAAATTAGTTCAGTCAAATTAACTTTTATGAGTATTTAGCACTTTCTTTTTCTTTCAAGTTCACTGAACTGATATATTTTAAGTAAACTGAACTGTTTCATTGTTTTGAGTTTTATGAAATTATTTATTTTAATTTAGACGAACTTAAGTTTAACTGAAACAGCTGGGATGTCTATTTCCCAGCATGCTTTGCCGATGGCACTCGAAAGGGAGAGTAAATGCTAAAATTAAGTGTAATATAATGTTTTTTTGTGTGTAAGATTAATGTTATGTGTGAGATTTAGTAGTGATTCATGTTTTGTTATGCTAATTTAGAAGAATTTCTGTTAATGTTGGCTTTAGGATAGTTACCAGCATGGTGACAAGTGGTGCATGCAGCTTGATTTGAGAGCAAATACGTCATTTATATTGATGTGCTCATACAGCAAGTGTTTCTGTATAACATACTATTGCTAATATGTTAGCATTTACTATGTTAGCAGATTAGCTTTTTAAAGCTAAATAAGTTCATACTAATAAAAGTATTTTGAGTTCTGCCAACTTATTTGGGTTTACAGTGTACTTCATAGATTTAAGTTATATTAACTGAATGGAATTAGTACTATTAACTTTGTTTACCCAAGTTATTGAGTTACTTGAACACAAATCAAATCTTTTTTTAAGCTTAAATTGTTTGAGTTAATAAACTTAAATGATTTAAGGCAATCGGTTTCCTCAAACGGTTTGAGTTGAACTAACTCATCAGGTTTTACAGTGCTGGGCACCTTCCATCACCCATCTGCCCAAGGCCCTTCGCTGGCTCTCACCACGTCCTGCTCCGCCCTGGCCACGCCCACAGCCTGTTCCGCCCTGGACGCCCGAGGGTCCAACAGCTCCGCCATGGACGCCTGAGGGTTCGTCTGCTCCACCGTGGCCACGCCCACGTCCTGCTCCGCCCTGGCCGCCTGATCATCCTGCTTCGCCTTGGTCCCTCTTCGGCGCGAGGTCGCGCCTTCCGGAGGGGGGGAGTAATGTTACGTTTGTGTCTGTTTTAATCTTCTGTTTTCTTTCTTAGTCACATGTCTTTTGTTTTCCCGCCACTCATTTTGTTTCCATGCCAACCATCATTAGTTCACCTTCATCACCTTCATCACCTGTGTCCTGTTAATCACCTTCATCTGTATCACCTGGTTATGTTCATCAGTGTCTGTATTTAGTTTGTTCTGTTCAGTCAGTCCTTGCCGGTTATTAGTCTTGTATAGTCGTGTTAGTGTGTGTTATCTGCCTGCCTGAATCTGCCTGTTAGTACCTGCCTGTGATTATCTTAGTAAATTGTTGCAATTGGAGCCTTTTTGACTTTGTCCTTCAACTGCACAACACCGTGACATCTACAGGTCAGTGTATAATTTAATATGGTAAACCCATGTCCACTTATACATGCCAAGACAGTCAGTTATATGAGAGAAAGCAAGATTTCATTAAGATGTTGCTGCATATTTCTAATATCTAAAGCAAAGAGATATAATTTGAGTGAAATTACTGTGAAAGCTGCAAAGTCAGTTCAGAAATATTTTAATTAATCGTTCCAAAACCTAGGAAGCTATCAAGCTTGAAAGCATTGTAGTCAAGTCGAGTCAAAGTTTGTTTATAGAGCACATTTAACTGCATTTGACCCAAAGGGTTTTACACTAAAATATATACAGTAGCAAATTGGAACAAAAATAATAAATTATATATATACACACACACAGTACCGTTTTTGAAAGAAGTCTCTTATACTCATCAAGCCTGCATTTATTTGATCAAAAATACAGAAAAAAAACTGTAATATTATGAAATTACAATTTAAAATAACGATTTTCTATTTCAATATACTTTAAAATATAATTTATTTCTGTGAGTCAAAGCTAAATTTTCAACATTACTCCAGTCTTCAGTGTCACATGATCCTTCAGAAAGCATTCTAATATACTGTATATATAATTGTAATTGGCTGGAAGGTGTGCAATAAAACCGTTTAATGTACAGCTATGTGCTGATCGGAGATCTTAAAGGCAGGGTAGGCAGGTTTTTAAAAAAAAAAAACTTTTTCCCAAATTTGTTTAAACTGTCTTTATATACCAATACATAATTAAAATGTAAGTACTCTAAAAAGGAGAGTATAAAAATCGAGTGTCTGTAGTCATCTCAGGGCTGCAATAAACACAGCTACATATTTCAATTCACTCCCACCCCCTCCCGTCTGGGCTCCTTCCAAAGCCACGCCCACAAAACACATGAACGCGCGATGCCGACCGCTCAGCTGGAGGACGCGTTTACCAGCGCCGAGCGGAGAGGAGCGCAGTGCATGGAGTAACATCATGTCAGAATCACATGTAATAAAATACCTAACTGTATCATTATGAATATAAACAACTAACATGGCTGTTAGTACTCACTATCAAGCTAGCATATCGAGACGGGTAAAGTTTCAAATATATTGAGTTTGATTCAGTAACGAGCTAGTAACATAAGGCAAAGGCAAAAAAGGGGTTGCATTGATACACGTTTTCCAGTTACCATCAGTTACACTATGATGAAGGTGGATTTCGTGTAAGATTCATAACATATACGGTGTATGAATATACGACATTCGATTTTTATACTGTCCTTTTCAGAGTACTTACATTTTAATTATGTATTGGTATATAAAGAGAGTTTAAACAAATTCGGGAAAAAGTTTTTTAGAAAAAACCTGCCTACCCTGCCTTTAACTTCGCTTTTGAATCGCTACATTATATTACACAGAAAAAAAGTTTGTAACGTCGTTGTTTTTGAAGTAATTAAACTCACAGCTTCATTGCTAGTAGAAAGACACAGCACAGACAGGTAATTCACACACATCTCTCTCTCTCTCTCTCTCTCTCTCTCTCTCTCTCTCTCTCTCGATAGACTGATTCATTCAAATAAATGTTATAATTTAGTCAAATAAATGTAACATTACTGCATTTCATCTCTGTTTTTGATTTAAAGTGGGCAGAATGCTAGATCCAACGAATGGTAGCTGACAAAAATAACCATAATTTTAACCCTTCCAGTCAAATTTAGCATTGCAAACATCAGTGACAGCTTTAACTTGTCAATGCTGGTAAATGACCGCGGGATAATCGTGTGCATTAAACAATTTGGCTGCAATCTGCCGTGTAGGGCGGTTCTTTACCTCCATGTCGCGCATTAAAATCGTTTAATGCACAGCTAGCCGTGGATTATCCCTTACATGTATTTATAAATAAGGCTTGATCTTGTCGATTGGGGATTGATTGGATTGTTTGCTATAATTGCTGCAATCTCATGTGAGTGACAGGTTGCTAGAAGGAAGGGATTATTGTCCCACCTTGTGGACAATCAGATGTCATTGCGAAGGGAAATGTTTTTGATTAAAGATTATGAGGGATCATGAATTTAAAAAATGATGTGCATGGATAAATCATTCATAAAACACTGCAATATTTCGTAAAGGAATAAGAATTGTCAATTGTGATTTCATGGTGACTTTAAACTCATTTAGAAGGGGCTATGAAGAGTGTTCCACTTATGTTACCATCTGCCCTATTTTTTTTAATTGATGGTCTATGTAAACATGCAGTAGAAGTGTCTTGTTAAAAATAGTTCAACTTTTGACATGGATCAGTATTTAATAACGCTAAAATGCCTATAAATGCAGATGTTATAGACAGTAGACAGCAAACCAGCTCACTAGGTTTTAAAATACAAAGATGATTTAGATTTAAATCGGTAATTAATTGCAAGCAAAGGATTTCAAAGGACGTGCATGTTGCTTTTATTGATTTTTATAGCATGAACTTTTCATACACAATGAAAAAACACTGTGATATGTTCTTTTCAATTAGAAATCATCAAACAGAATCACTAACAAAGACTGAATTCGCACTACAAAGGGCCAGCTGTGCTTTCAACTAGCACTAGAAAACAATCCCAGTGTCAATATTCTAACAGTGAAGGTGACAATAACGACACCCGGGTTATGCTAGAGAATAGTACACAGGTGTGATCGCGAGCGGTTCCAGGTCATTTGCTTTCCTTGTCCCTGTAACATGCAGCCACGTCTGTTCTTATGAGTTAATGGCACTAGAAGACATAGCGTCTATTACGGAGGGACCTCGGGGGCAGCTAAATACGTCCCTGCTCGTGATCAGGAATATTTATACCTCTTTCTAACCTCTCAGTCCCATCTGCACAGAGATTTTTCCTCCTTTTCATAAATCACTGGGTTGAGGAAATTGCAAACAGGCACACTGGAATAGGATTTTACTGCTGGGAGGGGGATCGTATGGGGGGATGGAGCGGAAATGGGGACACTCATTTGTTTCTCAAATCTTAACATGCTGGGAATTTTAGGCTTTGACACATTTAGCCATGTGCATTTAAAAACAACCCAGATTTGCAGCGCTCGGATGTTTCGTCTCAACGCTACCAGAATGTTCTGCAGATTTGGTTTACTGAGCAGACTGAACAGACTACATTTTTAAAGACAGTAATTTATGTCTGCATTGTTAATGTCTCTTTCAGTAATTTGGATAACTGCATCTTATAGCACGCTGTGAGCTCCTGTATTCTCGTATGTAAAGAATCATTTGTCAGAGTCGTTTAGATGAGATTTGTGGGCAATTTGTTCCTCTCTGTTTTGGAGATGAACTGTGATGGCGTACTGTGATGTCGGGCTCTTATACATGTCTGTGTCACAATCAATAATGTCATTAGGATTCCCTGACTGGGCTTTCCTACCTTCCTCTCCTCCATTCATCACTCTCTACCCCTTTGAGATTAGCAATGCAATTCCAGACCCTAAAATCTAGCAGATCAACATTACAGTTCCTCAAAACCAATCAGCACCTGAAAAACAGAAAAAGAAGCAAGTATCAGAAGCAAATATCTTATTGGGCCATTGAGGAAATGCTGATCAGCTTTTGAAAGCCTTACCTTAAAATGTTTTGATGCCATAAATGTAAAGCTAGGTAACCACTGAGTACAAATGAATTGCATTAATCATTATTTTATAAACGTTTTATAAATGTACTTTCTAAAGCAAAAATGTTTAGTTATTTACTCGTTCATTAATTTAAATATAAAGTATATGAATTTTTTTTTTTGGAGTACCATTTGACTACTTTGTATTCACAAGAAATAATTCAATATTTTACCAAATAACTTAATAATTTTTATTTCAACCTTTTAATGAGATGTTTTTCTTCATTACATTAAAATGTATAAAAAGAAATAATATCATAATGAATTTTAATATCGAAATTTAAGATATGTTCATTTATAGAAGACGTGCATTCGTTTTATTTTATTTTTGTCATGTTTTTTATAAATCAGAAGATTCATTCATACACAAAAAACTAAGATCACTTTATTGACTGCCAGCTACATTTATTTACCTTTAAGAATTAAAAACTGTGCATTGGATGTCAAAGAGAGAATGCTGTAGACAAGAGGAAGAGGGAGTTATATTTCCATCCAAAGAACAGACTTTTAAAATGATTTTATGTTTCCTTTCTTGAGGGTTCTGAACTGTCCATTCTGACAGGCATTCTAGATCCTGTTCATTTACTTCCTGTCCATTTTTATGTTAATGACATTTCCGTGGCATTTAACAGACGGAGGGAACTGACCTTTCTGTGCCTGATGACTCCAGGGGTCAGATGATGGCTCTACTCTAACATTTAACAAATCCTCCTATGCTGCCTAATGGGTGCAGAAACAGAATAGTATATGGAACACAGCCCAAAAATGAAGCGTCCTCATCCAACCCAAAGCCCACTGGCCTCTATAGTTACTTTGTTCACCCTTTAGCTGTAACTCAAGCATGGGCGGAAAGTGAGACGACTGCAATAATTACCAAGCGGCCTTTGGCTTCTGTGAATCGAATGGAGAATCTGATGGAAAAATCCAACTTTTTCCCAAACAAAACCATGTTCACTTCAATGTTTTGGGTTTACGGTAACATGCACTGACCTCAAAAGCACCAAACCAAGCATTTGTGTCACTGTGCCCTAGCTGTCAGTTACTGTTATTAAATTTTTCAGTTCCTTTCTGCTTTGAATTTCTTAATCTTCAGATGCAATTGCTGTATTTGTTTGGTGTTTTAAGGACACTGAATCTGACTGTTCCACAGTAATTAATGTAGACACTGTTAAGAAATTAAGCATGTCTTCTGCTACTACTTTCTATTTAAGTTATATTTTGATGACATAACGCATGCATTTGTTATGTGCTTCAAAGTCCACATAATAATGTGACATATGGGTTTATAAAACCCATTGTTGCAAACTATTTATAATGGCTTACATTGGAGGGAATGCTTCATTCTGTATAGATTTTCTGCTGCTATGTCTCGAGTCTGGGTCTCAGTGTGCATGACAACATTTCTTGATGCATTATACAGATGCATTTCCATTGTAAATAAAATAACAAAGCTGGAATTATTTAAATTCCGTGCAGCTCCAAATGCTTCTTGTCGGTTTCATTATTTTTAGTGTAGAACTTCATTAAATCACGGTTTTATTTTCACCGGAAGATAAACATCTCGCACGACACACGTTAGAGAAAAAGATCCATGTTGCTTCTAGAACACGGAGTCGACTCTTGAGATCTAACCCACTTTCCCCTACACTTGAGAGAGATCCCGGTGTGAACCAAATTAAAATCATTTAGATGGAATCAAAATCATTTGTGGTGCTTGTATTCATTAATTGTGCCTTTCTTACAAGGATTTGCATTTTTTGTGGAGGATTATACATTTCACTATAGTCCATTCAAATAATTATCTAAGGGCTATTATGGGTTGGACAATGACACAACATAATCTCTCATATCATTCTAATTGTCTCATTCTTCATGCCCTTAAACCACCAAATCCAAAAGGCCTCCTTTATAGTTGATGTTAAATCAAGTAGTTTCTGTAGTACCCTATCCTGTGGTGTGACATGCGAGAATTCACTAAAGCTGTTCTTAAAAAAATATTTCTTCTATAATTAATATACATGGAGCTTTTATGACCTTATACTAATTGAGGTTACTGGAAATAGTTGGTCACATGGTCACACCACAGAACCACTTAAAATTAACTAGAGAAGGAAGAAAGGCGAATATTCACACACATACCGTAGCTTACCATACAAAAGTTGGTTACATTTTGCAATGTTTTTGAAAGAAGTTTCTTATGCTCACCAAGTCTATGGGTACGTTTAACCCACAACGATGTACTAAAACGGCATTTTTCGCGTCCAGACGACACCTGTCAAAATGATCCCCGTTTCACACGGATCCGTGAAAACGACTAAAAAATGTTGTATTATGCTGCCAGGCCAGTAGTTGGCGATGTCACTTTGTAAAGAAACACTATACTGAACACATAATGCGCATGACGCGTTTTTTTTTTTTTTTTTTTACACGGGACAATAATATATTGTTTTCAAAATCTTTTGAAACTCGTTTCTACTCCAAACTTTTGAATGGTAGTGTATTTATATTAGAGAAAAACATAATTGGAGAGAATATAATTTTTTTTTTTTTTTTTTCTAATAATTCGAGAGAAAAAAAGAAAGGTTTGACAGTTTCACAGCATCTAGATTACAGGTCTCCCACAATGGGCTTTCAAGCATTTAATCAGGGGCCGGTTGCATAAACTGCTCAGAATATTCTTACAAGTTAGTCATAATTTTTTTTTTAATCCTATTTTTCATAACTTTTTGAAGTCAGTTACATAAAAATGTAGATTGGTCTAATTTGATACCAAAAAGTAAGACTGATTACCCCCAACTAAGGCCACATTTACACTGCAGGAGATGCCCAATTCCAATATTTTTTCTTTTGACGAACAGCTAACTTTGTTTTTGTTAAAGTGACCCATATCCCATATCTGCATTTACATTTGGCAAAACAACCCAAAGTAGACGCACTGACCCGGAAAAGCTTAGGCCGAAAACGAAGTAAAAACGGCGGCATTTGTAATGGACGCAGACAAAATGATAATACAAGCTTTTGCTTTCTGCACAATCTTTAACGGTCAGCAAGACATTGGTCTCTTAAGGCAGAGAAGAAGAAAAAAAAGGAGAGCCCTTGTTGAAGCCTGAGTGAATGTAGCAGTGTTCGCTGCTGTCCACTTCCGGACCGTCCACTAAAATGGCATACGCAAATGCACGTTTCACGTTCCTGGGTCAAATCCGATCTGTGCCACGTGGGAGAAAAAAATCGGAATTGGGTCGAGTAATGTAAATGCGGCCTGACTGCTAGTTGGTCATTCTAGTTCTTTAGACACAGTCTTAACATAATGGCTTTTTGCAACTGGCTCCAGAAAACACCACAGCATCGATACATGTCACCCACAGACACAAACAGAAGTGGTGAACATTTGATGTCATCTGCCTGACCTAGTTAGGATATGAAAGCTTGGATCATTTAAATGGCAATCCTTACCTGCCTTTCAGAGGCAATTTGGTTCCTCCCACTGCTATTAATATCACACACTGATTGACTTCAGTGTAATCTGAAACACTTCAAATAAAATCAGGTGAGTCTACTTTAACCTGAGCCAGTGATAACAGCATGCTAGTTTAAAGCTCTCTCTTAAACATCACATTGAAATTAATATACACACAGACGGAGATGCAAAAAGACATTTGATCAATATAATACACAGTACACACCGCTGTTATGAACATGCAGTTGCACAACACAACATATTGCACAACATATCTCAAGTGCGTCATTATATTAGAAACCTGAAAAGTGATTTGAGATTGTTTTTTAAGTGTGTTAGTTCAGGAACTGGAGCCAGTGGGAGTCCTGATGTCTTCCTTGCAATCAGTTCTTTATGGAGAAAGTCCATTCTGGTAACATTTCAAACAGCTCACCTCAATTACCAATATTAACACATTACCTGATGCCAGCTGTGAGCACTCTGGTTTCATTAGTGCAGGGTGCTATAGACCCACGCAAACACACTTTTAGCTTACAGTTTGGTGTGATCACGCCATGTCGTATATATCATAAGGATTCTGAACTGTAAAAAGCCTAAAATAAATTAAAAAAAATTAAATAAAAGCCCTGGCAATCACCCACAGCAGCCTAGCATCCTGGTGCTGACTTTTGTACGTGCAAACCTGCACATTTCCTTCAGAAATGTAAAAAAAAGTGCTTTGTATAAGGAAATATTTCATGCCTTTTTCACTCTCTTTCTTATCGGGTCTCCTCAGCTTGCCACTTAGCTTCCTTTATGATAAACCAGCCCTAAACTCGTTTTGCATAATTCACTGTGCTATACCATAATTGTTGTGTAGGGCATGTGTTTTTTATGGTATTCCCTACGTTATGTAACCCAGTATTGATGTTGAGCTGCAAATGGAGGATTTTTCCGGAAATTGTTTATTGGCAATAACCTCACCCATCCGCATATAAACACAGGGCATGTATTTGTTATGTTATGGAAGCCTGTAGAGCGTGTCCAGGGTAATCTCGCTCTACATAATGAATACGCTCTGTGAGGTGCTCAGCTGCCAGTGTTTCCCAGCTCCGAGGTGCAGGAAGGGAGAGGTAAGAGGAAGAGGGGGCTGGGAACGCGTGAGCTCTTTAATTCTGCACCAGGGGAAAACCCTTCTCAATTTCTGTGTGGGTGGATTATGGGTTATAAGTGTGAGAGCGTGCGCGCATGTATTATGCAGGAGCGTGTGTGTGTGTGCATGTTTTTTTTTGTTTTTTTTGCACATAAATAGATGTTGTAGTATGTATGTATGTATGTCAACTGCAAACCACCCTGAGTGTTTGTTTTTCCATTGGTTTGCAGTGTGGAGTGCAAGTTGTCTACCTGTGTGTCTATGTGTGTGTGTGTTTATTGGACAGCTGGTGTGATAAATGAGACACAGGGGTAGGGGAACCTTTTTCCCCCTGTAGAGCAGATTGCATGTGTGTCTAGGCTTGTCTGACAGCTCCTATAGGAAGCATCAGGAGTATTGGGGGAGGGGAGGGGCGCAGCGATCCAGTTGTTTTGAAGCACTTTGCACATGTTTAGGTGTTTTACACCAGTGAACAGGTTTGCTTGTTGGCTTTATATACAATTTATATGGCTGTTTATAGCATAAAATACCATTTTAAAGGGATAACTTATTAAAAAATGGAAATTCTGTCATCATTTACTCACCCTTGTGTCGTTCCAAACATGCATGATTTGCTTTCTTCGGTGGAACATAGAAGATATTTTACAAAATGTCCAGAATGCTCTGTATGGATACAAAATAATACGTCGTAAATGCAACGTGTGCACTGTGTTGCAAGCATTCTGAAGCCATTGGATAGCTTTTTCTCTAAAAATGCTACTTTCCGTATTAGGTTTGATGTCAATGACAATACACACAAGTACACTGACTTTTAAGGTATCTTTACATGTCTTTTACACACTTTCATAATGGACATTTTTAAAGACAAATTTTAAAGACACACATCACCCCCATTCTCTACCAACTCCACTGGCTACCAGTTCCGTCGCGGATCAAATACAAAGTAGTACTACTGACCTTCAAAGCGCTCCATAACCTTGCTCCCCCCCTACATCCGTGGCCTCCTGATCCCGTACACTCCATCCCGCTCACTCAGATCTTCTGACCAAAATCTCTTGGCTATCCCCCGCTCCAGACTTTCCACCCTGGGTGGCAGATCCTTCAGTGCCTTGGCCCCCAAACTCTGGAACAGCCTCCCACAACCTCTTCGTGACTGTCCTTCACTTCCCCTCTTTAAAGCTCATCTCAAGACCTTTTTGTTTAATGATCATTTCTCCACACCAAACTCATAGCTTCATACTGATAACTTGTCTTTGTTGTATTGTTTTGGTTGTTGCTGTTGTGTATTCTTTCCTTCCCACTATGTAAAGCGACCCTGGGTTTGAGAAAGGCGCTATATAAAATAAACGTATTATTATTGTTATTATTATTATTATTATTATTAAAGGTTGATGGCCTCAGTGCCCATTACACTGTCCTTCAAAAGTTTGGGATTAATACGATTTTTTTGTTGAAAGAAATTACAATTTTATTCAGCAAAGACATTAAATTGTTCAAAAGTTATTTATATTGTTATAAAATATTTCGATTTTAGTTTATTTTGTAGTTCCTAAAACGCATAGAGGTTTCCACATAAATATTAAGCAGCACAACTGTAACAGCGCAACATTGATAATAATTAATTAATTAATATTTCTTGATTTCAGCAAATCTACATATTGGAATGATTTCTGAAGACTGAGTAAGAGTAATAATGCTGAGAATTCTGTTTTTCCATCACAAGAATGAATGAATGAATTATTTAATTAATTAAAGAATACATTTTAAACATATTTTACTGTTTTTACTGTATTTTTTTAATCAAATAAATACAGCTTTGTTAAGCATATAAAATAAATCATACCAACCCCAAACGTTTGAATAGTGTATGAGTGAACAAATCTGAAATGAACTGTAAGTTACAATGAATAAAAGCATCTGTAAAATCTTATATAAAAAACACTGTACACTGAAAATATGTAAAAAGACATCGATACTTTCGATATTTCATTGGCTGAACGAACAACACCCAGGTACACAACACTATAACAATACACTAACCTCCAAATACAGCATCTACTCGGAAAGCGTTTATTTGGTTCTGCTGTAGGAAATATATATATAAAAAGAACTGTATATTAGCACTTAATTGGCATGTTTATCACACAGCAGTCAAAATATTACTCAACTGAATCTTTGGTTTATTGTTGGAAGTGAAAATAACTGTCAGTCGTGATGAGTCATGCACCACAAAACATTTCTCTGGAAAATAGCAGCGGAATTAATATTTATTTGAGCCACAGAATAAAGGAAATGTCATCCTTCTGTTTGTTTTCATACTACTAACCGCAGGATGATTTTCATTGACATGCCTAATGCCAGACGTTCAAATGAATCTCATCCTCTGCCCCGCTTGTTCAGTATATGCTGACTGATGTGAACTCCACAGCAAGCTTTCTTCAGACATCTGCAGCTGATGGAATGAAACAGTCGATGTCCTCTGGCCACAGAAGTCTCGCTGATGTTGTGGAAGAATGGATGAAAGACATGCAGACAATCTGTGGATCAGGAGGTGCATTCACACATGGCCCCCCTAAGGGCATGTTGAGATATAACCTAATAGCCAGGAGGGAGATTAACCAGTCTATTCTCAGTCCATTTATTACACTGACAGAGCCCTAAAGAGGAGAGGTGTGGAGAGAAATAAAGAGAGACGAGTTACGGCCACTAATCTCCACGGCTTCTCCTTCCCTTTGACCTTCGCATCTCTCTTATATTCACGTTTTTTGAAAGAAGTCTCTTATGCTCACCAAGGCTGCATTCATTTGATCAAAAATACAGGAAAAATACAGTAATATTGTGAAGTATTAAAATAAATGTTTTCTATTTTAATATATTTTAAAATGTTATTCCTTAGATTGCAAAGCTGAATTTTTATAAGTAATTACTCTAGTCTAAAGTATCACATGAAGAAATGTATTCTTATTATCAATGTTTAAAACAGTTGTGCTGCTTAATATGTGAAAACTGATGATTTTTGAGTTTTGAACTGACAACATTTATTTGAAACTGAAATCGTTGGTAACATTATAAATGTCTTTACTGTCACGTTTGATTTATTTAATGCATCCTTTTTTAATAAAAGTATAAACTTCTTTCAAAAAGAAAATTCCTACTGACCACAGTGTAGTGTATATTATATTAATACAATATAAAATAAAGCCCCCCTCTGAAGACCACTTGTAATGAGAAAAAAAACGGACCAGTTTTTTATGACCATTTTCCATCCTCTCTCTCTAAGCCTGTTAATGTTTTGTACATTTTGTACAATACATACGTGAGGCAAGTTGTCACATATCGTTTAAATGTTTACGATTATAGTTGCTGTGGGCCAAAATTTGACACTTTATCAAACTTTTCATGATCCTATTGTGACAACTTACCCCAAATATTACAACAAGCCCCACAATTGTCCATGCACACTCAAGTGCAAGTGGATTAGAAGTGCTTATGCAAATCAATGCCAGACTGGTGATGTGTAAAATTATTTGTTTTGCTTTTCTCATTTAACAAGAATAACACATACAAATGAATGCCATAATTACACAGAACATCATTTCACTCTTCTAATTGCAATTTTTCTACGTGAGATGTTACATTTCAAAGCAACTGTAAGTTAGTGTGTGCATGTACTTATATGGGAGCATACCTGTGTGTATGTTATATTTCCCCATGGTTAAAATGGTTGGCAGGGTTGAGGAGGTGTCAGCGATTACGCATGGAAATAGATGTGTGTTTGTTTTTCTAATTACCATGGCAGCAGATGTTCTGATTGGTAGCACTGCCTAATTAGCAGGGGTGAGAAAAGAAGATGCATTCAATAATATTGCCAAAACATGAGGCTTTATATAAAAAGAGAAGATGAGTTTGAAATGAGTTTGGTTTGACTCACAAAATCATGACCAAATAATTTTCTGCCAAAATCAGGGAAAAATAATTATATCTGCTAAAAGAAAATGAAATACTTAAGATAATTAAGACTTTTCATTTGGCATTGTGACATATTTTCATTAAATCTAACTCCCAATCTTAACACATAAAACATAATATATTATTTAAAGCGTTCAAATATCATGTTGTTCTGCCATTAAATGAATTGATTTCAATTTAAGAAATCATTGTATTGCAGAAAAAATATTTTTTTTCATTAGAATCTCCACTGAGAATAATTACAGTAATGAGAATATGGGGGGAAATGTGCTTAATTGGCATTAAAATATGGTCCCTATGCAAAAATAATATTAAAATAGGCTTCATTTTCTTTCTTCTGCGAAATATAATTTCTTTATAATTGATTTTGGGGTAAAAATGTGACCTTGTGTTTTGTGAGACTCGTCAATATAAATGCAGTATTTTTGGTGGTCTACAAACATTACTTAACCAAAAGGCAAGTCTTTGACCAAAATATAATACCTAAAAAACAATCATTCAAGACAATATGCCATTCTTTTTTTAATTTCCATACCGCACACAGTATCCTACACTCTTAAAAATAAAGGTCCCTTATTGGCACCAATGGTTCCATGAAGATCCTTAAACATCCATGGAACCTTTCCATTACACAAAAAAGTTCTTTATAGTGAAAAAAAAAACGGTTCTTTAGATCATTAAAAGGTTCTTCATGGAAAAAAAAAAATGTCTTTTTTAAGAACTGCTCACTGAAAGGTTAAATTGGGGAACCCAACATGTTTCTTACATGGGATTGCTGCGAAACCCCACTTTTGGATCTTTTATTTTTAATAGTGTAGATGATAACTGACCAGCCTTTAAGGGTCACAGCCACACACAAAAAAACACATTCAACAGACATCCACACAGATCTTTTGCCAGTCTTTTGTTATTAGGCCTGTCTCCGACTGCTGACAGTCCAGAAAATATTTCTATATCCTGCACTGACCTTGACCAATGTGAACATGTAATGATCTCCACCTTAGCTTCCTGATCAGTGACCCCAAACCCCCCATCGATTTCTGCTTTTGCTCACCAGCGAGTTGCCAATTAGTGTCACAGAGGCCTTATTTCACCAAGCTAATATTTGGATAGTCTAGACACAATGTCTCATAGTACTTCATCTGTATTTCATTTCCCTCCCCCTGTTGTATTTTCTGCTGCACTTGCTGTGCAAGAATTCATCTCTAAAGCCATCCGACCAGTCATTTAAAGAATAGTTTCACTTTAAATTCCGATTAATAATGCATACTATTGGCAGGCTCATACAAAGGGCAAAACCAAAAATGCTCATGAATATTTAATTACTCTGAGCTCTTTTTTTACAAAGATGAATCGCCCCTGTGCTCTCTAGATGGCTCATGCTGTGCAAATACCCTGTTTAATCAATGGCTACCCAATCCCTGCTTGTGCAATCATGACAGACACCAGCTACCGATCACAGTGGAGAACGGATTCCATTATCAGAAATGGGGATTGCTTAACATGAGCTCAGGAACGAGGACACACAGACAGAAATATAATCACGGAAACAAGTTCCCTCTTGAGTTGAGGACCACATGCTTGAATGAGATGAAGAGAGAGGGTGAGATGTAGGAGAGAGCTGCCATCTTAACAGCTCTGTGATGACGAGGGTGAAGGCTGAATATGAAGAGAGTCTCTGTCCTACTCACCCTCTCCTCAAACCACTCATTGAAGATAAGATTGAGTGCAAGGGACACATCAAGGCTCACAACATCACTCTTCTCAAATCTGAAGAAAAAGCTAATTCAATGCTGTTTGGAGGATGTATCTGTCCTTGCAAAAAAGATGTTTCTGTATAAATGTGTTTTTATTGACTTTGCAGTGGTGAAGGTTGTTCTACTGAACACTACAAGAAGCATATAAGCAGAAATAAAGAGCCTTAGAAAGTTTTTTTTCTCTCTCTCATTTTCTTGTCCCCATAAGGAAAACAGCTTATAAATCAGACTTAATTATGTTTTTTGGAAATGTAAAAATGTAGAAAGTTTTCTGTGATGGGTATGTTTTAGGGTTAGGGGATAGAATAAACAGTATTTACAGTATAACATGTCTATGGAATGTCCCCATAAAACATGAAAACACAACGTGTGTGTGTGTGTGTGTGTGTGTGTGTGTGTGTGTGTGTGTGTGTGTGTGTGTGTGGTTATAAACTTTATTTTGAGGTGTCTTTGTTACAGTGTAATTATACAATTAAGTACTAAGTAATAGTAATTAACATGTACTCCCTATATAATTACTGGGTTAGGGTTAAGGTTTGGTTTAGTTGCATGTAACTATGCATAATTGACTGTTATTACTATAGTAACTACATGTAAAATGTGTAAGGGTCACGGTAAAAAAAAAAAATGTTACCAACTGCTCCATTTAAAAAAACACTCTTTTCGCCTTGATAATTTGGCAAAACATCGTGATATAAACGTCTAATTGCGAAGATGTGATTGTCTTCAGCAGATACAGGTCAGTCTCTACATGTTTTCCTCCCTCGCGTGCTCGCTGAAGCGCGCGCACATCTTCAGCACCATGGAGAGCTCCGTCGTCTTCATCGAAACGTTCAGCCACGACAATAATTCATGCGTTAAGTCATAACCATCATAATGTATGAAAACGGAAGTAATTGTTTTACGCTAAACTGTTTTTGCGAAAATTATAAAACAATAACACTTGCTTCGTAAAGCAAACAGCCTATGACATCATTTGACATAATTTCGACACTCTTCCTTGTGTAAACAATACATCAAATGGCATTTTATCGTGACAACGTAGGCTACATGGCGTTAGTTAATCTGTTTTTAAACCAATTTGAGATTCTGAGATACAATCAGTTTCTAGACTTTTTACATTTATTTATTTATTGTATTTGTCATTTGCAAGTGATAATGGCAGTTTTGTCGGTCTGCACTCTTACAAGAAGATAAAAACTATCATATCATACTAAATAAACTCGGAAAGTCGCGCGCTCGCCTGAGGAAGTAACCATTGCAACAGTTATGTTTAGTAGCGAATGGGAGAACGAGATGTAACTAATATATAGACTAATCACCCAAAAAAACGTTATAGGCTAGTTTTGTAAAGCGATTTTAAGATAGTTACGTGGCTGTTACGTGTCCTAAATGCTTAAAAGATTGTGGTTGCACGAAAAGAACCTTAGAACAAAAAAAGAACATACATCGCTTTTAAAAAGGTCTCTGTATAATTCACACACTGTCTGGGAAAGCACGTCTTTGGTATTATGTCAATTATTTAAACTTGAGTAATAGGCTATACTTTATGTGAATGATTTGCGTAATGCGCGCAAGGCAAAACACAGTGGCGCGCGCGCGCCGAGAATCGACTATCTTTTCTTGTTGCGCTCCGATTGGGCGAGTGTTGGAAATGTGTCAGACATATGTTTGTCGTGGGCGGGAGTAGACATGTGTTTATAAAGCTCCGTGGGGCGGCGACAGTGTGTTAAGAAGGAAAAGAGAGCGCGCGACAGAGAAACCCTCAATTCACCCGATGTTAGGTAGGGGAGGCGGGTCGCCCTCTGCCGCTCCGTCTCCTCACCTGTATGGATGACCACTACAACCTCATTGACTCACCCTCAGCCAGCCACAGAGGGAACAACGCCGACAACCACGGGTACGCGGAGACGGAGAAGGACATCATGACAGTGGTCGCGTGCGATAACATGCTGGAGGAGAGCGCGGCGCTGCCCAGTCACCTGTCGCTGGATCGATACGAGCCCGACCACGAGTGCTGCGAGCGAGTGGTCATCAACATCTCGGGACTGCGCTTCGAGACCCAGCTGAAAACTTTCAATCAGTTCCCGGACACGTTGCTCGGGGACCCGAAAAAGAGGATGCGCTACTTTGACCCGCTCAGAAACGAGTATTTCTTTGACAGGAACCGACCGAGCTTCGATGCCATCCTGTACTACTATCAATCAGGGGGGCGTATTCGGAGACCCGTGAATGTTCCCATTGACATCTTCTCGGAGGAAATTCGCTTTTATCAACTTGGCGAGGAAGCCATGGAGAAATTTCGTGAGGACGAGGGATTTATCAAAGAAGAAGAGCGACCTTTGCCAAACCACGAATTCCAGAGACAGGTTTGGCTTTTGTTTGAGTACCCAGAGAGCTCTGGTCCTGCGAGGGGCATTGCTATTGTGTCTGTTTTGGTCATTTTGATTTCCATTGTTATTTTCTGTTTGGAGACCCTGCCCGAGTTTAGGGATGACAAGGACCCACCTCCTGTCTCGCCTATTGTAAATGGCACTGGTCCTTTCGTGTCCAGCACTTTTACAGACCCTTTCTTTGTGATCGAGACCCTTTGCATCATCTGGTTCTCTTTCGAACTGCTCGTGCGATTCTTTGCGTGTCCCAGCAAGGCTACTTTTTCCAAAAACATCATGAATATTATTGATATTGTGGCTATTATTCCTTACTTCATCACTTTGGGGACGGAGTTAGCCGAGAGCCAGGCCAACGGTCAGCAAGCCATGTCTCTCGCCATCCTCCGCGTGATCCGTCTGGTGAGGGTCTTTCGCATCTTCAAGCTCTCGCGCCACTCCAAAGGCCTCCAAATTCTCGGCCAGACACTAAAAGCCAGCATGAGGGAGCTGGGACTCCTCATCTTCTTTCTCTTCATCGGGGTCATCTTGTTTTCCAGCGCCGTCTACTTCGCGGAGGCTGACGACCCTTCCTCGAGTTTCAGCAGCATCCCAGATGCTTTTTGGTGGGCTGTGGTTACCATGACCACTGTCGGCTACGGAGACATGCATCCAGTAACCATAGGAGGCAAAATTGTGGGTTCTTTGTGCGCCATCGCTGGCGTATTGACCATTGCGCTGCCCGTCCCTGTCATTGTGTCCAATTTCAATTACTTTTATCACCGGGAAACCGATGGGGAAGAGCACGCACAATACCTCCACGTCGGCAGCTGTCAGCATCTCAACTCCACAGAAGATCTGAAACAGACACAGAGCACATCCTCACTCAGTAAATCGGAATATATGGTCGTAGAGGAAGGAATAAATAGTGCTTTCAAACAGACGAACTACTCCAACCAGAACAATCAAAACTGTGTGAATATTAAAAAGATTTTCACAGACGTGTAAATCATGTGCAGTGCCAGACAGTCTTACAACAATCATCATGAGGCACCACTGAAAATGTCAGGTGCCGCGTTATTAGGGTACGACGGGGCTAAAAGCCGCCCCTTTTTTTTGGTTTTGGTCCCAAAGTATATGACAGGTGAAAAGATTATTATTATTATTTACTGAATATTGGAGAAACTTAATTTGTATAAAGTAAATGCAACAAGTAGTATGTTTTGATTTAAAAGGCAACTAGAGGGAAGAATTTGTCACCATATGCAAATACTTTTGATATAGCAAGATATTTTTTTAGAGTAGTGCTGTTAAATCGATTAATCGTGGTTAATCGTGATTAATCGCATCTAACATAAAAGCATCTAACTTTTATGTTAGATGCAATTAATCAAGATGAATTGATTTGACAGCACTATTTTAGAGTAACATTTAAGTACACACTTGTTCAAAATGATCACTTCAGCAAACCATGTAGCTATTTTTAGTTTATTTACTCACTTTTGGCATTTCATGGAGCTACAATGTAAGCACAGTCATATTTCACATAGTGACTAAAGCAGTTACAGTAATATTAGCCCTCTTCTCACAAAATTAAAACTATCACCTCCCAATTACCGAACACAGCTAGTTTTTGGTTAAGTTACACTTATTCAACAGGTACTGAAAAACTATAGATTAAATCAGCTTCAGCAAAACTTAAGATCAACAGGTGTTTAGGAAAGTACTGTGGTAGTTTTTGTTGCTTTTCAGAGTTTTGTGAGTAAGTAAATCAAAGGGCCTTTCACCCCCGATGGCCTTTAGATCCGTTGTACCCTACATGTTTTAGACAAGCCAGCATATTAGACTGAAGTAAATCAGGGCGCTTTTTTGGTAGCAAGGTGCCAAACTCCGATTCACGTGTTGCATTTGTCTACAGCACAAAGGATAAGGTTCAGGTCAGGGAGTAAAAAGAAGCACCACTCACACTGCATATATTGTGCTCGTAAGTCTGCGTTTGTTGTCAGTGTTAACATATAATCATCATAATACATTAGTATTCGCAATATCTTACATTTTGTGGCAAAGTGAAACAACCGAATACGTGTCGCTATTAATGTGAACAAACTGAAGATAATGCTGTGTTGATCATATGTATTTTGTGGAATATATGGGTGATTCAATTAGGGGAAGTTTTCTGTCATTTAGGATGATTTTAAAGATAAACTCTTTTATAAAAAATAATAATAAAAAAAATCAACAAACCAAAAATCCTATCCTTTTTTTAAAGAATATATTAAAATAGATTTTAAAGGGTTAGTTCACCCCAAAATGAAAATTCTGTCAGTAATTACTCACCCTCATGTTGTTCCAACCCCGTAAGACTTTCGTTCATCTTCGGAACACAAATTAAGATATTTTTGATTAAATCTGAGAGCTGGATCACTCCTCCATAGGCTTCTTAAGGGATTGAAACTGGCCGGCCCAGAAAAGTTAAAGACATCGTTAAAAAAAATAGTCCCAGTGGCTCAATCTTAAGTTTATCAAGCGACGAGAATACTTTTTGTGCGCAAAAAACAAACAAAAATAACGACTTTATTCAACTATTCATTTCCTTCTCTGTGGGTCTCGAGATTTCACGTAGTGGAACTGCGCAACGGTTCTGTGTTGCACGTCACACGTAGGCTCACTATTGGCCGACGCTGGACATGTGTGTGATGTGTGTGACCTACAACCTAGAAGCTTTGCGCAGTTCCACTACGTGAAATCTCGAGGCCCACAGAGAAGGAAATGAATAGTTGAATAAAGTCGTTATTTTTGTTTGTTTTTTGCGCACAAAAAGTATTCTCGTCACTTGATAAACTTAAGATTGAGCCACTGGGACTATTTTTTTTAACGATGTCTTTAACTTTTCTGGGCCGGCCAGTTTCAATCCCTTAAGAAGCCTATGGAGGAGTGATTCAGCTCTCAGAATTAATCAAAAATATCTTAATTTGTGTTCCGAAAAGGAACGAAAGTCTTACGGGGTTGGAACAACATGAGGGTGAGTAATTACTGACAGAATTTTAATTTTGGGATAACCCTTTAATGTGTCTCTTTAATAGGGTGAAACAGTCGGGTTCCAGAGGTAAAAGCCCCATTCATTTTCTCCACAGGGAAATTTATTTTGAACAAGACACTGACTGACCTACTGTGGGCTACGAGGTTGTTAATCCACAGCATTTGCTTCTGCTGAAACTGCCAGCCCACATTATTTCATCTTATTTTTAAAATAATCGTGTTTAACGGTGGAATTCCTGGTGAAAAACTACATTACCCATAATGCTGTACAGAAAATTACACCAATCAGTGAGTCGAAAAAAGTAACATGAACCAAAATAGCTCTTTAGCTCCGCCCACTTCCATGAACACTGCGAATGACGTAATCGAGTCAGTCTCTCTAAGCTCTCAAAATACTTAAATGTTTGTATGTATAAGTATACAATAAACTCAACAAAAAAAATAAATATATATAGGCTATTAGCATTTGTAAATATGTAGTTTTATATTTTTCCATTGTTTTTAATTCGATTATCCTGTTCTTCTGTATTTTTGTCAGATTTTCAAAAACTTTTTTGCTTCAAATTAAAGTTTGTAGCGTTGTGATTCACCTCGTAGCTAATTGGCTCGTTTCATGGCTTATAATGCTTTAACAAAGACTTTAAAAAAATTCCTATGGGAAAAATTAATGGAAAAAATACTTCCGGAACCAGCGCTGCTGAAAAAGGGGACAGGCACTGTTGATCTCCTCATTTAATTTGCCAGAATTGTCTCCTACCATGACTTTTTAATTTGTCTTCTACCATAAATCTATATTAAATGTAACTTAAAATAAACCATATTTTTTATTCATTTGCTATTTGTGTAAAATTAGAATTTTTTTATAACAAAGAATTGCTGTCCCCAATACTGCTGTCTTTCCAAAAACATGTTTCTACTTGGTTATGATAATATGTGACAGAATATCATTAATTTTTAGAGTTAAGAAGAAATCATGACCTTAGAGTGGATTTCTATTAGGTGTAGATATTGTTTTAATTCTGAAACAATCCATTTATTATGTATTTTTAAATGAGGTTAATTGGCTCATAACTGACTAACTTTTTCTCAAGGTTATTAAGGCCATCTGATCTTTATTCCATGATAAATAGCATATTAACATAGATTAAAAAGTAGTCAAAAAGTTCCCGTAATTGAAGAATCACCCAGTGCAGACTCAATTAATGTGAAAAAAACTATACGTTTTATTAATAATGTAATCAAAGCTATGTGTGTCTATTGAATTTGACTTTACTGTACCAAATGAAATTGGTTTGTACTGAATGAAAGGAAATAGATCTCTATTTTGTGATCAAGTTATTCGGTGTGCGAAGATATCTCCAGATTATGTCAAACTCAAATCACATCTAGCCTAAAAATAGTGTTCACACTTTCCCCTCAAAGTGAGACGTCACAGTGGTTTTGAATTATGAAAAAAAGAAGCAGCTGAAAAGATGGCTTGGATGGTTGGTGAAAAAAAAAGCTGTTGGACTCAATGGAATGGCAGACTACGAGAACGGATACTGAAAGACTGAGAGAGATCACGCCTTGAGTCCGCCTTGTGATGCAGTCTCCATGGCGACTACGGTTTCCTGGGTAACCCCCGTTAATGTTACCATGACATCCTCCCCCGTTGTCAGAGCAACGCTCCAGATGGTTCACAAAGCCTGACTGGCAAAACAGAGCGTGAGAATTGTGATCAGAAAAGGATCTATCTGAATCCTTTATACAATAATATAAAACAGATTCTGCAAATAATTCGCACAACCTTGGGTTTGCAAACCATCGAGAGCTGATGCACTCCCACATTTTTCCATTTTTTAATCTTTAACAAATGACTGAATGTGTTGCATGTGGAAAACGATTGATATTGGCGAAACGGACCGAAAGACAGACAGATGAAAAGCACGAAACGTTGTGCATGCAAATTGCCTGCATGACTCCAGAGTGTGAAGTAGGTTGTGGTGGATTGTTGTAATCGCCCGTGGCTCGGGTGCTTTTCCTTTGTAGCTGTCAAAGCGTGATTCTGTTCAGGTTATGGGTTCACTCAGGCGTTCCCTATTTCGTTCTCCTGTGGAGAAAACAGGACGCAAGGTGCAGCGTGAGCTGATTAGCGGAGGTTTCACGCTGACACTCCCGTTGACGGGTGTAAGAGGACGCACGGCGGTCCGCCAGACACGTTCCAAACGCTCAGTCACAGAGAATCACTCTCAGCCTGTAGACCTGTGCTCTGCGCTGTCCGTCACAGTTGTCTTTTCACACTACCTAGAATTAGAGCAGAAAAAGAAGACAAGCATGACTGTTATTAAACTCATTCATAAAGAAAACATTATTTTTAATGAGTCTCTTTTAATCTAATAATTTTTACAGATTCTTAAAGGGTTAGTTCACCCAAAAAGTCAATTATTCCATAATTTAAGCCATCCTAGGTGTATATGACTTTCTTCTTTCATCCAAACACAGTCAGAGTTATATTAAAAAATGTCTTTATAATGGGAGTGAATGGTACCTTAGATTTTGAAGCCCAAAAAAGTGCGTCCATCCATCATAAAAGTAATCCATACGACTAGGGGGTTAATGGATTAATGGCCTTCTGAAGTGAAGCGATGCGTTTTTGTTAGAAAAATATCAATATTTATAACTTTAAATACTAATCACTGGCTTCCGGTAACGGCCGTACACAAGTCGAGTTCCGGCAGAAGAGTGACCTCCGACCCGACGTATGGCGTATTGACGAACGCAAGCAAAACAAAACACCCGTCACGAATTAGAAGTCTAAAACGAGAATTTTTAATGAGAAATGTGGGAGTTTGTTGCCGAGTCCTATTTGTTTGAACCGTGAGAGGCGTCTGCTCTCATCTAAGCTTACGCTACGCCAGTGATTATAGTTTATAAAATTATAAATATAGATATTTTTCTTACAAAACCGCATCGCTTCACTTCAGAAGGCCTTTATTAACCCCCTGGAGCCGTATGTATTACTTTTATGATGGATGGATGGATGCACTTTTTTGGGCTTCAAAATCTAAGGTACCATTCACTCCTATTATAAATTTGGAAGAGCCAGGATATTTTTTAATATAACTCCAATTGTGTTTGGCTGAAAGAAGAAAGTCACATACACCTAGGATGGCTTGAGGGTGAGTAAATTATGGGATCGTTTTAATTTTGGGGGGAACTAACCCTTTAACACCAGATATGTTTTTTTTTTACTGGTATGAATCAAATAGGTCCTTGCTGACTTGTTGCTCAGTGCTGCCATCAAGTGACGTGTCCATGCAACAGAACAACCACTGCTCAGTTGACAAAGTAATTCTATGCAAACCTTCAAAAACATCTAGACCATGGACATAAATTAAAAACATACATGAATGTAACATAAAATTAAATATCTGGCAACAATGCTATTTGGAATGCAACTTTTTTTGGTTTGTTTTCCTCACCACAAGCTTTTATCTGTCAATGTGGACAAAATGACAAAAGTAAATCCTGCCCGATTTAATGTTCTCTCCATACTCGTTCCTCTGTCTCTCTGAAACCTTCAAGCATCCCTGTGTCTAGGAATGGCTTGTCTATGATGATTTCTTATTATAGAGTATGTGTGTGTTAGTTTGGTGCCTGCACTGACTCTCACATTTGCGAGCTGTTATACTCGAGGCGTTAACATGGAAGCTTGCGTCTGAGGTGTTGAGGCTTGCATTACACCTCTCAAAACTCACGCTGACATCCTAAGACTCAGAAGTCCATTAACTCTTTCCAAAAAGGTGCTGATAACAATGTTTAATCCTTCTTCGATAAAGTTAACTTCTATCTTGTGTGTGTGTGGGGTTTTTTTTCACAAGGAATCAACATGGAAGTATGTCCACTGGAATTCTAGTGTTTGCCGATGACGGATATTAGGCTAATAAGCAAAGCGTGAAACACTCTTGTGACGTACTCCAAAACAAGGAAGGCAACAGGATTCAGAAGGTAAAGCAATTGCATTTTTTTTCTGGTATTTTTTGCCGTCCAATATTATTGTGGTGTTAAAGGGATAGTTCACTTTGAAATTAATTTTTGATATGTTTTAGCTTACCTCAAGGGCATCCAAGATGTAGGTGTCTTTGTTTCCGCAGTAGTTTCAATTTTAATATTTTTAGGTCAAACCGTTCTTGTCTGTCAGTCATATAATGCAGGTCTATGGTCACCACCTCAAAGAGCATGCACAGAGAAGTCCAAATTAAACATGATTTAATGACTCGTAAATGTAAGTACACATTGATGGCCTAAGACACGAAACGAGCGGTTTGTGTGAGAAAACGAACAGTATTTATATCGTTTTTACCTGTTGTAACCACAGCCCCGTCCAAGTGATCTGAGGGCGCGGGCGCTTCGGTCTGTGCGTTACAAGAGGTAAAAACGATATAAATACTGTTCGTTTTCTCACACAAACCGCTCGTTTCGTGTCTTAGGCCATCAATGTGTACTTACATTTACGAGTAAGGTTTAGCCCTTGAGGTAAGCTAAAACATATCAAAAATTAATTTCAAAGTGAACTATCCCTTTAAGTGTTTTATTAACAAAGTTCAGGAGGAGCACGTTCAGATAATATAGCCAATCAGCATGAGAGGAGGCCTCTATATATATAGTCGACTTACATCTATCCTACGACAGTTTTTCAGCATCACTCCACCACCCCAACTCTTTCCTCTCGATTGTTCCTATCCCACTCAGGGATATGGCTGGAGTAGCCTACTCTGGGTTCGGGCCAAATTCCGAGCTAGGAGCCCTTTCTCTCGGACAGCATGCCAAATATGCATGTTGATTCTTAGTATAATTGTGTAACCCTAATTGTTCACATATGCGAAAAAAAGAAAAAAAAGAAACTGCAGAATTGAATGCATGCACTACTGTTCAAAAGTCTGGGTCAGATTTTTTCAGGTTTTTGAAACTCTCTTTATTATTTATCAGAAATAGCTACAGTTTAAAAACTGTAATCTTGTGTAAGTATTATCACAATTTAAACATTTTTAACTTCTTTTTTAATATATTTTAAAATGTATTTATTCCTGTGATGTCAAAGCTGAATATTCAGCATCATTACTCCAGTCTTCAGGGTCACATGATCCTTCAGAAATCATTCTAATATGCTGATTTGCTGCTCAAAAAAACATTTCTGATTATTAACAATGTTAAAAAATGTTTTTGTTGTTTGTTGAATAGAAAGATCAAACGAACAGCATTTAGCTTATTTGAAATATAAATCTTTTATAAGATTTTAAATGTCTTTACTGTCACTTTTGATCAATTTAATGCATCCTTACTGAATAAAAGTATTAGTTTCCCTATGATCACTGAACTAATACAGCACATGCCAACTGATTTTAAATATATGGCATATGATTTTTGTTCTGGAAGACAACAAATGGATTATATTTTGCATGAGATTGTTTTGTGGTGAATGGAATGTACTATGTGTGGTATTGATTTGCAGATGAAATGCTTTTTTCCCTGCAGAGCTAAATAAATTAGATTAATATAAAATTAGGTTAATATACTTTCATTGAAATTAAGAATAAAACAAAGCAAAACAAACAAAAACCCAGAAGCAATTTTATCATGACTGGCATTATAAATAACTATTGTGTATATGTCAAAACAATGGAGGATCTTAGTCTCATATCTTCTTTATTCAAGCATAACATACAAAGTACTTATATGATATACACTACCGTTCAAAAGTATGGGTTAAGTACGATTTTTTAAACAAATTAATACATTTATTCAGAAAGGATGCATTAAATTATTCAAAAGTGACAGTAAAGACATGAATAATATTATAAAAGATTTCTATTTTAATTATTTTCTATTGATCACAAATGCCCAACTTTTTTCAACATTGAAAGCGTATTAGAATGATTTCTGAAGGATCGTGTGACACTGAAAACTGGAGTAATGATGCTGAAAATTCAGCTTTGCCGTCTCCAAAAATAAATTATATTTTAATATTCATACAGAAAAGTAATTTTAAATGTAATAGTATTTTACAATACTACTGTTTTTACTGTATTTTGATAGAATAAAGGCAGCCTTGGTGAGCATAAGAGACTTCTTTTCAAAAACATTTTAACATTTTTAAAAATATTACCGACCCTATATTTTTGAATGGCAGTGTACTACATAAATTAGTTTTATTGCTCTGATGTAGTTACTGTGTTGCGATGCACATAGTCATTTTTAATTTAGGTTGAGCAAGGCAGGTGCATTGAAATAACATTACTACATTGATGGCTTCAATATCTTGCATTAGAGTAAATTAATGTGTTAATAAGTTCATTTTGCTAGCAATTAAAAGTAAACACACTCCAGTGGAGAGTCGTGGTGCATCAAACTCAGCCTGCAAGCGTGTGTGCTTGTGTTATACATAATTAACAAATTATACATAATTATTGCAAGTTATTGACAGCAAACATTATTATTTAAAGCTTTCATGAATCATGAGTCATAGCATAAATGCCTTTGTGACGAATTCACCTGATTAAGTGGAGGATCAAATTGCGGAGATGCTTGATCCATATCCGACCTGTTCCGGCACAGATTTTGCGCCCTTCGGGTGTATGACATTCTTCCTGTTATAATATGAAAACAAATATAAATTGATACCCTTTTACAGATAATTATGAGTACACAAAAGTTTTTGTTTACTTAACCCTGAAGGTTCTATTAAATAGAGCAGATTCTTTTCACTAATGCTTGTAATTCTGCCTTGATTCTGAAAGCTTTTGGCGTTGTTGGGTTACTGGAGCAATTTGTCGCTGTATTCATTTTAGGTGCATGTGTTCGCGCTCACAATGTGTAAATAATCTCCTCTAGTCATCTCGCATTTGCTCTTGAGTGATATAACTGTTCTATCATTGTCACGTCTGCTTCAGTTCATTAATTAGCCAGAGACAGAGGTTGACTAAAAGAGAGAGTGAGAGAATCCTGACAGAGAGACATTACTCAAGTAGGCGGTATAATAAAAGTCTCTCAGCCTGAAAGATGTGTTTCCCTCTCACTTGAGCGTGTGAATAAACTGCCTCATTTCATCTGTCACATTCCAGCAGCGTTATACGTTTGTGTGTGTAATACGTTGCGTGTTGTTTCTGCAGGCTTCAGGGGAGATCCACGCAGTGCCTAGGACCAATGACCAATAGAAACGGAGGCCGTTAACCTTTCTGCTACCAAAACAGAAGTGAACTCAACTTTAGACAACACAGAAGATGCTCGCATATCTCTAATGCCACTTTCCATTTCCATCTGGCTGGATCACAGTGAGACGCAACTCTAGAAGTGGCCTTTTTGGGGGGTAAATTCAGCAGGTTCCCATTTAATAAGGAGAAAGCAATATGAAGAGAACTGAACTGTTGGACATGAGCTGAGATTCGATGAAACTACTGCCCTCTGCTATCTGGCAGATATTAATCAAGCTGTTTTATGGTGTCCATAATGTATTTACAGTTTAGCTGTTGTTGTGCCAGATGTGAGAACTGTGTGAAAACTAAATCTTTCTTGCTCTTTGATCATATAAATATTTAGACTGATTTTTTGTCTTCTTCATATATTGCCTAAATGATATGATGAATTCATCATTCTGAAGTACTTCCATATACAGTGCTTTAGAAAAGTCACACTTAAAAATGTGTGAAGGTCACTGCATTAGATGACAAAATATCAAACCGTGCACACTTCATGCAAAACATTTAACAAAAAAAGATGTTTAGTAGGTTTTAAATGATAAATACTTGATGAATTGTTCAAAAAGACAAAGGGCCAGATTTACTAACAGCTCTTTTGGCATTAAAAATTAAATATGCATTTGTAGGAGTTTCCTTTTCAGACGCAAAATTTATAGGAGAGGATTTAAATGAATCATGCAAGGTGGTTTACTAAGGTTTGCGCTAGTCAATTTACAGTTTTTTTGCAACATTTACCACACAAAAAAAAGCATGTCTTAATCCAGATTCTAATTTGCCCTGCTCTTGACAAAGTCTTAGACACTTTCTGGTAATCAAAGTTAGCATGTCACCATGGTCACCGTGATTTTGCCAAGTAAGACATGTTCATATTTTTTTGATCCTGGAACAACATTTCTGTCCAAAAAAATTAGTCCTATCCCTAACCCTACCCATAAGTTATCCATAAAATTAGAGGGAAATGACAAGTGAATGACACTGATGTAGAATCATCTAACCCTAAGCCTAAACTTGACATACAGTAATCTGTAAACTTGTCCCTTAAATATGATTGGTTGATAGGAATGTTGTTCCAGGATCAACGAAGACTTTGATCCAGGAACATGTTGTACTTGGTGGAATCATAACGCCTAACACCTGTGGTTACTCTGCCAGGACACCCGTGTGAACTTTAGGAGAACTGATTTCATACATCCACAAAAAATGACCAAAACAACAGTTGATTAAAAGACACTGACCAAAAATGGTTCAGAAAAGTGAAGATAATTCTACATTTGAGTGCAGACGACTCTAGGTTTGTGTATTATTATCTAATGCAATGACATTCAGTCTTTTTAAGTGTGATTTAAGTCTCCAAATACTTTTTGGGACTTAACCTAAAACACTCCTTTCTGTCTGGGAAATAAGAAAATAAATAAATTTCACACAGGCTCTGCCTCAAAGATGAAGTAGATGAAAACAAGTTATGTTTGAACTTGAAACATAAAATATGAATAATATATTTTTATTAATCTAAAAACCTGAAGGTATAATGATCCAGGTCCTGTAGGGCGTTGGGGCAGCAAATCCTTACAACAAAGCTGAACTTTAAAAGTCACAAAAGCCTCTTCCATTACAGACAGCAAACCAAACAATCTTTACACATCCCTCTTAAACAATATTTGAAATACTAGAGTGCAACAGAGTAGTGTTTGGCCACTGAAGAGTCACTGAGTTAGTCTGCTAGTTTCAGACCTACAGCGGTCCCATATGGTTGGGATTTGGCCAGAACAACCCGCAGAGCCTGAGAAGCTGCATGATCTCTCTGGATTTTACATGAAAGCACATATTTTTGTACGACATTACTATTTCACATCACTTTATGCAGCATCATGTTGTAAATTAATTTTAAACTAAACTGAACTTCCTAGTTGTACTTGATAAGGTAAAAAAAAAAAAAACCTAGCAACCACCCAGAGCATGCTAGCACCCACATACCATAGCAAACACCTAACACCCAAAACGCCCTGGCAATCACATACCAAAAAACCACCCTAAAGGCCCTGCAAAATCAAAAAGCAAACTGGTATGATATCATTTTGAAAAAAATCAGGCCAAAACTCCGCCTTCTTTGACGTGGAAATCTTCTCCAGTTCATTTCTTTTGTTCAGTTCGTCGAGGTCGGATGTCTGCGAGTAAAAACAAGGACACACTTGAGAGCTGCTTTATAGTAGAAAATGAAGCTGGAATTCACTGACATTTTTTATGTTTACTACTGTAAAGCTGCTGCTTTAAAGCAATTCACTGTATTGCCATATAAATAAACGTGATATGACTTTAGTGGAGTGCCGAATTGCAGAGTTCGCACAAATATCCATATGGCTTTGATCAGATGCTTTCTTAACTACGGTTTTCTCACCGCTGTAATTTTTGTTGTGCGTTTACTTGGATATTGAGAGGAAAGCGCGAAACACATATTCACATATTCATCTTAACGCCTCTCAGCAGCTTCAGGATGTCCGCTAACAGTATAGAGCAACAGTGCCCGCCCCCTTTTTCAGATCTCCGTTTTTTTTTCCATTCATTTTTCCCATAGGGATTTTTAAAAAGGCTTTGTTAAAGAGTTATAAGCCATGAATAAATCCAATCAGCTATGAGGTGCATAACAACATTATAAACTTTGATTTGAAGCAAAAAAAGTTTTTGAAAATCTGACAAAATGACAAAGGTGTGAGTACTTAGGTGACTGAGTACTTAACGGCTTTAGTGATGGAAAAAAGATGGAGAAATATAAACCTTCTCATCTAAAAATATTGATAAAAACGATACATATTTTAAGTTTATTGCAAAATATGCATATATACCATTTAAGTATTTTGAGAGCTTAGAGAGACTGACTCGATTACTCGATCACAAAGTGATGTGCGGGTTGATCCAAAATGAGCGGGTGCCTGCGGATACCCGTGGTATCCCGTGGTATCCCGCAGTTACGAGTCATCCAAAAATATTTTTAATGATATTCGGGTCGTGGTCGGTCGGGTCGTTTGAAATAAAGATGCCAATTAAACCTTTGTAATTTATATAGTACTAGACACAATTTTCTATGAAATACTGCACTTTATTGGCTGAATAACTGACTTTATTAACATATTCTATGCCTGCATTTTGTGCTTGTGAGAGCTTCAATTGGGCATTCACGTGACGAAATAGCCTAAGCCTACTAATACAAGTAGGAAATCCTTATTTACCTTTTGAATGTTGAGCATTATTAACTTTTGAATAAATGCTGACGCGGGACAAAATGCACGATTTCCCAACACGTTGAACTGAGCAATGCCATTGTATCATTTTAATAGGCTACTTTTAAACGCATATAGCTCAGTAATGTCAGTTTTATGTATTTTCTGAGAGGGGGCAGGATTTTTGTTGGGAAAGTCGGGGATAGAGGCACACTTCGATTAGACTGGATAAACACATGCAGCAAATGAAACGAAATAAATGAATAAATAAATCAAGCCTTCATTACATAACACTAGGCTATATCATACAGCATTCAGAAAAAGAACAGTTTGCGCTCATAAGGGCTTTCACACTTTTCCAAAAGTGGGCCTTCTCTCAGTTGTCCTGCTGATGAATTTTTCAAGCAGGGTCGAAACATAAACACCGCATTCATCAATAATATCTAGACAGCATCTAGACAGCTGAAATGGAAAATGATGGGCCGCCTCAAGAACAGCCTGCTCTCGCCGCTGCACCTCTGAGTGCACCACGTCAGGGCCTGAAACATTTCTCTCCTCCACAGGCTGGATTAATGGATATTATAGGCCAGGGAGGCTGATGGGGGGTGTATGGGAGGGGGAGCGGGCGGGTTAGTTGAAAACGTCGGTCGGGTGCGGGTTGTTTATACATTGACCTGCGCATCACTGGTGACCACCCAGAAACTAGCAACCACTTAGCATTAGCAATACCCTATAGTAAAAATAGCTTTAGGGAAGCAGAAAGTATTTCTGTGCATCTATTAAACCTTTTCTTAATGTACAGAAATAGGTATCCTCTAACATTAAAGGACATGATGATCTTGATGAGTGTACAGAGGCCTCAGCCTGTGTATGTGTGATAATAAGATACTCATTCACTGCTGGAACGAAACAGCTGAGCCACTGCACATCTCACCGGGGGAGCCAGCTGAGGCATGTTATGTGTGTGCTTGTTCACACAAGCATACGTGTCCTCCTAAAGCTCTCCTGCAAAGGCTGGGGTCTTCCCCCTCTCTCTCTGCCCCGCTCTGCCATGCACAATCCCAGAAGTGTGTCATTCTAGCTCTGCAGTAACTCCCTCTGACAGGCTATTAAACCAGTGGAGATTGGACTGTACGATAACCACTTTAAGTGTAAAAGCTTGGAGATGTTAAACCCCCTCAACTTTATAAAAAAGTTGTGTGCTTATGCTTATCACATTTGGTCTAAAGAGCAATCTGATCTGTTATCAGATTTCATGCCACTTTGTTATCTTTATGCTATGGTTCATAAGTGTAGCAGCATACAGTGGTGGTTCATCTCCCTTCAATGTTAGTGAGTCCCTTCACATTTCACCACATAATTAAAGACATTTTCCACCCAATTTCTCATGTTTATTTTTTTTTGTATGTATTCACAAAAGATTCACACAATGATTTTATCATCATAAATTTAAGGCAGTGCAACAAATTCTCTTGAATTTTAAATGCAATTTAATGATGAATTTTTTAATACATAAATTCTTCTTTTTTTTGCATTGCATTGCATTGCAGTAATGAGAATTTGGGTGAAAAATGTGCCTAATCATAATCCCAAAAAAATGTCATAATGCAACCACAAAAAAAACTTAATTTTCTTTATTGTCCTATTAATTCTATTGATTTTTGGGTGAAATATGACCCGGTTTGAAATTATTCACTCTACCAAACTTGGTCTGGAGATTGGACTTTCAGTTGCAAGTTAATATTAACTTTAAGGGCAGTTCCTTATTATGGCTCTACATAAAAAAAAATTAAAAAAAATTGTTAACATGGAATTGGATTTTCCATGGTGTCACAGACAGTGGTATTTATGGCTGTGGGTTGAACAGGAAATGGAGTGTGAAATTAAAGGGAGACTCTGGGAGCACATTAGAGGTCTGCCCTTGATGATACTGTACACTTAGAGAACAGAGCAAAGACTTTATAATCCATGAGGTCCGAAGTTAAAAGAAGAAAAAAACTTGACTTGAAATAAAGGTTTGTGGTTAAGGTCATGGGTCGCTCGTGATGACATTATGGACCCTTCACTGCTGCACGACTTCCATAATGCTCATCCCAACCGTCCAGCCCAGAGAGGCAGAGGCCGTCCCCGTCGCCGTCCACTTCGGCCATCAGGAGCTGGCCGAGGAGGACGGGGTACTGTCACAGAGTCAACAGCGACAGCACCAGACCTCTACACTACACCCACTCGTTCCCAGTCACCAGAGTACTAATCACCATCACCTGTCACCAATCTTCACTGATCATCACCCAGCACTATATAACTCTTCTCACTGCAGTTCACCATTGTCTGGTCTCGTCGTTCCCTCAGAGAACACGACCTGATCTTCAGTCATCTGCTACGTTCATCTGTCTTTAGTCATCGGCCTCGATCCCCATTTCAGAACCTGCATCAGATAAGATCAGTTATCATCCGGATATCCATCCAGTACTCAGTATTCTTCAGTTACTCACCTGCTTCCATCGTTGTGATCTCATACTTCTGCAAATAAACCTGTTGTTTACTTTACCTGTGTGAATCTTTCTGTTTCATGACAGAAGACCAGACCAACATGCCAAGTACTACCGATCCCAGTGATGCAAGCGCTCCTCCCCGGATCCCTATTCTGATCTCGTTCAAGCCCTTCGACAGGCCCTTCACCCACCAGTCACCAGTCCTTCACCATCTGCCTCTGTCAGTCCCATGGCCCGACCAGAGACATACTCAGGTGAGGTGGAGGAATGCAGCGGGTTCATGTTACAATGCTCTCTCCTCTTTGAAATGCAGCCACAGCAGTTTGTCAATGATCGAGCGAAGATCGCCTACATTTCATTGCTGACAGGACGTGCACTTCAGTGGGCGCGTGCCATGTGGGATGCTAATGGACCGTTCACTCACTCGCTGACAGCATTCATCTCGGCATTCATCTCATTTTAAAGAGGTATTTGGCCAAACCGCCAGTTGAATTTCTGTTCATGACCAACTGTTCCGTCTTCGCCAAGGGAGGTCTTCTTCGGTGGGCGATTATGCTCTTCAATTCCACACTTTGGCTGCCGTCAGAGGGTGGATGAGACCGCGTTGGTCACGGCATTTCGCCAGAGACTCAACATTAACATTTGTCAACAAATGGCTATCTATGATGACGTCATTGGCATAGAGAGCTTCATTCAATATGCCATCAGGATATCCCAACGACTCACAGCCTGTGCCTTGGATCAACCCGTACTGCATCCTCAGCCCACTTCAACATCTGTCGCCCCTCCAGCACCAGAGCCTATGCAACTCGACTCCACTCACGTGTCTAATGCTGAGCGTCAACGTCGCATAGTAAATCGTCTCTGCTTATACTGCGGAGCGGAAGGACATCTTCTGCCCACCTGTCCGGTGCGACCTCCACGTCCAGCGGTGAGTGTCCTTCAATTACCACCTCCCATATCTACGCTACAAAGCACAGATGTTATCTTAATCTCCCGTCAATGATCTTTTTCCCGCGAAAGCCCTCATAGACTCAAGTGCTGCTGGTAACTTCATGTCACTCAACTTCCTCCGAAAACTTCATCGTCGTCAGAAACCCTTTTCTCAAGTTCTTCACGTGCATTCGATCCTGGGAAAACCGCTGGGCCGTGGGCACATTCCGCACTGTAACCTATCACTGACTCGCATTGGGTGTCTCCATCAGGAGAAGTTATCGTTCTTGGTGCTGGAGGGCTCAACGGCTGACATCATCCTGGGACGCCCGTGGTCACAACAACATTCGCCCCTCGTCTGCTGGAGCACTGGTGAGATCCAACAATGGGGGGGAAAACTGTTTTAACCACTGTCTGCAATCCGTTAAGAATCGCTCTACCTGTCATCAACCTTCACCCAAAGTGAATCTTTGTTCCACTTCTATCGAGAGTCCGACCACCACAGCACAGCATAAATTCCCCCTTGCATACCGGACATGTCTTCAGCAAGCAGTTGGCGACCACGCTACCACGTCCTGCTGCCTGGGGCCACCCTACCACGTGGTAAAATCTATCCACTGTCCATCCCGGAACAGAAGGCCACGTAGGAGTACATTGAGGAGGCTCATCAGCAGGAGTTCATCCGTCCATCTATCTCCCCTGCCGCTTCGAGTTTCTTCTTTGTGGGTAAAAAGGACGGAGGCTTGCGCCCCTGCATCGATTATCGTACTCTCAAACCGTCAAATTTCGCTACCCTCTTCCTCTGGTTCCAGTCGCCTTAGAGCAGTTACGTGGTGCTCGTATTTTTACGAAGTTGGACCTGCGGAGCGCATATAACCTTGTTCGAATTCGCAAAGGTGACGAGTGGAAGACGGCGTTCGTCACTCCATCAGGGCACTACGAGTACCGGCTTATGCCGTACGGGCTTTCCAAAGCTCCTTCCGTCATCCAAGGGTTCATGAACGAGGTGTTCCGGGAATTCCTTCATCGATTTGTCATATAGACGATATTCTCATCTATTCCCGGAACCTGGCCGACCATCACCACCATGTCACGCAGGTCCTACAGAAGCTTCGTAAGTTCCATCTCTTCTTGAAACTCGAAAAATGTGAGTTCCACCGTGACAGTCCACTTCCTCAGGTACGTCATCGATCAACACGGCATAAAGATGGACCAGAGGAAGGTAGAGATGGCGGAGAACTGGCCACAACCCACTCCCGTCAAGGAACTCCAACGCTTCCTGGGATTTGCCAACTTCTACCGTCGATTCATCATGGCTTCAGAAAACTCAGCTCATCACTCACCTCCTTACTGCGCAGTGGGGCCAAGTCTCTGTCCTGGAACTCTGAAGCTAACACCGCATTCTACCAACTTAAAAAAAGCCTTCAGTACAGCTCCTACCCTTGTTCATCCCAATCCGGATCTCCCCTTCGTCGTCGAGGTGGATGCCTCCACCAATGGGGTAGGTGCTGTGCTATCTCAGCGGCAGGGCGAGCCTCCCAAACTCCATCCATGTGCCTTCTATTAAAAAAAAAACTGTCCCTGGCGGAACAAAACTATGATATTGGTAACCGGGAGCTACTGGCAATCAAACTGGCTCTTGAAGAGTGGCGACATTGGCTGGAGGGAGCTCAACACCCCTTCAAAGTCATCACTGACCACCGCAATCTTGAATACCTTTGCGACGTCAAGAGATTGAACACCCGCCAGGCACGCCGGTCCCTCTTCTTCACCAGATTTAACTTCACTGTGACATACCGACCTGGCAACAAGAACCAGAAAGCGGATGCACTATCCCGGTTATGCCATCCTGAATCCATTACCGCACCTCCTGAACCCATTCTCCCTCCAGCCATCATCGTTAGCCCGATCCAGTGGTCACTCGATGATCAGATCGCCGAAGCCACACAGTCAGAGCCTGCTCCGTCGGGAGGACCTGAGGGAAGGACCTATGTGCCCACTCGTCTCCGTCTATCACTCATGGACTCAGTCCACACATCACCGGGCTCTGGACACCCAGGCAGCCAGCAAACCCTCTCGCTCATCAGCAATCGCTACTGGTGGCCCAATATAACCCAGGAAGTCTCCCGATATGTTGAGGGATGCTCAGTCTGCGCCATATCCAAAGTTCCCCGTCGTCTTCCGAAAGGCAAACTAGTCCCTCTCCCTGTTCCTAACCGACCCTGGTCACATATTGGAGTGGACTTCATCACCGACCTCTAGTTCTCACACCTGCATCCTCATCATAGTGGATCGCTTCTCCAAAGCCTGTAAATTAATCCCGCTGAAGGGACTGCCCACTGCCTTCGAGATGGTCAAAACCCTCTTCCAGCAACTCTTTCGTCACTTTGGAATTCCTGAAGACATCGTCTCAGACTGCGGCCCTCAGTTTATCTCCCGAGTTTGGCGAGCAAGAAGATCAGCGACGCCCCGATACCATCCAGGGTAAAAGGTCTGGCTTTCAACCATGGATATCCATCTTCGACTGCCCTGCCGTAAGCTGAGTCCCCGCTATATCGGCCCTTTGCAATACAGAGGCAGATCAATGATGTCACGTACCGTTAACCCTTCCTTCTCACTACAGAATTTCTCCTTTTACTTACTCCTCATACTTCTGCAAATAAACCTGTTATTTACTTTACCTGTGTGAATCCTTCTGTTTCATGACAATAATGTACCACAGGAACAGAAGGTCAATACTGACCAATACAATAACAGATAAATGGCTTATAAGTTGAGAAAAGTGAAGGTCAATTAAAGGAAGCTCTTCAAAATGGTTTAATAGGGAGCCATTACTCACTCCTGTCTTTTAGAAGTGAACAGTTTTGTGCTCTGGTTCAGTCTTCTGGTTGGGCAGTTGCTTACTGGCCCAAGATGAAAGAACCCACCTCCAGGTCTCTGATGTCATGGTCCGTAGATGCGGCTCGGGTCTACCCTTCAATTGTTTTATTATCTGGCAAGCAAAAATAAGGTAAAGTCAATCTGAATGCTTGGACAAGGTATTATTATTGGATGATTTGAGGTATTATTCATGTCCATAGCAAAAAAAGATTGCATGCCAATGCTTATCACTTAGATTTAGAAGTTTGTTCAAATCATTAACCATAAGAATGAGAAAAAAGGGTAAATAATTGGTTATTAAAGGGATAGTTCACCCAAAAATTCTCTCATTAATTACTCGACCTCATGTCGTTCCAAACCCGTAAGCCTTTCGTTCATCTTCAGAACACAAATGAAGATCTTTTTGATGAAATCTGAGAGCTTCCTGTCCCTCCATTGACAGTTAAGCAACTACCACTGTGACGCTTCAAAAGTTCATAAAGAGATCGTAAAACTAATCCATATGACTCGATCGCTTTATATGATGAACAGATTGAATTTAGGCTTTTATTCACATATAAACATTCATCAACTCACACATCAGTTGTGGTAACTGGAAGCTCAAGCATTTTCATTTGACGAGCGAGAACCAATGAGGTTCATTCTCGTGTTATGCAGCACGTTTGAGCTTCAGCAAGAACCAATGAGGTTATTCTCGTGTTACGCAGTACGTTTGAGCGTTTGTTCTCGTGTGTCAAGCAGGTACGGTTGAGCTTCTATTTATGTTCGCGGATCAATTTTTAAATGTGAATAAAAGTCTAAATTAAATCTGTTCATCATATAAAGCTATCGAGTCTCTTCAGAACATTTTGACTAAACCACTCAATTCATATGGATTAGTTCTACGATCTCTTAATGAACTTTTTAAAGCGTCAAAGTGGTAGTTGCGTAGCTGTCAATGGAGGGACAGAAAGCTCTCAGATTTCATCAAAAAGATTTGATTTACAAAAGTCTTACGGGTTTGGAACAACATGCGGGTGAGTAATTAATAACAGAATTTTCATTTCTGGGTGAACTATCCCTTTAAATACAAACATCTTACTTCATGAGGATGTCCATTAAATACTGAGTCATGGCTCTTTCTTTCCGCCTCAGTTGTGGATCACTTAGAAAACCCTGCAAGTATGATATCTCATCTGTGGCCCAAAGCCAGTGATTCCTCAGTCTGTGTGATATCATCACAGCTCTCATCCCCTCCAATCTGTCTGTGGAGGGGCTCTAGGTGCCTGTCGCCATAGTAACAAGAGGACCACCATCCAATGATGGCAGAATGTAACAGTGGAGACTGTATCTGTATACATTGGCTTTCATAATCTAGTTTTATTCACAAAATTGTGTCTTGATAATATGAATGTGATTTTAAGGTGACTGCAAATAGTATTATATTATCGTGTTTGTAATATGGGATCAAGACAAATAACTATTCATTATGCAAGAGTTGTTTCTTTTCTCCATTACACGCAGTTAAACAAGTTGTAATGTCATTGTCCATATCTGTATGGGGGTGTGTCGCTGCAGGTTGGGATGGATCTGCTGCAGTGAGAAAGTGACCTTGAGCTGATTCTGGGTCCTGGATTCCTGCCACTATCTGCAACCTCCTGGCTCAAACTCAAGCAGTGCTGAAAAACAATGAAGAATCACTCAGACTCTTAAGATTTATGAAATGATTCATTATAAAACTCAAGTAAAATATGCATGCTGAAATATTTTTTTTGTTTTGGCAACAAACACAAAGAAACCTGCTGTGTCACCCAAGTAACTCGAGTCTTTTGAATCCATTAAGATTGTTCAGATTTGTGCACTGATTCAGCGACCATTTCTACAGATTAAAGATCTTTACGTTAGCAGTCTTTCATTTGTTGTCCGAGTTTACATAATACGTGTCATTGAATTGATTCATTAAAAAAACACTGAACAAATCCACTTAAAGTGATAGTTCACCCAAAAATGAAAATTCTGTGATAATTTACTTACCCTCAAGTTGTTTCAAACCTGTATGAATTTCTTTTCTTCTACTGAACACAAAAGAAGATATTTTGAAGAAGGTTGGTTAGAAAAAAAATACTATGGAAGTCATTGGGGTCCATCAACTGTTTGGTTACCAACCTTCTTCAAAATATCTTCTTTTGTGTTCAGCAGAAGACATAAACTCGTACAGGTTTTGAACAACTTGAGGGTGAGTAAATTATGACAGAATTTTCATTTTTTGGGTGAACTATCCCTTTAAGCAGAGACTTACGTAAAGTGTTTAAGCATCATAAGCATCTTCCAAAAAAATTACAACAAAGCAGATCTTTTTCCTCCATTGTGTGAACTGACAAGTCACATGACTTAGTTCGCTCAGATGATTGGCTGCTATTACTGTTATCACATTCAAATCAGAGTATATTTGATTTTACATAATCTAATCTTTTAAAGTCACCCTGTGGTGAAAATCCAGTTTTTATTGTTGTTTATATGTCTAATTGGTGTTTTTAATATGCTTTTAAGACAAACCATGTGCAAATGCATAAGTCAACACAATTGCAGAGTATTTTCTCCTTAAAACTGCAGTGAATAGACAGTCTCAAAAACGGTTTGAAATCGTTGGTGTTTCTGACGTCACAAACTTGTAACCAATCACGTCAACGTGTGATCGTCAATGAGTGGATCTCTTAGCTGGTGCGGAGGAGGGGCTAATATGCATATTCATAGACCGCGTATACTAAATGAGGCAAGGGTGTAGAGTTACATTCAAGCTATTTTAAGGCATGAATATTTTTTTTTCAAGGAAAAAACATTTAAATATGTCATTTTGGTGATCAAAGATGAGTTTTAAGGAATACAATTATTGACCACACGTGGACTTTAAGCAAATTAAACTGAATAGTATTTTCTTGTAAACATACTCCAGTATTTATTTACAACTTTTCCCAAAGTGTACCTTAAAATATTTGTTTAATTGCAAGCTGAAAAGCTTTTTTGTTGTTGTTGTTGTTGTTGTTGTTGTTGTTGTTGTTGTTAGAAAGCCTTTCTAGGCCCAAATAACATCTGGACTGGCAAAATCTGTTTTTCTCTGCATCACTCCATTAAAGATAAAGATAAAGTGAATATAAGATAAAGGGAAATTTGATTAACGCAGCAAATCTGTCTTCACTCCTGGTCCTGTTCGTCAGCTCAAAGCACCACATGCAGACAGGATGGAGCAATTTTTTTAATAGCCTTAAAAGCTTTTCCTTACCACCACTCTTAACTCAACTACTATAGATCGACTGCATTGTTCCTTGTGACTGAGCATGTATATTTGTGTGACTGTGAGAGGGCTTCTATATTAACCCAGGATCAATGGGGCTTCGCTCACGCTTGCGTCTCCTCTCTTTGGCCAGTCCTGAACACATCTCACCCAAGCACAGAATTACACGAACCTCTCAGTTTTAATTAAAACATGTGAGCTAATGCTAGGCGAAGTGCAAGAACACTCCTTTGTATTTGCTCTCTCATGAATAATGGCTCAGCCGTCAGAGAGATTTCCTGAACATGTGTGCATGATTGACATGCAGGCTCTGGCTATAAAACAAACAGCGATGAGCCTGTCACAAACCCCTCAGCACAATTTGTATGCAAAATCATCCCTTGAAAGCACAGAGAATTCAACCAATGCGGTAAAGGAAATTAAACTGATATCAAATAACAAATCATTCGTTTGCAATGATATCTATAGGTTGATCATTTGTAAATCAAGTGTGGAAATGAATGCAACAAATTTAAATTAATTAATCAAATTTCACAGTGAAATGAATCCGGTATTGCATGAGCTGTAACTTACTCTAGGGAAGAAAAAGGTCCCTTACTGATTTACCATGCAGCAAATGGCCAAATCTGTTACTTTTGTTAGCAGTAAGACAATTTGTATGTATTGTTTTCTGTCAGTGGTTTCCATGCCTCAACCTTCATATCCGATCAGTGTAAAAATGCCTCTGCTTCATGGATAGACAGAAAGGTCAAAATTTTACTCTACAGCTGTTCGGAATACAATTTCTGCAGTATAAAGTATGCATATTGTGCATATAGCCTATAAAGATTTACAACATTCATGGAATACACAGATATCTACAGTATCACATCTGTGCATAATTGCATACTGTAAACAATTCCACAGTTGGGCAGGTATAGTGTGCAGTATGCAGTAAACACTATTTAATTATTTCACTGACATCAAAAAATGGTACATAGAAGGTAGGCTACATACACTATATATATATATATATATATATATATATATATATATATATATATATATATATATATATATATATACATACATACATACAATTGGACGTCCTACTTATCTGATGCACTGCATATAATTGCACTGCATAATTTTTTTAAAGCATCATATTTGGCCACTAGCAACTGTAAGAGACAATAACAAAACAAAAAGCACGTATTGTCTTATAGAATATCAATATACATTTTACGTTCGTTTTCCGTAAAAAATGAACAGCATTTTGACAGTGCGGGTCGTGGAAACACCAGGCGTGACGCGTCCCCTTTAAACTGCCCACTCTGCGGATAAAGTGAGGAGTGGTAGCGCGGACGGTATATCCAAGAGTCTCTTGGTATGCACAGCAACGATTGACTGCAGATTCCATGTACGCTTTAACTAGCTGACTAATGGCTTGTTGCGTGAACATAATGACACAACTACTGAGACGTTGGCAAGCGAGGTAGACGGACAGGTAGGAAGAGATTAGAGATGTCTGTCGCTGCAGACTTCTTATGTTTAATGTTTTGCATCTGTTCCCATGTCAACATGACAGCGTGATAGAATTTGCGTTTTTCCTGTATTACAATCATTTTTAAAAGTGGTAAGGTGCAGCTGGTTCATTTAGGGTAATTTTTCTACTATATCTTAACCCTTGATTCAACCTAATGATAGTTGGCTTGATTAAAACTATTAATATACAAATTAAGGATACCAGACAACACATTTTACAGTGATTGTGTCATCACTTGTCATTAAGAGATGATGCTACAATATTAATAATTTATTTTAGATAAAAAAGATAATTCATACAGACAATTACTTAAACACACTCTTTTATTAACATTCAGTTTCTGGTCATTAAGAGATTATCATGCGGCTGAAAGAAAAAAATATATGAAAAAAAAAAAAACTATCCAGAGATTGTTTTAAAAAAGTGTTGGGGTGGGGGGGGGGGGGGGGGTGGGGGGCTCATTAAGCCTGAAAATATTGTCATATTTTTTCATAATTATTTGTAATTTGGGGGAAAGCTGTAAAAGGGAAATCTAATATTCTAATATTACTTGGAAAAACTTTTGTCTCCCAACTCAAAGTCAGTGGGGTCAAACCAACTTTGTCATTTGACAAAAATAAATAAATAACATTTTGTTCAGATCAAATAGAATACCACTAAGAAAACTTCTTGACTATTCATATAAATATAAATGTATGTATATATGGTTACACTTTATTTTAAGGTGACATAGTTGCATTGTACTTACTTAATAAGTACTGATTAATATTAATTAACTACATGTACTTATTATATATTGTGTTAAGGTTATCTGTCTATCTATATATTTGTACTGAAATAGGTTTGAAACCTTTTTTTAAAATCACGTATTCAAGAAAAAAAATATATTATCTTGCTTTGTCATTGACCCTCATAAGTTGCGCAATTATCAGTAGTTTATCAGTCACTCACAAAGAGCATTCCCATTAATGTACCGCATTGCCTGCCCAATTAATGGATGTGATCACTGAAAGACCATTACTTACTTACAGGACAAGCCTGACCTGTGCCTTCTGCAAATGTTTCACATTCACCTCTACTGTCGTTTGTTGCAACTTGTCTAGCAAAGACTGTGGCGACCTTCTTAATTCCTCCTTAAATGTGGAATGAAGAGACCGCCCTTCCTTTGCATCATATGCTTTTTTCCTGTTCTTTCCTCTGTGTCCTTCTCAAAAAACCTGCGGTGAGGAAGCTTTGGGGTAGATGAGGACACACCCGCATACTGTACCTCTCTGCCCCTCCTCCCTGCCTGCCCCGTTATGCACAATACGCCGGTGTGCCGAGAGCTACAGCGGACAGTAGCAGTCAGGATTTAAGGAATCTGATGAGTTTGTCGTTTTCATCGGTCACAAAGACGCCGGATTGCTACCCTCACTTCGAGAAGGCTGTCGTGACTTCTGGGAACCTGAGGAACCACAGGGGTGATTTAGAAGTTTATCCAAGCAGGTAAAATGTCTCAGTTCTGATTATGTACTCTGGACTATTGAATATATGGAAGCTTTATTATTCATTTATTTGCTATGTGTATGCAGCTATACATCATATATATATATATATATATATATATATATATATATATATATATGTATGTATTATATAATGTGGAGGGATCTGAAGAGTAAAAAGAAAGAGGGACCACCAAGTCTTGTTTAGCCTAAAATGTATTTTCTTGCAGTTTAATATTTCATAGGCTGCTTCTGCTGAATATTTTAGAGCATGCTGGCACCGTTTGGGACAAGCAACATTCCAGCAAATACGTACGAACAGCATGCCATATGCGGTTCTTTGAATGTTCAGGTATTTCATTGAAAAGGAGGAGAAAGGGATGGGGGACACACGCTTGCACGCTGCATGGATGCAGCATAGTTATGTAGGATGTGCATGTCTAATAGAGAAGGGCCTCTTTTACATGACAGCACTGTGAGAGATGCAGTTTTATGTCAATTGATATGACGCAGAGTTTCATTATATGGTGGTTGTTTAAGACGACCCAGGAACTACTTGGCATGTGAATGTATAACTAAACATGCTGTTCTATATAAATTGTGCGCTATATTTTTAGATCTTCTTTTGCCTACGCTTTGCCATTTTTTATGGCATGTGTGGTATCTCTCATGATTACGATACTAGGGACATACTTGTATTATTATAAACATAATTCATAAAAAAAGGCAGAAGATTTACCCGTTTCAGTCCAAGAAACTTCATCATAAATATTTTATCCCTTACTTCTCTTAGTTCTTTTTTCCTTTAGAGTGAAAGTAGGCAAAGTCCAATGCAGTATATAGAGAAAAAATTGACCAAATATTAAAATGTAAAAAAACACTTATTCTAAAATTAAAATGATTTAGAATTGTAATGTTTTGCATCCTATTTTTAAACACTGGCGCATGACACATTATCAGAAAGTGTATCAGTACCTGTATTCACTCTTCTTTTGTTGCAGAAAGCCTTTATACACTGTAAAAGAAAAGAAAAAAGTTACAGATTTGTACTAAATTTGTACTTGGATGTTTAAGTCATTTCAACTTAAATTACATTAAACTGACTTAAAAAATGAGTTGAATCTTGTATGACTTAATGCTCAACTTATTTTAATTAGTTAAAGCACTGTAAAAACATATGTTGTCATTACTCATTTATCCTATCATTTTTTACAGGGACACAATATTAAAAGATACCCGCATGTTGTCTTTGTTGTCTTTCAGTCGACCCATCCAGTAGCACGCTGTGGCCCTTAGTGCTCTACGGTGTCAAGCCCCCTTCTGTGTGGATTCCCACCCTGCATTTTCCCACCCTGTGGTGCCCTGCCTCGGTGAAAAGTGCAGGCCTCACCCTCCTGCATTATGACTGTGGCCACGGGCGACCCCTCAGATGAGGCGGCAGCACACCCTGGTCTTCCTCAGGACTATGACCCCGGAACGGAGCAGGACTGCTGTGAGCGAGTGGTCATCAACATCTCGGGTCTGCGTTTTGAGACGCAGCTCAAGACCCTTTCGCAATTCCCCGAAACATTACTGGGGGACCCCAAGAAGCGCATGAGGTACTTTGACCCGCTGAGGAACGAGTATTTTTTTGATAGAAGCCGACCCAGCTTTGACGCCATCCTCTATTATTATCAATCGGGCGGAAGGTTGCGGAGACCCGTCAATGTGACTTTGGACGTGTTCTCGGAGGAGATCCGTTTTTATGAGCTCGGAGATGAAGCGATTGAGTTATTCAGGGAGGACGAGGGTTTTATCAAGGAGGAGGAGAGGCCGTTGCCTGAAAATGAGTTTCAGAAGCAGGTCTGGTTGCTGTTCGAGTATCCAGAAAGTTCTGGGCCAGCCAGGATTATAGCGATCATATCAGTCATGGTCATCCTTATCTCCATTGTCAGCTTCTGCCTGGAAACCTTGCCCATCTTCCACAGCGATGAGGAGGAGATCAACAAAGCCCCCATTCCCGGCAGTAACATCACAACCATTTACACATCCAACTACTTCACAGACCCTTTCTTCATTCTAGAGACGCTATGCATCATCTGGTTCTCCTTTGAGTTCTTGGTGCGCTTTTTTGCCTGCCCTAGTAAAGCCAGCTTCTTTGTGAACATAATGAACATGATTGATGTGGTGGCCATCATTCCTTACTTCATTACACTGGGAACGGAGCTGGCGGAGACGGAAGCGGAAGAAGAGCCGCAAGGGCAACAAGCCATGTCTCTTGCCATCCTGAGGGTTATAAGACTCGTACGAGTCTTCAGAATCTTCAAACTTTCCCGTCACTCAAAGGGACTTCAGATTCTTGGCCAAACACTCAAAGCCAGCATGAGAGAATTAGGTTTACTCATCTTCTTCCTCTTCATCGGAGTTATCCTCTTTTCTAGCGCGGTCTACTTCGCAGAAGCTGACGAACCCGAGTCGCAGTTCTACAGCATCCCGGATGCCTTCTGGTGGGCTGTGGTTACAATGACAACCGTCGGTTATGGAGATATGGTGCCCACAACCATTGGAGGAAAAATTGTCGGATCTCTCTGTGCCATCGCTGGCGTCTTGACCATTGCCCTTCCAGTGCCCGTCATCGTCTCAAACTTCAACTACTTCTACCATCGAGAAACAGAAGGTGAAGAGCAAGCACAGTATCTCCAGGTTAGCGCCCTCAAAGCCGATTCCCAAGAAGAGCTGAAGGGAAGTCGAAGTGGATCCACCATCAGCAAGTCCGACTACCTTGAGATCCAAGAAGGTGTCAACAACAGCAACGAGGACATTCAGGACGAGAACCTCAAGACAGCCAATTGCACTTTAGCCAATACAAATTATGTTAATATCAAAAAAATGCTGACAGATGTCTAGTCATTTGGGGAGCAGATCCAACTTGAATTTAAAAAGGACTAGTAAACTGTGTTCGAAGGAGGATTGTTATTAACATGAGATTTACGATCTCCAATACCTCATTGAAACCGTACATCCAGATCCGTCCACAATCCACAAAGTACTCATCAGTGTTCGCATGGAGTCATCTACATCATTCAACACCTTATCCCGGAGCAGGAGCCAAGTATTTATATGGAACTGTGGAACACAAATAAACAGCACATGAGTGTCAATATATTTCAGTCAACATCTTACTCTCAAAGCCAAGCTTCGCCAAAGAAACGTCTTTTGTGTGCTTCATCTGCTGTTAAAAAGGTTTGCCGTCACATGCCGTTCACGTATATGATACAAAGAATACTCACAGAAGTCTCATCCACTCTGATGCTGCTTGTTAAGAACACCAATATTCACATAGAGTCAAGACGGTTGTCTATCATTTTAGTGTTATTATAGTGATCAGCTGGGAATGTCATTGAAGCGGTCTGCTTCTGTGTCGACAGTTGTGTGTGGATCCAAAATACATATGTATGGACAACACTTGTATCTACTCCTTGATTATCCTTCTGCAAAGCTTTTGAAGACAAGATGAATGTCTCTACATGTCCTATTTTATGTTATTTTTAGTCTACAGTGTCTGTGTCTGTTGTTCAACGGCTTTTCTTTTCTCATCTCATATCACCTTTTAACCATTACTAATTGCAGTTCTTCAGGATAGAGAGAATACAGAACATGCTAAATGAAAAATAAGCAAAATAACACCCTAGTGCCACAGAGAAAGAAAAATGCTTGATGTATTGCGTGTAAGAGGATACTGTTCAGTGTATATATTATGCGAGCTGCAGAGAGAGTCCAAAATGTAGTTGATATTCAAATAACTTTCCCACTTAATGAGCCATATTGTAGTTCACACTTTAATGTCCCCTAGCACATTTGTAGCAATGATGTAAGATTATTTTTAATCACTGGCTTGTCTATCATCTTGAAATAATTTTCAGGTGTTGATAGAGCATGGTAGATGTTTTGTCTTTTCTTTTACTGGCTTGGATCGAGAAAAAACACTGGTATTATAGTGTTGCATGGCCTCAATCCTCAATCCTAATGGCATGGATTTTCAGCTCAAGAGAAAGTGATATACAGAAACTTAGCTAGATATTACGACAATATGTATCTTGCTCTGTAAATATACATATATATATATACAGGTTCATCTATTTTTATCTGTTTTATTGTGATCCAAAGGTGCTTTTTTCAGGTTTTGTTTTGCAAGTGGATCTATAAAAAGACACTCAGCATTGCATTTGGACAGACAGTGCAGCATTAGGGCATTGATTGCTGGGACATTGATTGTCTTAGTTTCAGGTGACCTTGAAATCTAGATCTACAGGCTTACACAGGTCTCTTGCATTAAAGACTGTTTTATCGCTAACAATGAATCAGCAGAGAGCTTTGGAAACTATGTAAGTCAATATCGTCTTCTTTTGATTGACCTTCTACAAAAGTTCTGGCTCCAGCCACAGTTGCTGCATCCTCTCCTCAAACTTATATTATCAAGTATAGCCTATATCGAGGCATTATAGCCACTATATTGTATCAAGTATAGCCATTATCTCGAGCATCTTATTGTTTTCATGCTTCTTTTTAGACACAAAATTTGACTGCTTATGGGTGGATTGAAGATTTGACTCCATTATCTGATGTGGCACATGACTGTGCACTCTTAGAAGGTTTCTCACCCACATCTATTTCAGTATCTCACCTGGGCTGCAGGTGCCTTTGTCTTCGTCTCTCTAATATTTTTTTTTAGCAAACTGTATGTGCTGATGCTGCTTATTTAGATGCAGATACTGCATTCACAGCTGCTGCTAATCATGTTATCTTGTTTTAATTCAGAGTATAGATATCACTGCAATGCGCACAGTTGGGGTAGGTTTAACAAAGTCAATGAAACTGAATGTCGCCATACGGTGCATAGCCAGTGCCTAAGATATGTACTAAACTTGTTTGGATGCTTTAAAGCTGAAGTGTGTATTTTTATGTTTAAATTACTTATTTGATCCAAGCTGTAATTAATCCCTTCATGGTATGATTTCCCCAAAACACCGTAGTGCTTTCAAATTTTTGCTCCGTTTAAGCAACCCAACACCACAAAATTGACTCAACCAATGGTGTGATATTAGTGTGAAACGATCTGTCTGTCTGAGCAATGGCAGATTGGAAGGTCTGTTTTGAAAATATCATTTTGGTAATTCCATTAGGAGAGCAGAAATTACACACTTCAGCTTTAATGCAGGCAAACAGCAGGTTTTCTATGCATGACATTGGACAGTATGCTGTTGGTGAATCAGATGTATCATCCTAATACACATCGTCAATGTAACTTCATATTTAATGTGTGGCAATAACATATATTGTGATTTTGGTGCTAGACCTGGCTGTGTCAAATGTCAGGGCTATAACAGTACCTATTTGAAGCCTTCTTTTTTTCACATCTGTGAAACACTGGAAATCCGCAGTCATTGCTTAGCTTGCAGGTGCACTAGCTTCTCGCATTACATTTGCATTGTGTGTTGATTTTCTAAATGTCATTTGAAAGGCTAAATGACAGCATTGAATGTCACAAAATCATATTTGTAAGCATCTTATAATCACTCCATGCATTGCCACGGTTTAGAAGGATGTACATCAACTTATGCAATCAATTTTTTTGTCTTCACAGTGTTCTTTTTTTTTTTAAATGGCAGGGGGAGAGAAAAAGCGATAGTTCACCCAAAAATGAAAATTAGCCCATGATTTACTCACCCTGAAGCCATCCTAGGTCTATATGACATTCTTCTTTCAGACAAATAGCCTACAATCAGAGTTATATTAAAAAATGTCCTGGCTCTTCCAAGCGTTATAATGGGAGTCAATGGGTAGATTTTTTTGGAAGTCTATCAAAGCGCATCCATCCGTGACAAAAGTGCTCGAAACGGCTCTGGGGGAGGGTTAATAAAGGCCTTCTGAAGTTAAGTGATGCGTTCGTGTAAGAAAAATACCCATATTTAAAACTTTATCGACTAAAATAGCTAGCTTCTGGCAGACGCAAGTTGACTTACGCCAAAAGAGTAACACTTGAACTTGACGCACAACGTAATGACGAACGCGGCTGCCCAGCCCTGTTTGTTTGAACTGCGCGAGGCGTCAAATCTTACGCTACTCCAATGTCTGCCGTCTCCGGAAGTGTTATTTTCGTCAATAAAGTTTTAAATATGGATATTATTCTTACACCACCGCATCGCTTAACTTCAGAAGGCCTTTATTAACCCTCCCCCAGAGCCGTTTCGAGCACTTTTATCACGGATGGATGCGCTTTGATAGACTTCCAAAAAAATATACCCATTGACTCCCATTATAACGCTTGGAAGAGCCAGGACATTTTTTAATATAACTCTGATTGTATTTGTCTGAAAGAAGAATGTCATATAGACCTAGGATGGCTTCAGGGTGAGTAAATCATGGGCTAATTGTAATTTTTGGGTGAACTATCCCTTTAAAGGCCAAATTCAATCAAAACTACCGGTATAACCATAAAACCACCTTTCAATAAAGCTGTATTACTATTATTAATTATATTACATTTAACACAGATTTACACCAATTGAAGAACATGTTGTACCATGCTTTGATTGCCTTTGGCCTTGAGTATATGAGTAGGCTGCTGTGATTGAGACAAGCCCTGCATCTGTCCATCCCATGTTATTGAGACTGCAAAGAAAGAAAGAAAGTCTCTCCTATTGCTTAGTTATGCAATACAGTGTGTGTGTGTGTGCGAGTGTGTGTGTGTGTGTGCGTGTGCGTGTGTGTGTGAGGTTTGGGCATGTGTGTGTGTTTGTGCATGTGTGTATATCTGTAAAGCTCTTCAGACCCTATAGCCTGTGCTCAACAGCCAGACAGAGGGAGTCTAGACTTACACAAACACCTCAATTGGCAGAGAGCTGAATGTAACCTATTTCAACCCATTCTGGCTGTAAAGGACAACCCCCAACACACTGAATGTTTTACATTCCTGTTAGTGTGATCCGGTCAATAATATTCACTATAACGCAGCCATGTTTTTTAGGAGGTAAAAAGCACTGAAAAAACAAAATGTCTTCAGTGTTACTGGAAGTAAAAGATGCACTTTACAAGCACAACCAGTGGACAATCTATGGGCGGAGACATGCATATAACCCTTCCAAATGATCAATACTGTCTTAAAGCAAATACAACAATGAAGATGATATATGAAACCCGAAAGCTGTGTTGCTTGTTCCTTTCAATGGATCTCCATGTTGTCATGCATTGTCTAAATGTCATAGAGTTGCTCCGAGCTACTATTTTGCAGATAATTTTAGAAAAGGAAATAATGACAGCAATGCACTGTTTCAGAACACTAGGAGCTTTTTGATGTCGATATTATTAGCTCATCCAGAGGAAAAGATTGGTAGCTTGAAACCATTCAGGGAAAGGTGCCTGGTGGCATCTTTGATTTCATTCCGCTTTAAGTGCTCAGCGTATATAGTCCTCTGCACTTTCCACAGTGATGAGGGTGTGCTAAAAATAGCCATTTCTTTGGGAGCAAAATACATGGGGAACTGTATGCGTGTATAAGAGGACGATATAGACAAGGCTGGTGTATAAAGACTGTCAATGTATATTGGCATATGCTCTAGAGAGTTGGACGCGGAAGGTGAGAAAGAGAGAATTTGTGTGTCTAAGTGACAATAGGAGGAGGACAGAATGTTCAGAAGAAACGGGAATAGATGACAGGGGAGCGGGAGGTGTGGGATCAAATATGACACCTATGGTTAGGTTATGCAAAAGATTTTGTTCGCCAGCAAATCATTCCTAATTCGCCCTATTCATAGAATATTGATTATGTTTGTGTCGCTCTTATATGAATGTGGACTGACACTCAATGGGGTTTAGGAATCTATTTTCATAGGCTATAAAAAAGATATTCTAGCTCATTTTACTTAAGCATTGCTATAAGGCTACAAATACAGAATTTAAATTGTGGAAATCTCAATCCCTCTGTGTGCTGATGCTGCCCGAGGTAATGTTTCATTGAAAAGGAGAGCATAGATGCCCTCTAAAGGCAGTGCCCTGAAATATAATGAGGTAATGTTTCATTGAGGAGGAGAGAATAGATGCCCTCTAAAAGGCAGTGCCCTGAAATATAATGCACATATATTTTCACTGTCTAACAAGATTATATTTTTGGTTGTATGGGTGAATCTCACAAATAAATGCCTGGGTCATATAGAAAACAGACTATTTTAAGAACGGTTTTTTATTTATTTTTTTTATGACAAATTGTCATTACAACAATTAAAATCATCTGGTTCGGTCGTAATGTTTGTTTGTTTCTTTGTTTTTAATAAAATTTCATTTTAAATTAAATTAAATTTAGTACAACGAATATTACTATGATGTATACTTACAATCGTACTTGAACGATTTATAAACTAGTTAAATATTAATCTGCTACTGTCCTTAATTGCTATGACAATGTCACAATGCAAAAAAAAATATATATACAGTATATATGAATAATATATATAATGATATGATAAAATACAAAATAATGAACATAATAAAAAATAATAGTAATTTTTATTCTTTGGATTTGGGGGCGAAATTTGACCCAGATTTTAGAATGCTTCAAAGCATTGCTTTGCAATTCTGAAACCACAAGCTACATCATATTGTATGATTATTATTATTATCATCTGCAAAACATATACTCTGACAGTTTCTACAATGTATACTGTATAATTAACCTGGATACCAGCCCTAACCTGGAAATAACATACTGGTATAGCTGCTTGTAATCTTGTTTAAAAAAAGAAAAACTATTTTATTTTATAATGCAACACTTCACTAATGACAGTATTCAAATCTCCTTTCAGCTCCCAAGTGTTCAGTTGCCATATGGCCTGGACTCAGATCCAAGAACACGGGCTCCTGAGCCACACCCTCCACCCTGAGAGATGGAAAACTGGTGAACCAGAGGGAGGTCGAGTCATACTTCACTCACACCGCCCTAACCGGCTGTGTTTGTTTACCACAGATATGCCACATACTGTTGGATTAAGTTGCGTATGTCAGTTTTTTTCTGTAAAAAAAAAAAAAATCTGGATTTTATCAACTAAATCACTGAGATGTTAAGAATAAATCCATGGGGGAAGTTATATTAACAAATACAAAAACAAATAAGGGGGCCGCTATGGGAAAGAATATGGTAAAGAGGGAAAGGATTTCCCAGAGACCGACTGAGTTGGAACTTCAACCTTTTATTCTAAACTCATCAGTTTTTCTGTAATCATAAACCTCCTCAGATTTATAACCTCCATCATAAACCTATATGACCGTGTCTCCTGCTGAGTCTAGTGATGTAAGCTGTATTGATGTTAGGTACAGCATGATTCTTGTAACCTACCAGAGATATGAGAAGTCTTAAAATATCCCTCATGAGTTAATATTTCATCACCAACTGCAAGCTCAGCATAGTCTCTCTCCAACAGGGAATCTTTCCTATGGAAAGCAACAGAAATGTCATAGATGATAATTCAATTTGGTTAAGGTAACATGAATTTAAATAATGCAACAAAAAAAGACTTATCAGACCCAAAGACTATAGATAGTTTAAGATCAAGGGTAAGAGGTTTAATTCTCTCTTGACTCCCTAAAGGGATTTTTTAATTTTTTTTACTTAAATGCATAAATGAGGACAGTTTTATTTTTATGTTTTTTTGTTTCAAACGTGAATGTGATCTAAAATCATCCAATAAAAGTGCATCAGTGGCTTATTGTAAATACTTTTCCTTTAAGCAGATGATTTTTTGCTCTTGTCCACTAGGGGCAGTGTGCAACAACACAAGGTCTGCCTAGATCAAGTTTCCGCACCACACAGTATCTGTACAAGCAGCATGTGTCTACTACAGAGGGAATGTCACTAGAGAGAGAAAATGACAGAAATACTAAACAATCTGTCAAAGGACAAACTGAAATAACACTTTTGTTCTCACTAATTTTTAAACATGGAAAATGCTTCCATAAGTAAATAATTATACACTAAATTCGTTACATAGGGGTGTAAGACTCCTCCTGCAATGACTCTCCTGGCCGCTAGGGAGCGCTGTCTGCTCCCTCCTGCAATGACTCTCCAGACCGCTAGGGAGCGCTGTCTGCTCCCTCCTGCAATGACTCTCCCAGCCACTAGGTTACACCACCTGCTGTAGACTCTTTAGTTAAGACTGCTCATCAAGCCTCTCCAGTCCCTGCAACCCAGTCCATATCTCAAGCTGCTCCAGTCCTACCAGCCTAGTCTCAGTTTCATAACCAGCACTTCTCCTACTCGAGCCTAGACTTCCAGCCCCTGAGAGGAATCATTGGAACCCAGAGAGGTGTCGATGATTTATTACATGGTGTGCACTTGCTTTCCAATTCCAGCCTAACAGTTTCCCTACAGAGGGCAGCAGGTGGTGCCACCTAGTGGCTGGGAGAGTCATTGCAGGAGAGGGCAGACAGCGCTCTCTAGCAGCCTGGAGTCATTGCAGGAGGAGTCTTAGGAGTTTTGAATCAAAGTCTAACTTCATAAAAGCTCTAGCAATGGTTTTGTATTCAGGTTTCAGAAAACATTGATCAAAACTGTTATATTTTGGCCAATTTTGTGAATTCTATCCTACAAAAAAAATGACATTGTATTTTTGGGCAAACAAGTGTCAAACAGAAAATGAAAGTACTACATTCATCTTGGTGGCTGAAAGCATAATCAAATCAACCAAACTATTTATTTATAAGTCTGCGGAATGTTTGGAACTTTGTGAATGACAGACAGTTCTGTGGGCGAAGATTCTATTTGAGCCTGACCATGCTTGAAATTATAGCCAGAGGTTGTCTTTATTTACTTCTGAGAGTATTAGATGATTACTTTTCTTAATAATCATCAAAAGAAGAAATCACCTAGAAAGGTAGTCATTGGCTTCGGTCAACTGTTTGATTACCAACATTCTTTAAAATATCTTCCTTTGTGTTCAACATAGAAGAAAGAAACTCATATAGGGTTGGAACAACATGAGGGTGAATAAATGATGACCATTTTCATTTTTGGGTGAACTATCCCCCTCAGGTGGTTGCCCTCTAGTTACGAGATGTACAGTAAGTCTCTGCAAAACACAAAATAATGACAATAATTATTTTGATGACAATATAACAATGACAATACAATGAATTCCCCCCTAACATGCAGCAGTTTCAATGTTAAAATTACCGCCTGACCCATTTTCATAACCAGGCCATAAACAAACTAGTATTTAAAGAATCAATACGGGTAAAACTAAAGACCCAAGAGGTGTGAACGTTAAAACCCATTTGTTTATAGAAAGCATAATTTCGTTGTAAGTGAATTGGACTGCATAAAATCAATGGAGTCATTCCATTACTCTCAGACCTATTGATCGCATACAGCAGAAAAGCACAGCCTGGTCTGTGTCAAAAGCAGAGTCCCTTCGACTGTGAGAGTCCGTGAGAGTGTTGCTAAGGTGATAGACAGTCTGCTTCGGTATGGGCAGGTGTGTGAAATACTATAGACAAACTGTTGACCTTAATAGCCCAAGTCTCATTTCACATGTAAGACTACACAGGCGAGAGACATTTAACTCTTGACACGCCACAAAATAGCCATATTACAGTGTCCAAAAAGTATTTGGACACTGTAAGCCACACTTAAAAATGTATGAATGTCAAGAAATATCCAGGGTGGTGAATTTTATTTTAAAGAGAGATAGCAGAAGCAAAAATTCCAAGTATAACATTTCACAAATGATAAAGATGATACAAATTCTTATTATTTTTTATTATTATTATTATTTTTTTGCAGTGCTCAAATGTTTGGGCTTAGTAAGATTATTAAATGTTCTTGAAAGAAGTCTCTTATAAGGCTGGATTTATTTGATCAACTACAGTAAAAAAAGTTATATTTTGAAATATTACTGCAATTTAAATAACTTTTTGTGTAAATGTAAAAAATGTATTTTTTTGTATTTTTAATGTTGTATCCAAGCAAAGCTGGATTTTCAGCATCATTACTCCAGTCTTCAGTGTCACATGATCCTTCAGAAATCATTATAATATGCTGATTTAGAGCGCAAGAAAATTTCTTATCATTATCAATGAGGAAAATAGTTGTGCTGCGTCATATTTGTGGAAAAGTGATATTTTATTTTCAGAATTCTTTGATGAATAGAAAGTTCAAAAGAACAGTATTTACTTTTAAAATGAAAATCTTTGGTAGCATTATAAATGTCACTTTTGATTAGCGTAATTTAAACAAAAATAATAAAAAAAAAGTCTTATTGACCCCAGACTTTGAAATGGTAATGTAGGCTATAACTTGTATACACTTTCTGGTTGTCCAGTTAGAAGGTCAACAATCACTTGGCATTGTAACACTTAGTTTATTTGTATATTTGTAATCATTCTTTCTGCGCACATTGTCTCCAAGGACATAATGAGTACACAAACATGAATGTTAGAAGTTTATAGATGGAAAAAAGTCAAAAGGAATATTGCAATATATATGCAAGTTAGTATGAAACAGCTTGTTCTGGGAAATTTGCCCAAAAGTAACCATGCTTTCCAGCTATGAATAATCTTCTACCTTCAGGCACCATTAGTTTCAGATGTAACTCAGTTTAAACCTTGATTCTCTAATATGCTGTTTTTGCATTCCAGATTGCTTTTGCTTAACCAACGCAAACAACACCGGTGTTGTGGGACTCCTCTGCTGCTGTACAATAGGCTGGCCAGATGGCTCCACAGAGAGAGACTGATACAAGAGTAAAGGACTCTGGAGAGCTGGCGCGCACCTGTGAGAGCCGCTGCAGAACTAATTAACAGGGTTGGCTGCGCTAACAGGCTGCTTCCAAAACAGGCAGGTACAGATAGATCGCTCCCAAAATAGGTGGGAACCTTAAGTGCATCTTGGTCTGTTTTATCGAGAAATCTTTAGCCGATGGAATGACGCTTCAAGTAACAAGCGAGTGGTCTCTCAAAAAATGATAAATTCTCTACACTACAGCCTCTATCTCTATTTATAGGGTCTTTTGCTGATTTATACCATCTGAGTGATGCTGGACTACATCCAGAACCCTTTATAGGCACGATCCCTCTGGTCGAGTGGATCATTTCTGGCCTCATCGGGAAGCTGCAGCTCAATCCGTTAATGGGTGTGATGCAGCAATGCAAACGAAGCAAATGTAGCCGGCTTCACTTAACTTAAGACAATTAAAAAGAAAAAGGGTGTTTGCTCATCAGAACACTAAAACAAAACTGTTAAAAAATGATAAAAAGAAATATAACAGAATAATGTGGTGAAAAATTTACAAATTTCCTATTACTGTATTACTTCTGCAGTAGTATATTCAAAACATCTTCTGAAAGTATAAAAGTTGGTTGGTAACAGGAACGTTACTACATGTACTTGAAATAGTAATAACAGTACATTATGCATAATTACAAACTAACCCTAACTCTATAGTAATGTAGTTAATTAATATTACGAGATACTTATTTGAGAAAGTACAATAACTTAAGTTAACTACATCACCTTAAAATAAGTGTAAACAGTTGAGGTACATAATGTAAAACTTCCTACAGGAACTGAAATTTTAGTTTTTTCTTTTCTGTGCAATCCTCTAATCCTATGATTATGTATATAAATTAGGGATGCACGATATATCGGCCACCATATCGGTATCAGCAGATATCGTTTCATTTTTAATGTTATCGTTATCGGCCCCATAAGAAAATTTGTCTAATATATTAAAGCCGATAAATAATGGATTATTATCTTCAGCTGATACGCTTCAGATGTGCACTGTTTAACATGATGGTTTTGAATTGCTTGAAATATGATTGGAATCACTTCAAAAAGGAGAATACAGTAAAGTGAAACAAGTCTGTCATATCGGCTACATAAAATTATAATGAGAACATTATAATTGTGTGTTTGGGACATGGCTTTTACAGGTGAGACTTTTGTTTTTGTAATCAGGCTCTCATAAATTTTATGAAACTTTGAATTTAGATTTATCGGCCAATATATCGGTTATCAGCTTTCAAATATAAAGAAATGTTCATATCGTTCAGCATCCCAAATATATATATATAAACCCATTACTTAGATTAAATTTAATTCATAATAATTTACTTATTTCAAGACAGGAAAATATCAAAATACTAACCCTTGCAAAACATCAGTCAAAAGAATTCACCTATGACTGGAGGAGTTTTCCCTCTTTCCCGTTTTCGTCTGGCAAGATTGCAGTAGATTACATTCTTTCTCATTTTTATCTCTTTCTGTCTCCCGTTTCAAATTCATGACTGGGCGTTCATTCTGTTAATCTTGCGAACCCTCGCCTCCTGGCACCAGTTCTGCTTAAGCTGGCAAGGACGTCAAGAATGAATTACAGTCAGCCTTCTGGCGCACAGGAACCTTGGGATGTAGAATGAGGGATTTTGCTCTTATATGGAATATGACACTGCACTAATTGCCCCTCACAGTCCTCTATATGCCATTATCATATGCATAGACAAGCTCAAATGAATTCTCAGTAGCTACTTTAGTTGACACAAAAACTGCAACTGTGTTTGTATCAGCTTAGATGAAATTTGACTCGTGACTGTTTTTCCCAGGTGGGGTTATTGTGCGTCAAACAAAAGTCACGTGTTGTTTGAAAGCACGTGTGGTTGAAAACGACAACAAGAGGTAGAAACCTCAGCTTTAAAATGAATGATGTACATAGTGAATGAGAACAAGACTAATCAATTCAGGTTTTATGTAACAAAATGAGTGGAAGGCAGAAGGATCAGTTCTCTAGCGCTTTGAGAAGCACATTTGAAGCGCTTCTGCATCAAATGCAGGGGGCAACACATAGGAAATTTTCTTTTAAAATAATGATTGTAATTTTGACACTATTATTCTTTTCCAAAGTTTGAGGGATGTAGTTTCGCATAGCGAGACTTTTGACTATCAACATGGTAAATTGTGCAGCTTATTCTGGCACAAAGACATCCAAATAGAAAGGAATAGCCCATCTGATTAACAGTTTTGACAAACGCAAAGGTTATAAGCGGAACAGAATGTTTTGTAAAAAATGTTAAATTGTAAACTACTCATGCCTTCATAAAAATACAAAACTTATACCGCAAATTTTGAACGACTCAACCAATGCAATGTTCAACGCAGCATTTAAAAGATACAATGCGAGAAGAAGGAGAGTGTTGCGGTATGAAACTACAACGATTAACTTTAAAAACAAAGCGGAACTGTGCTTAAAGGAACACTCCGACTTTTTGGGACTTTAGCCTATTCACCTTATCCCCCACAGTTAGATAAGTCCATCCTTACCTTTTTCATCTCCGTGCGTGCTGTAACTCTATCTGACGCACCCACCGCTAGCCTAGCTTAGCACAAAGACTGGATGTAAATGGTTGCAGCTAGCATACTAATCCAAATAAGTGACAAAATAGCGCAAACATTTTCCTATTTACATGTTGTGATTCGTATAGTCACAGAGTGTACAAAAAACGAAGTCACATGAGACACAGACATATTTTAACCGTATAAATACTGGGAACTATATTCTCTGAAGGCAAAGCACTGCTACTTGGGCGGAGTGATAACCGCAGCACCTGAGACGCGCTCTCTGCTCCTCACCACGGCGCGTCTCAGGTGCTGCGGTTATCACTCCGCCCAAATAGCAGTCTTTCGCCTTCAGAAATATATAGTCGCCTTCAGAGAATATAGTTCCCAGTATTTATACGGTTAAAATATGTCTGTGTTTCATGTGACTTTGTTTTTTGTACACTCTGTGACTATACAAATCACAACATGTAAATAGAAACATGTTTGCGTTATTTTGTCACTTATTTGGATTAGTATGCTAGCTGCAACCATTTACATCCAGTCTTTGTGCTAAGCTAGGCTAGCGGTGGGTGCGTCAAACAGACTTATAGCACGCACGGGGATGAAAAAGGTATGTATGGACTTTTCTAACTCTGGGGGATAAGGTGAATAGGCTAAAGTCCCAAAAAGTCGGAGTGTTCCTTTAAGTTTGCCAATTATTTCAAGTGCCCCAAAGAAAACTCTTTTAAATATGCCACTTGCAATCTTCCCGAAGTGCTTGTTGTATCAGCTAGAAATATAACAACGATCTATTGTTCATAATTTTTCACACGGCATCTTAAAGTGTCAAAACTCATGCGCAAAACACGAGTTGAATGACTAATTGACCATCACAGTAGTAGCCTGTTACGTACCTTTGTAAACAAGACAAGATAAAGTGGTCAAAAACCTGTGCACCCAAACTCTGGGAAACTGCGAAACGCCAGCCACTGTTGTGTTCAGCATGCATGACGCATGAGGCAGTCCATGAACGATCCATGGTTGTGTCGTCCCTGAAACTAAAGCATGACATGAATTCATGTTGTTCAAAGTATGATGGGTTAGCACATATCCAATCAACTGATACAGTGAACACTTAAGCCACCAATGTCTCATGGCCCTCCGTCAATCAATACTTGGGTGACATTCAACTTCTCCTCACCTTTTTCACAGTAGATCGTTCAGCACTTTTGCGACCTACTCAAAACCCTTACTCAGGCTCTGCTGAACATTTGTAGAGACATGCAGATTGTCTGGAACCAAATCGGTGTCCTGCAGCACTTAGATGCATTGTTACCTTTTGTATGTCTCATTCGCAGTTGCCAGACATCAGCAAGAAGCTAAAAGAAGACTTGATGAATGGCCCCTTTCACTTCTGCCTCTGGACCCTAAACAGAATTGCACTGGATCTCCTGTATAAGCAGTTTAAAGTTGGACTGCGTAGTGTGGCTGAATCGCTGCCGAGCACTGCTGCAGATGTTTGTGTGAGAGCGTACACACTTGTGTGTGTTTGACAGCGATACTGGGTGCCGAGTCAGGTCCCCTGAGCTGATGGGGGAGGACGGAGCCCGAGATGTATGTGATGTGAATTGTGTGTGTTTCTATGCAAGTTAAAGTGTGTGCAAATGTGTGTGCTTATGTGTTTGACAGCGATGCCAATTCAGGCCCCCTGAGCTGATATGATGGAAAGAGGCTGAAACATATGATATGTGATGTGTGCATTATACAAACTTGTCTATGTGTGTGTGTGTGGTGGGGTTCTGCACATTAAAAGATGTGGCAATGTTCAGAATAGAATACTAGAATAGAATACTAGTTGTAGACAGACAGTCAATAAAAAACAAAAACAAACAGCAGCCACCTTTTACAGTTCCTCCTGAACCAAAACACCGAGCTTATGCAGCATTTACGCCATGTTGTAACCGTAATTACGAGATGACATCCCGTGACATTCTACTTACTTCAGACTCGGATTTATGCTCTTCTGTCAACACTATCAACGGCAAAATGAATCTGCAGCAGTCAGGTGGTACAAGAGCTCTGTACGTTGTTTACGTTCATTATTATTGTAACGTTATGTGCTTTGAGACATGAGGTGACACTTTGCAGACTCTGATGTGTGTGTTCATGTGTTTTGAAGGAGGTGTGGCTTTGTAGACGCTCTGAAGGGAGGGTGGGATCTCATGCTTTCAAAGCTAGCTCGCTTTTACTAGCCTCTCTGGAATTGCCTACCCTACCTTTATCCAGCTATCATAATTTTTTAATTTGGGGTAAGATATTTTTAAAGAAATAAATACTTTTATTTAGCAAGAATGCATAAAAATGATCAAAAGTTATATAAGATGTAACATCTATGTTTTAAAAATAAAATGCTTTCAATTTTTTTTAAATTCATACCTTTTTTTTTTTTCTATTCATCAAACAATGCAGAAAAAACGTATCAGTGTATCAGGGTTCCCATTAAAAAAATTAAGCTGTTTTCAACAGTGATAAGAAATGTTTCTTGAGCAGAAAATCAGCATATTAGATTTCTGAATTTCTGATTTCTGAAGGATCATGTGACACTGAAGATTGGAGGAATAATGCTAAAAATTCAGCTTTTCCATCACTGAAAAAAAAAAAACCTTTTATTATATATTAAAATAGAACACCGTCATTTTAAATTGTAATAATATTTCATAAATGTATTGTCATTTTTATCAAGCCTCTGTGAGCATTTTGTTCACAAACATTTTTAAAAAATCTTACTGACCCCAAACATTTGAACAGTAGTGTGTAAAAATGGCTTTTGGCAATCAAACGAGTCAAGATAGAGAAAGAAATGGATATTAACTCCTTTTTTATCCATCACACTGGAAATTAAAAGTAAAGTCAAAGCATTGTGAAATACATTCAATGATTGATGTTCCATTCAAAGCTTGATGGGATAATCGTACTTAATGTTACCTCAACAAGTATCATGTAATGGAGGAATTTTAACTCATTAACATAATTGATTTGCTTTAAAGTCAATGTTTACCATTAACAGTTTCAGAGTTGTAATTTCAATGTTGAGTGCTGTTCCTTTCCACTTTTTTTAAGAATAAACTTGAAAATTTCAAAATTCCAAGTTGTCTTTCCAAGTATCCTATGCACAACGGCATTCATGCATATGTCCATATGCAGTACAATAATAGTATTAGTACTGTACTTTGCTGGTGTCTGTGTAACTGCGTGCTATACGTCTATGTAACTTACGAGTGCGAGTGAGTAATTGTGAGTCTGCGAGTGCGTGTATGTGTGTGCGTGCTCTCGCGCCCTGGAGATGTTGCTCTGTTTGCTTACTCTGCAGCAGCACAAGACCCGGCGTCCTTTACTCAGCGCTGTTTGCCCCGCAGAGCTCTTGCCGGCTCCAGCACTGTGGGGTCCTCCTCTGACACCCCAACACTTCGGCACCCCGCCCGAGTACAGCAAACAGAATGCTAGAGAGACGCACACAGAAAGGAGAACCTGGTCTAAGGTTTAAAGCCAAGCCAGATGCGAAAGGTAAGGTGTGTGCGTGTGTGAGTGCGTGCGTCTCCCTGATGGCTACCGTGGGTCTCAAGTTACTCAGGAGGCATAAGATTACTAAAAGAGAGAGAGCTTAAACAGAACACAAGGGTGTGCAGAAATCTGGTTGCAATGCAGGCTGAGAAGAGGAGCCAGGCTAGAGAGGGACAGAGGCAAAAAGAGGAGCCCCACTCATCCTGGATCAGAGTGCGCACAGAAGGACCGTCCTACCCCAGAGGTTCTCCCTGGTGGGTATTTCCGTGTTTGTTTTTATAGATTGGCTTAAGCATGTGATTTATGTCCTTTGGATGCTGTTATAGAAAGGATATGGACTTTCAATCAAATTTTGATCGAAAAGAATTCAACGGATGTGAATAGAGCCGTTACAGAAGTTTAGAGAGATGAAATAAGATGCTGATCTTGTGTTCTCTCCGTCAAGCCACATTCATTTATACAGTATGTGCTGTGATCGAGTTTTGTGAATTGAGGAGTGAGATAATGATTAGAATTAGAAATAGTTTGTTGTTTGGTTGGATGTTGGATTTGAGCAAGAAGATGAGGGAGGTTTGGAATGATAATTTTAATAGGAAGTTTACGACTCAAATGTTTATATGTAAATTGAAATATCTGTGTTAGTAAATCTTTGAATTATGTGGTTCATTATAACCACTATATACTCAATCTCAGTTGAAATCAAATACTTTAAAGGGATAATGTCCCTTTATCAGATAGATAATACCTGATCAATATCAGTACAGGTCTAATATATATATATATATATATATATAAATTCTCAACCTATCGGGAGAGTTCATCCAAAAAAACAAAAACAATGATGTCATCATTTACTCATCCTCATGTCTTTCCAAGCTGTATGACTTGCTTTCTTCTGTGGAACAGAAAATACGATATTTTGAGAAATGTCGGTTTTGTTTTTGTCCATACCATGGAAGGCAATGGTCACCAAAACATTCTTTAAAATAATTTCGGTAACACTTTACAATAAGGTTGACAATAAGGTTAACATTAGTTAACTACATTAGTTAACATGAACTAACAATGAACATCACTTTTACAGCATTTATTAATCTGTTAATTTCCACATTTACTAATACATAATTAAAATCAAAAGTTGTATTTGTTAAAATTAGTTAATGCACTGTGAAGTATCATGAACAAACAATGAACAGCTGTATTTTTATTAAGTAACAAAGATTAACAAATACTGTAACAAATGTATTGCTCATGGTTAGTTCATGTTAATTAATACATTAACAAATGAAGCCTTATTGTAAAGTGTTACCATAAAGGAAGAAAATTCGACAGCTTGGAACGGCATGAGGGTGAGTAAACGATGACAGGTTAACTATCCTTTTAAGTTGAAAATGTATGTTAGAGCTTCTGTGCTGCTACGAATTAGGTAATATCTGTCCAACTTGAGAACGAAGACAGCTATAGAATATTGTCTAATTATATTTCTGTGACTCGAGCCAGGGATTTGTGATGATTCAGATATATGACGCCGTATTTTCACAGAATTATGCATAAAATATAGCACATACAGTACAATACTTGTATAATGCACATGGTAGTGACCAGCCCCAGAGGTGCTTAGAAACAAAACAATGGGTTTGTACCTGTGATGCATGCGGGGAAACTTTCCCACACGTTGGTGATCAATCTTCTAGACACACACGAGCACACACACATGCACAGTTGAAGGATATAGATGTCATCTCTGTCCGTGGTGCATTTTCACATCTTCAGCATTTTCCCCGGACTAGGCACTGCAGGATAAGGACGGAAGCTTCTGTCAGTTGTAACCTTTGTCCAACCTGCTCTCGCTATACAACTATACCGTTATATATGTGAATCTCTAAAATGAACTGTAAACCCTGCAGTTGTGCTGATATCATAGTGTGTGTGTGTGTGTGTATATTTATCAGTCAAGTCTCACTGAATTCCTTATTGCCATTGAACAGGTAATGAGATTAGTTTCCTTTGCTTTCACAAGATCATTGCAGTTACAGTTGAATAATGTAGGAAATAAATAAATATAAAGTAGTACAATAAATAATAAATAAACAAAAGGTGCAGAGTGCATGGGATATGGTTAACAGTGACAGCGCAAAATATTACGATTGTGTAACGTAAATCTGTTTGAGAAGAATACTAAGAAAATAACAGTACAGACCATTCAAGATGCAAAATGAGCAAAAAGCAAAGTTTCTTGAATAGAATGTGTGTAAAGGGATAGTTTAAAAATAGAAATTCTGTGATCATTTAATCACCCTCAAGTTGGTCCAAACTCTTTTTTTTTATTTCTTCTATGGAACACAGAAGAATATACGGTAACACTTTACAATAAGGTTCATAAGTTAACATTAGTTAACATGAACTAAGAATGAACAATACTTCTTCAGCAGTTAATATTAATTTCAACATTTTAGTAATACGTTATTAAAATCAAAGGATGTATTTGTTAGCATTAGTTAATGCACTGTGAACTAACATGAACAAACAATGAACAGCTGTATTTGTATTAACTTACAATAACAAAGATTAATGAACACTGTAACAATTATATTGCTCATTGTTAGTTCATGTTAGTTAATATACTAATGTTAACTAATGAACCTTATTGTAAAGTGTTACCTAATATATTTTGAAAAATGTTGGAATAGTATGTAAACAATATTGAACCCCAATGACTTTCATTGTATAGACAAAAAATCTTCCATTGTGTTCTTCTGCATAAGGATGAAATGTATAAAGGTTTGAGGGAAAAAATGAGAATGAGTAAATAATTTTTGCATGAACTATCCCTTTAAGGTAGATACAGATACTCTACAGAGTCATATGTATTTGGCCACTATAGCTGAGAATATAACTATAACGATTTAAGCAGTATGATGCGGTTATTCATCCTTAGGAAACGTTTGAAACTTTTCATGCAAAACTAAACACTGCAACACATGAGAACTGCAGTTCCCATATAAACTAAATGCCAATGCCAATGCACTAAAAAATGTGGCCACATGAAACAGAATGCCCAAGTAACCCACCCATCCAACAATACTCCTCTGACAATGGAAAAGATAGGCCCTGCTGTATACTAATAGGGTCAATGGAATATAACGCGGAGCGAAGGTGAGAGGTGTGCGTTACCTTCCAGTGTAGCCACACAAGCTGTCATGGAGCCAGAAGCTTTTCTCTTTGGCGGCTGTGGGTTCTATGGTGTCAAGTGGTACTAGGGGTAGCTGTTTAAATCCTCTGTTCAGGTTATGGTTACCTGTCTCTATTAAACTCTCTGGAAAATAGAACGCTGTAGATAAGAGGCCTGAACTAGACCCTTGACCTGCACCTTTGTTCCTGGCAGGTGACAGACCCTGAGAGGAACAGCACTGGAATCCAAACGCTTTAGTCAGAACACACTGTAAAAAAATTCTACCCTCCCTCTAATTTGATCAATTTGCAGAATTTCACTTGGGCCAATTGAAAAATTTAGATGTGACCAGTCACTAGAAAATTTTGAGTTGGGAGGTTAGAAATGTTTAAAGTGCATGTATATTACTGGAATGTTCTGTGTTAAACAAAATAAAATGTCATAGATGCTGTCGAATACCACAGAAAATTATTTCAACACACAGTTATCAGAGTGTACATTAACAACAATAATAATTACTTTAACTAATATTGTAATGTATGGCACTGGTGCATAGAAGATCACTCTTGATGTTGTACTTAATATAAATAAAAACTTAAACATAGTAAGTTAACATAAATTAAAATGTAACACGTTAATTATAAACAAGTTAACAATTCCAAAAAGCACCCATTTTTTGCCCAGATGCACCTAATTAGCTATTTTGGCCGTTTATGGGAACTGATGGCACAGAAGCTATCAAAAATACTAACATGAATATTTATATTAAACATGAAACATTAAAGGGCTTGTTCACCCAAAAATGATTTAAATCAATTTAATTCAAATTCAAATTCATTTAATTCAAATCATTTACTCACCCTCATGTTGTTCCAAACCCGTAAGACTTTCATTAATCTTCAAAACACAAATGAACATTTTGGTAACACTTTAGAATACGGTTCCTTCATTAATGAATAACTACACAGGAACAAATGAGTAACACACTATTATCATTCTAACTACTATTAACTAACAAGAAACTCTGATTAACAAATTAGTAAGTTATAGCACTCAGTTGAATGTGGTAGTTCACTATTAGCTAATCAGTAACTACTATTTTTCATAACTCCCAGTGAACTACTATATACAGGTTCATAATTAACATGAATAATGCATATTTAGATCGATATTCTAAAGTGAAAAACATGATAACGACCTAATATTGACTGAAATCATAGTAAGCTTTTAAGATTTTGAATAGTAATTCCTTCCGATGTGTTCCCATGATCTTCACATTAAAATACTGATCCAAATAATCAGTAGTTCCTTTAAAAAGATGTTGTAACATTTGAGTCATTACTATCCAAAACCTTACAAAAACCTATTAGTAGTTCCTTTAGAAGGATGTAGTAACATTTGATTAATTACTAATGGGTTACCATTACCTTATATCATACATTATGCATTATTAATATTAATTATAACCTGTTAATAGTAGTTCTTAGTAGTCTTCAGTGAGTTATGAAAAATAGTAGTTACTGATTAGCTAATAGTGAACTACCACATTCGACTGAGCACTATTACTTACTAATTCGTAAATCAGAGTTTCTTGTTAGTTAATAGTTACTAGAATGTTAATGGTGCGTTACTCATTTGTTTCTGTGTAGTTATTCATTAATGAAGGAACAGTATTCTAAAATGTTACCCATATTTTTAATGAAATCTGAGAGCTTTCCGTCCCTCCATTGACAGCTACGCAACTCGGTGACGCTTAAGAAAGTTCATGAAGACATTGTAAAACTAATCCATATGAATTGAGCGGTTTAGTCCAAATTTACTGAAGAGACTTGATCGCTTTATACGATGAACAGATTTAGGCTTTTATTCACATAAACATTTATCAACTTTGTGTAAACGGAAGCTCAAGCATGTTCGCTTGATGTGCAAGAACCAATGAGGTTCATTCTCGTGTTACGCAGCACGTTTGAGCTTCAGCAAGAACCAATGAGGTTCATTCTCATGTTACGCAGCACGTTTGAGCTTCAGCTAGAACCAATGAGGTTCATTCTCGTGTTACGCAGCACGTTTGAGCTTCAGCTAGAACCAATGAGGTTCATTCTCGTGTTACGCAGCACGTTTGAGCTTCAGCTAGAACCAATGAGGTTCATTCTCGTGTTACGCAGCACGTTTGAGCTTCAGCAAGAACCAATGAGGTTCATTCTCGTGTTACGCAGCACGTTTGAGCTTCAGCAAGAACCAATTAGGTTCATTCTCGTGTTACGCAGCACGTTTGAGCTTCAGCTAGAACCAATGAGGTTCATTCTCGTGTTACGCAGCACGTTTGAGCTTCAGCAAGAACCAATGAGGTTCATTCTCGTGTTACGCAGCACGATAGAGCTTCAGCAAGAACCAATTAGGTTCATTCTCGTGTTACGCAGCACGTTTGAGCTTCAGCTAGAACCAATGAGGTTCATTCTCGTGTTACGCAGCACGTTTGAGCTTCAGCTAGAACCAATGAGGTTCATTCTCGTGTTACGCAGCACGTTTGAGCTTCAGCTAGAACCAATGAGGTTCATTCTCGTGTTACGCAGCACGTTTGAGCTTCAGCAAGAACCAATGAGGTTCATTCTCGTGTTACGCAGCACGTTTGAGCTTCAGCTAGAACCAATGAGGTTCATTCTCGTGTTACGCAGCACGTTTGAGCTTCAGCAAGAACCAATGAGGTTCATTCTCGTGTTACGCAGCACGTTTGAGCTTCAGCAAGAACCAATTAGGTTCATTCTCGTGTTACGCAGCACGATAGAGCTTCAGCAAGAACCAATGAGGTTCATTCTCGTGTTACGCAGCACGATAGAGCTTCAGCAAGAACCAATGAGGTTCATTCTCGTGTTACGCAGCACGTTTGAGCTTCAGCAAGAACCAATGAGGTTCATTCTCGTGTTACGCAGCACGATAGAGCTTCAGCAAGAACCAATGAGGTTCATTCTCGTGTTACGCAGCACGTTTGAGCTTCAGCAAGAACCAATGAGGTTCATTCTCGTGTTACGCAGCACGATAGAGCTTCAGCAAGAACCAATGAGGTTTGTTCTCACGCGTCAAGCATGACTGAGCTTCTGTTTATGTTCGCTGATCAATAAGTGGTAGTTGTGTGGACTGTCAATGGAGGGCCAGAAATCTCTCAGATGTAAGGATATGTGATGTCTGTAACCACATATTTGTTTCTGCTTACAATTTATTAATCTGACAAAGGTTCTTTTTGTTCAGCAATAATAATTCCATATGCAACGCAGCAGTGTATCTACAGGTCTACTGCTGTTTTAAACGCCTGTACTACAATACAGAAGATGTGAATTAAAGTGTGTGTGTGTGTGTTACCACAGGAGGCCATAAGGGAGAAATTACGAAAAAGTGCAGTTCTCAGCTCTAAAGCACACTTGGCAGTAGAAAATATGGACAGTTTGGATGCATTATTTATGTTTGTTGAGGCACATTCAAGGAGTTTAAGGAGAGACTAAAATGCTATCTGTTAGTTGTATATCTTTACAGGATTAGTACATCCAAAAATATATAACTTAAAAAGTGCCATAAAAGTATCACATAAATAGTTGTTCAATTAAGTCAATAAAATCATGACATGTTTTTTGGTGCAAACTTGAATTTGTGAGAAAAGTAGAGCTGATTAATTTGGTAGAAGTGTTGGAATCGTTCACATCTCTGTGGAATTGTTCCTTTGGGTTAAATCTTTTCAATTAACTGGTTGATTTTTTAGCTTCCAAGACAAGTTTGAATGATTTGTTAACACATCAGTCTGATCCGATGACTGTTAAAGTCACTATTAAATTTCAGTCTGTTCCTCATACAAAGCTTCAGAAGATTTGGAATATCGTACTCAAGACTTTCATTATACTTTCATGGTAGTTTTGAAAGCCTCGAAAAGAAGGTCAATTAAAGATTTGATTTAACAAGATGGTGAAAAAAATATGAATCTTAAAAATCTTAATTTTTGAGAATTAATCCTTTAACCTATAATGTGCACGCTTAATTTTGAATGGACTGCAGTTGTGTGTATCATGTTAGCTACGATTTTATACTTTGCTTAAAATAATTGTGCGAAAAACCAAAATCTCTATTTGTTCCTTTTTCATTATCTTGTTGTAGTTTGCAACCTTACCTTCCTTGCAATAACACAACTGATTTGTTCCCTTTGTCTTTATCTGCAGATCAGGTGACAGTATCTTGGGATTCGGCTCTCTACTGCAGAATCCGCTTGACTCTTCCCTGATCTCTTCACACTTTGAGGTGCACAGTGGGCTGGCTGGCCTGTGCTTTTGGCTGCTTGTCTGTCATCTCATCCTGGGTTAGGACCCTGAGCTCAGCCCCAGGGAGGGGAGGGAGGCCATGGAGGTTCCTCTGGTCAACTTTGAGAATCTGGACGACATCGGAATCAACCTGGGAGACCCGAGCGACTCAGGATATCCGACCTCACCCACCTCGGATGTCCCGGAACCAAACCAGGGGACCTGTGGCATAAATTCACCCACACACTCACCTCTAAGAGGAAGACGTCCAAGGCGCTCTCTAGCCTCTCCACCAACACTCAGCAAGAAAGGAACTTCAAGCTGCAACAGTCTGATCTCCAACTGGAAGGTTCTGATGAGCATCGAGGGCAGTCCCAATGAGGCTCTCTTAGGAAAAGTAGCCAAGGATTGTTGCGAGGACTATTTTACAGAAAAGGAGAAACTCGAAGATGGCGAACAAAAAATTGTTATCAACGTCTCAGGGATGATGTACGAGACAACACTTAAAACTTTGAATCAGTTCCCAGATACCTTGTTGGGAGACCCAATAAGAAGAATTGACTACTTTGACCCCATGAAGAACGAATATTTCTTTGATCGCAACCGGCCCAGCTTCGATGGAATCTTGTATTTCTATCAGTCCGGAGGTAAGATTCGGAGGCCAGTGAACGTGCCATTGGATGTGTTTGCGGATGAGATAGTGTTCTATCGACTAGGGCATGAGGTCATGGAACAGTTCAGGGAAGATGAAGGTTTCACCAAAGACCCTGAGCCTCAACTTCCAACCAGTGAGATTCACCGTCAGTTTTGGCTGCTCTTTGAGTACCCAGAGAGCTCCAGCGCTGCCAGGTCAGTAGCCTTAGTGTCTGTTTTTGTCATCACTATATCTATTTGTATCTTCTGCCTGGAGACGCTCCCGGAATTCCGTGATGAACGTGAATTTATACCTGCGTTCGTCAACTTAACCCGTGACGCCAACGGCACGCTCCTGTCCCCTACTCCTAATCCTAAGGCCATGGCCTCTGTCTTTACTGACCCCTTCTTTGTGGTGGAGAGCATCTGTATCGTTTGGTTCTGTTTTGAGCTTGGAGTACGTTTTGTGGTGTGCCCCAGCAAAAAGGAATTTTTCAGTAATATCATGAACTTCATTGACATTGTGTCCATTTTACCCTACTTCATTACCGTCATAACAGAACTGATGGCCACCCATGATGGAGAAGACCCCACCGCCGGCCAGAACATGTCTCTGGCCACGCTACGTGTCATCCGATTAGTGCGCGTCTTCAGGATCTTCAAGCTGTCCCGCCATTCCAAGGGCCTGCAGATTCTAGGCCAAACCCTAAAGGCCAGCTTGAGGGAGCTGGGCTTGCTTATTTTCTTCCTCTTCATTGGCGTCATCCTCTTCTCCAGTGCCATTTACTTTGCTGAGGTTGACGAACCCGATACTCAGTTTGTGAGCATCCCGGAAGGATTCTGGTGGGCTGTAGTCACCATGACGACGGTCGGCTACGGTGACATGTGCCCTATCACATTGGGGGGGAAGATGGTTGGGATCCTCTGTGCCATTGCTGGTGTGCTGACCATTGCACTTCCCGTTCCCGTCATCGTCTCCAACTTCAACTACTTCTACCATCGTGAAACGGAGCAGGCGGACAAAATCGTGATTGACGCTGCTGCTGAGGCTGCTGCAAATCAGAAAACCAGCGCTGAGGAGAAGTATGAAAGCAATTACTCGCTGGACAAGAGCAATGGGAATTGGCAGACGGGAAAAAATGGCATTCCATAAGGATTGGTATATTTCACATGACTAGCAATAATGACTACAACAATGCACTTAGAAACTCTCCGTTTTATGGTTTGACAACTGCTTATTTAAGAGCTCTACATATATACCTAATGCTATGCATATACCAACAGTACCTTTGCAGAATGTGCTGTTTCAATGGGAGAACTCGAACAGGATGCTGTTTTAGCCAAAGGCTGCTAAAACACAGCTGGATGACTATAAAACCTCAGTAGCACTATCTACAAAAAGGAAGCAAAAAATATTGTAAGGAACATCCCTTTAAGGCTTTACAGTAATACAAACTGAAATGCACTGAACTGGAAAAGGAATATGAATCACAGAAGACAAAAAAGTACTCGTCATCATTTGTGAGGCAAACGGCTGCATTTGACTGGGGTCAAAACAAGCATTTAATTAATCGCGATTAAGTGCCTGTGTTGCCGAGTCCCTCAAATTAAAGCCGAGGAATCATGAATCTGCACTCTGAGCATCCACCCAGCACCACCTTTTGCTGATGTTGTCGTTCCTTTGGAGTTTTGCACTGACATCACCTTTTGTCCCTGCTGCTTGTGAGAGAAAAGCGTATGCCAAACTGTTATCCATCTTTCAATGTCATCAAATGTCTCCTCTAACAGCCCTGGTAGTTGTCAAAACATAATCAGGCCTGTTTTAAATTTAAATACAGTATCTTACGCATGCAAGTATGTTATATTTGGATGACCCACCGTACTGTGGCAGCATCTGCTTGCTGCTCGTCCCACATTTCTTCTGGTGTTTCTATTTTTGTCAGCATACACATAGAACGAGACACTAGTACTCTATCTTTAGGGTGAGATGGTTTTTTTATTCTTTCTATGCTGACTTAGTTAAAGTTTTTGTACACACCTTTACTTGGTAATTTCAGACAATTTCACATCATATCTTGTCTCATGTTTGACCGAATGTATATGACAACAGTGATGATAACCAGTAGGATAAACAGCACTTATTTCTTTAACTAAAGGCTTCATTAGCCTACTATCAGCCTTACTTGTTATGCACATCGATATGTATGGCTGAAAAACGCACAAGAATTTAAGCATGAATTTATATGGGTTAGCCACTCAAAACAATACTTGTCGGTCAAACAGAGTACACATAAAAGAAGCTTTAATTTAGGGTGGTTCTGATGATGGAGGCAACAAGTGTTATTTAAGAATGGATTTCCATGCATCACACTAATTTAAGCTGACTTGACAAGCCATTAAGGCAGAGAGCATGATCGCACACTGCATGTACTGTATAGTAAAACGAAACCAATGAACGACCAGCCACTACTGAAAGATGGAAAAGATTGACGTGAATATATCATCCAGCCTAAAGACTTACTTGTAAATGTGTGCAACATCAGGACTTACACAACGTAACAGGTTTATCTAATGAACAGAACAAGAATCATTATTTTACAAGCATATTAGTAACATTCATAGCAAAGTGAAAACAATTACACAAAGTTTTTGTCATGCAATCAAGCATATGTCTGTCTTTACTCATGATTGCAATAGATTTTCACTTATGAGATATTATTGTCTTTCATAATAGTTCAATTTCTGTCTTTGGAGTAGGAGTAAGATCTGTTACGCTCATCACGACAACAGTTTTAATTTTTTTAGTGATTAAACTATGCCCATAGAAATCTGTGCTCCATAACTTGAAGTTTCTTTATTGCAGGAGAGAGAATATTTCCTGCTTTATTCACATAAAACATATTGCACATTTGCATGTTTTTGTAAAAAGCAAAAATACAGAGGACAAATATTTGTTTCCAAAGCATATTTTGATTGTAGCATTTCAGCACTGACTAAAGCAAAGCAATACAGCACTTTTCAGGGAAGCTTGAAAATTAAACTTATGCCAGCAGTTAACATTGCATTTTTGAGGCACTTAACGTATAATTGCAATATAGAAGTTGAAATGCTTTTTATCATGCTGTTGTAGATTGTAAAAGATGCATGGAAACACTGAGATCTATGAATTTGATAACATGATCATGCTTTGACTAGAGGTAGAAATATGACATTTAAGTCAACCCTCCATTGTGTCAATGGAAAAATCGTAAGTATATTCCCTTAGGCATGCATTTTATGTCATAGTATGGCAAAATATTAATAGCAATATTGAAAGTCATTGTTCAATAAATCCTGAGAGTTCTATTTTGATTTTATACAATTATCCCACCGACGAAGGTGATAATGCCAGTGTTATGTGATCATTATGGCATTTAGCATCTCTTGAATGTATGCTATGGCTGTATGATATATTTTGACTGTTTAAGCACTATATTTTATTCATGATATTCTGAGTGCCTTTTATTAAATATATATTAAATTTAATGGCTCCATCTTTGTGTGATTTAACAAGGATTCTCATTCTATGAATATGTGTCGTCCCAACACAAAATCAAATATTTTTATCATACAAAACTAAACAAAAAGTAACATTAAAGAGTGAAACATTGGTGCCCTCATCTACACATGCACCACTTTAGTAAAGCAAAACAAAAATTATTGATAAAATCTGGATTACCGTCGGCACACTGAATAAAGTTTCATACTAAAAAGCTGACAACATTCTCCCGTTTTTTTATTCATCAGCACTTTTTTCACTTTTAAGAACAACAAAATGTGAACATTGAAACTAAAAATGTTCTTATCTGTGTTTTTGAAGTATTATTCATAGACCAGAAGATCAACTCCAAGCATTTGAGAGTTCATAAGGTTTTTATTGGAGAGGTTAAAAAGGTTTGTCCAGTTCACTCACACAGAGTGACCATGATTTGTTGGCATGACCTGTGGAGTTTTTTGGGGACGGAGACTAAACAGTGCAAGATCCCACAATGAGAGCACATTAATCTTTAAGGGCATTTTGTTTGTGTATGTGCCCATTAATGTTTCAAAGCTCACCGTCTATGCAGACGTAATGGGCATTTCCATTTATTTGGCTGCTCTAAATTACCAACTTCCAATCATTATAAAATCAAAATGTTGATTTAGTTTAATGTTCACTAGATGCATATTTGCCCATCAAGCTACAGTATTTCCCCTAACAGGTATTTTTTCTTATGATTTCTCCTGCGTATATGGACAAAGCATTTTCTTGTTTTATAAGAAAACAAAGTTGAAAGAATACAAAGCATGTTTGCATGCATGATCTTACATGATTATTGCCATGTAAACACCCTAAATGGCATTATTTTATTGCAGAAAAGTCATAATTTAAGCCAAATCCAAACGACACCCCTAGATTTTTAACCTGATACCAATTTTGCTTTGCATGTAAATGCCTTATATTTATCCATTTATTCAGTTGAGCTGTGAATCAACTGAAGTTGAAGTGAGGTCAAAATGTTTACACATTTATAAAAAAAAAAAAAAAAAACGTTTTAATATTTTAAAGCAACCTCTAAATGATTATAAATTCACTATTTTAATTATTGAATCAGATTTATTTTTTCTGTTTGCTTCATAGTGGTTATTTCAAGACATGATTGATTTCAGTAATTTGACAGGGAGTCATAGAAGCACTCTTGTCTGGAGGTAAGAGTCCAGTTGAGACACTAAAATATTGAGCAGTGAGACAGCAAAGTAACCAAATACCAAACTATGTATATAGTATGTAAGAGAATGCTGGTAATGTTTTGTGGTTATGTAAGACGAATCCTAGGTATTATATAACCGTCATCTGAGCGGTGTCATTTTTGAAGTATGATATTGCAATATTTGTTTAAAATTATAGTTCCCTCTGTGTTTTTAGAGATAAGCAAACAGATAGTCTCCAAGCAAAGCAATTAAAACGTTTGTAAGTATCGTTTAATACTTGTTAAAGTTCACCCACGATTGAAAATTCTGTCATCATTTACTCGCACTCATGTTGTTCTGAACCTGTATGAGTTTGTTTCTTCTGTTGAACACAAAAATAAGATATTTTGAAGAGTATTTTAACCACTAACCAGACAGTTGACGGTAACCATTGACTTCCAAATTAGGAAAATAATACTATGGAAGTCAGTGGCTCAACTGTCTGGTTACCAACATTCTTTAAACTATCTTTTGTGTTCAACATAAGAAAGAAACATACAGGTTCAGAACAACATGAGGGTGAGTAAATGATGACAGAATTTTCATTTTTGGGGCGAACTATCCATTTAATTTCAGCAAACAGTATATGCAAATTGTCAAAATACAAAAACAAAATGAAATACTTAAGAAACGCATCCTCATTGGCTTGCTCACTAGGGGTTGTACTTTTTTTTTTTCTTTGGAATGATATGCATTTCCATTTATATAAATAATAATATATTTTAAATATTCAATAACAACACTTAAAATATATGAAAATCTCCTCAGCAGTCACACCGGTCACACCACAGGCCAGACTAGGTGCCTTAAACGATGTGTCCTTAATTTTATCTGCTTTTATCTCAAAAACCCGACACTAGACTGATAACCCCTGATAGGACCAATTAGGAGATTGAGGAAAGAAAAATCACACAAAGGCTGCAATCGCCTTAATACCCTGGAGATACCCTCAGTCTCATATATACTTAACTGGTCAGGTGCAAGGTAGGGTCAAGCAGTGTATGGAGAGAGACGTGGTTATAAACAATTAATGGCCAGCCATTTTGTTCTAGTCTTGCACTGTTAAGACCGTTCAGGTCTCTCTAGCTCTGTGGCTGGAGCAAGTTACTATAGCAAGTTAAGGCTGGGTAAGACTGATTACATCTACAACAGGCAGAAAGTGAAAGAAACTGACCCCTATAACCCGAGCGTGGTTCAATTTGTACTTTCACGCAATCCTGATTACTGCGGTAACTTTAGTATGCAGTCCAGACGATATTTGTGGTTGTGCCCTGCAATGCCAAAAGTCATGGGTTCAATTTTCCAGGGATAATATGTCTATTTTGAACGCACTTTATGGATAAAACTGCATTGCAAGTGCCAAAAATATAAAAGTCTGCAGTAACATTAACTTAATCTGATTCATGAATTTGGCATTTCTATCCAAATGCCAACTTAAATTCCTCTAAATGAATACATTTTAATAATGCATTTATTTAGAATTAACAAGAATTGATTGAGTCGTTGGAAGTTGGGCATTGCTAACTACATGAAGGCAGATCTGAATGGCAGTTTTCAGCCAGTTTGGCCCCACTTTCAATGAGAGCGAAACATGCAGATCTCAACTTCATGCAAATGAGCAGTAAAATAATGTGGCCAACTAACAACGAGACTCCAAACAGTTACCCGCCGGACACCACATTCAGCACACCACTGAATGTGTTGTGCACATTAGTGTAACCACTAATTCTTCTAAAGTAACCCTATCCAACGATGACAAAAGGGGAAAAAAATGTTGATATCAGTAAGGAGGACAACAGTTTCAGCTCAATGGTAATATACAGGCAGAGGAGGAGGCATTGCCAGCACATTACTGATCAGTGATCACCCAGTCATTTGCATAATGACTTTCATGTTCAATGAGTAACCACACTAAACAACTCACTCACTCAGATATCAATACTTTCACGTCTGATTCATAATCAAGCTCATAATCCAAATTGCTCGACAAAAAGAGTCATCATGAAACCTACAACGTTTACAGAAGATCATGATAGCCTATCAATTAGTATATAAACTAAAAAAGGTTACACAAAACGTTTGATATTATTGTTACTTTAATATTATTATATTATATTATAAAAGAAAAGAAAAGAAACAAAAAGAGACTTTGTATTCTGATATCAGCTCTTAGTGAGGGGAAAAAAACGCAAAATGATTAACAAGAAAGCATGTCTTTCTATTGAGCTATCCTTCCAGACTGCACACAAAAACTACTCGGTTACTAACGTAACCTCGGTTCCCTGAGAGGAGGTAGCTTACGCTGTGGGAACACCATGTAAAACGCTGTGCGTGCTGACTTCGCTCTATTAAGCCGGAGGCAGATGCCTGAGCCTTTAAGCAAAGTAATTATCTAACGAGCCGGCCGAAGGCGGGCTTTATAAGGGACAATGTGGAACGGCCCAATGGGCGTCCAGAGAAACACACAAGCACATTTTTATGTACTGATATGCATGAAAAATCCTCTAAGTCAGTCAGAGACGGACCCTATAAGGGAGGAGATAATGCTCAGCATGTACACACTCCAGCCTATGCATAGCTAGACCGACAGTATGTTGGAGTGCAATGAGGGGACCTGTAGGTTATAAAACCTGATAAATGTTGACGGTGAGGCCCAGCCTGCTGCCGCACAAATATCTTGAATGGGTATCCCACTCGACCACGCCCACGAGGAGGCCATGCCTCTCGTAGAGTGAGCTCTGATGCCCAAGGGGCACTGAAGGCCCTTGGCTTCATAAGCCAGCGCTATAACATCAACTATCCAGCGCGATATTCTCTGCTTTGAAACAGCGAGACCCTTGGGTGCAGCCGCCAAAGCATACGAACAATTGCTCTGTCTGTCTGAACAGGGCAGAACGTTCCACATATACTCTGAGCGCCCTGACCGGGCAGAGTAAATTAGCGTCGCTTTCGTCCGCAGGAGACGATAGCGCGGCCAAAGATATCACCTGTGCTCTGGAGGGTGTAGAGAGCACCTTAGGAATATACCCGTGTTTTGGCCTGAGGACAACTCTGCTGTCGTTAGGTCCAAACTCCAGGCAGGCAGCGCTTGATGACAGCGCGTGCAGGTCGCCCACTCTTTTGACCGAGGCGAGAGCCAGCAAGAGAGCAGTTTTGAGTGAGAGCTGTTTAAGGTGCACAGTTCGGAGGGGTTCGAACGGGGCACTTTTGAGTGCGTCCAGGACCGTGGCCAGGTCCCAGATCGGCACTGAGGGGGGGCGTGGGGAATTTATCCTCCTGGCGCCCCTCAGGAAACGAACAACTAGGTAGTTTTTCCCTAGTGTGCGTCCTTCTACGGGGTCGTGTGATGCCGCTATGGCAGCCACATATACTTTGAGCGTGGAGGGGGTGCGGCCTGCCTCCAACAGCTCTTGTAAGAAAACGAGCACACTCTGTACTTCGCATGTCTCAGGGTTCAGGTTCCTGGATTTACACCAGTCACTGAACACCTTCCATTTCTGGGCATATAAGCGCCTCGTAGAGGGCGCTCGCGCTTCAGTGATGGTTCTCAACACTCCACTGGGGAGGTTCCCGGGAACCCGTTGAGGGGCCATGCATGGAGGGCCCACAGATCGGGGCGGGGATGGAGGATCATCCCGTTGGCCTGCCTGAGGAGGTCCAGCCTCAGCGGAATTGGCCATGGAGCAGATTGCATCATCTGCATCAGTTCTGGAAACCACGTCTGGTTCTTCCAGAGTGGGGCTACCAGGAGCACTGCACATTTCTCCTCCCTGATCCGACTGATGACCTGGGGTAGCATCGCGACCGGAGGGAAGGCATACAGCGGGCGGCTCAGGTTTGCCAAAGGTTTGCCATAACCACTGAATCGTCAGGGGGTGGAGAGACCATTCTCCTGGGAGAACTTTGTCTCTGGACTGCATGTCCGCTCCCTGGTTCAGAACACCTGGCACATGCGCTGCTCTCAGCGAGCGCAGGTTGCGCTGGGACCATAGGAGGAGCTCCCTGGCCATCGAGTGCAGGGAGCTCGATCTGAGTCCACCCTGACTATTTATATACGAGACTACCGTCATGTTGTCCGTTCGGACTAGGACGTGCTCGTCCTTCAGGTACGGAAGCAGGGCTCTGAGAGCCAAAGCGACCGCTTTCAATTCCAGACAGTTTATATGTAGGCGCTTCTCCGGGTTTGACCACAAGCCGGAGACAGGCCTGCCCTCGTAAAGGGCCCCCCAACCTATTTTGGAGGCATCTGTCGTGATCATTTTTCTCCTTGTGTTCACGCCCAAACTCACACCGGACTGATACCAGTCGACAGCTTTCCAGGGCGTCAGGGCTTTTACGCAGCCGTGATTTGCTCTGATTAAAAAGTGGCCCGAGCGCCACGTGTGAGTGAGTGGGGACACGGCTTTTGAGCCAGCGTTGGAGAGGACGCATGTGCAACAAACCTAGCTGGAGTACAGCTGATGCCGAGGCCATGAGACCGAGCATCCTTTGAAATCGCTTGACGGGGGCCCGTGCGCGCCCGCTCTGAACGATGTTGTAAGGCGCCGGATAGTGAGCCTAGCACTATTCCCAGAAAATAAATATTCTGGCTGGGGGATAGCATGCTCTTTGCAAAATTGATTCTTAGACCCAGGCATTTTAGATGACTGATAATCCAAGACCTGTATGCCACTAACTGGCTCTCTGATTGTGCTAGGACTAGCCAATCGTCGAGATAATTTAGTATTCGCACTCCCCGCTGCCTCAGGGGGGAAAGTGCTGCATCCATACATTTTGTGAATGTACGGGGTGCCAGTGACAGGCCGAATGGTAGTACTGTGTACTGGTATGAAAGCGAATCTCAGAAAAGGCCTGTGATGAGGCGCTATCGGAATGTGAAAGTAAGCGTCTTTCAGATCCACTGATAGAAACCAATCCCCCAGGCGAACTTGCGCGAGGATATGCTTGGTTGTTAACAGTCTGAATGAGCGAATCATTAAAGCTTTGTTCAGATGTCTGAGATCTAGAATGGGGCGGAGACCACCATCCTTCTTCGGGACGAGAAAATATCGACGGTAAAAACCTGCCTCGCTCATAGAGGGAGGGACTGTTTCTATAGCGCCTTTCTCTATCAGTTTGAGCACCTCGGTGCGTAGAACATGTGAAACATCTTTTCTCACTTTCGTCTCGACCACTGCTGTGAAGCGGAGCGAGTAACCGTGTTTTATTATGTTCAAAACCCATTTCGGCATGCCGGGGATATTTTCCCAAGCTTTCGCTCGCACAGATATGGGCTGAATGCTGGCTGGGGGCGTGTCGCAGTGACGTATGGCTCCCGCCGACCAATCGCCTTGTGCTAATACCGAGCTTACCGCTTGCGCGCGCTGAACAGCTTTGTTGAATGCCGATTGCAGGGGTGCATGTGAGATTACAGGCACGCTCGCCATAAAACTCACAGTGTGAGATGGGGAAATGTTTAAGACTGTATGGACAGTGCTTATGAGTGGGGGTGCATAGACTGTGGTAGGCACGTGCGCCACTTTCATAAAACTTCCCGCTCGTGGCGGAAGGTTTTTGGCCATATAAACAGTGTTTGTGAGTTGGGGTGCGTGCATAACAGCGGGCACACGCGCTACTCTTATAGAATTTCCCGCTTTTACTGGGGAAGTGTTTATAACTGTGGGAACAGTGCTTAAGTGTAGTGGTGCATATGTGACAGTTGGCACACAATCTACATTTATGGGGCGTCCAGCCTGAGCTGGGAAAGCATTTGGCACTGCTTTGACAGTTTTGATATGTGGGAATGCGCACTTTGGTGTGGACACGTGACCCTTTAATGACACAGGCAGAAAATGGCTCTTTATGTTTGATATGATTTCTGTGTGTCGCCGTAAAAACGGCGTTGGTTTGCAGGTGAGCGAGCTGTGTGGCTGGCACATTGGCTGCTGTACAGACATTTCCAGCCGCCTGTAAGGGGACTGGGTAATGTTTTAAACGTTTTGGAGAGAACGGTCCGGCTTTTGCGAGACACGCGCTCTCCCTTTTTCTCCCTGTAGCTAGGAGGACTTACGAGGCTCTGGGTTCAGCACAATCTTGGGCCGAGGTCCCCGTCGCTCAGAGCGCGAGCGGCGACGAAAGTCAGTGTCAGGTCTGGGCTGAGAGACGGGAGGCGCCGTCATAGCTCGCTGCTGCTGAGGCGGCCTTTGGCGGCTCTGCGATGAGCTAGATCGCTTGGGCAGGAAGTGACGCATAGCCTGCGAATCCTTACGGGCTTCGGTGAAGCGCTCAGCGAACTCCTTCACCGCTGGTCCGAACAGGCCGCTTTGGGAGATAGGCACGTCGAGGAATGACGCCTTATCTGCATCCTTCATCTCTGTTAGCGTCCGCCACAGATGGCGCTCAAGGACAGTTAGGTTAGCCATAGCACGGCCGATGGATTGGGCGGTGGCTTTTGTGGCTCGCAGTGCTATGTCGGTGGCGCTGCGCAGGTCCTTGAATGCCTCAGGATCAGGTCCAGACTCGTCCATACTGCGGAGAAGTTTAGCTTGAAACACCTGGAGGACAGCCATAGAGTGAAGCGCTGAGGCAGCTTGGCCGGCGGCGGCGTATGCGCGACCGGCGAGAGCTGAAGTAGACCGGCAAGGCTTCGAGGGATGAGAAGCTTTGGCTTTCCATCCAGCGTTGGAGGGTGGACACAGTTGATTGGCCACAGCCTCCTCGAGGGGCGGAGTCCCCTCATAGCCTCTTTCTTTCGCGCCGTCCACAGAGGAGAGGGACAAAGAAAAAGAAGGCTTCAGGCGAGCGGAGTGCGGGGCTTTCCGCGACTTCGTGAGTTCGTCGTGAACTTCCAGGAAGAAAGGGGAGGGCCTTTGCCGAGGGGCCTGTTGGTGCCCCTGCAGGAACCACTCGTCCAGTCGGCTGCGGGCGGGTTCTTCCGGGGAAGACCAATCGAGCCCGAGGTCTTCCACGGCCTTAGATAGGATGCGGACGATCTCCGAGTCCATGCTGGAGCCCACGCTCGTGCCCGCTAATGTCGATGGCGCGGGGTCGAAGGACGAGCCCGGCCAGTCGTCGGATGCAGCATCACAGGAAAGGCTGTCATCCTTGTCGTCGTCATCCCCTGACGCGCCAAACGAGACGAGACCCATTGCTCCGCTGGAGGGGTGCTGGTCCGCCTGTGTGAACTGGACTGGCGGCGGGGAGTCTTCGGGTGGTGGTGAAGCATGCGGGGATTGGCCCGGCGTGACATCACTGCAAACCGCACGCTCTGGCGGCCTCTGTGAGCGGCGCTTCTTCTTGCGCAGCTCGACCAGAGGGGATGGTAGCACGGTAGAAGTGGGCTCTTTCGCGGTGAAAACGGCGAAGCGAGCGCGCAGCTCGGTGAGGCCCAGGGCGTCACACTCGGGACATCCGCCTCGAGTAAGGGCAGCCTCTGTGTGGTCCGGTCCCAAGCAGCGGGTGCAAAGGATGTGACGATCCCCGTCCTGAAGAGGGCCCCGACACGAGGCGCAGGAAGGCATTTGAAACAACGCCTTGAATTTGCTCTTTTAGAAAAGTGTCGCGGGGGCGAACACTGTAAGCTAGAGGGCTGCATTGGGATTGAGTCCCGCCGGGTCCCGCGGGACCCAACGCAAATCTCGCGGGAGCGGGCGGTTTGAACTTTGCTGCGGGCGGGAATGGGCGGACAAATAAAACCCCTGCGGGATTGGGAGGTAGCCTAACGACATGATGGAGATGTCAATGATGTGGAAAAGAACCTTAAACGAGGTATTTACGGCACAAAACCTGAGCAAGGCAAGTCTGACATTTACTATTCATCTTCCTGATCAGTGCGTCAGAATACATGCAGGCCAGGGAAACGAAACCAACAACCCCATGAATCTCTTTAACAATAGCAATACAAATACGGCAGAAGACACAAAGTCAGTGCATCTCTATTATTGTGCGGGAATAAATTATCCGAGTTTTGCGGGTGCGGGCGGGAGTGGACATACATATTGCGGGAGCGGGCGGGAGTGTTACACATACGTTGCGGGAGCGGGCGGTAATGGTCAAAAATTCGGCGGGCGCGGGCGGGAGCGGGATGAAGAAAACAGTCCCGCGCAGGACTCTACTGTAAGCTTTGAAAAGGATATAAAGGTGATGCGCGCCGGATGGCTTAGCAGAAGGAGACAGAAGGCGATCGAAGGCGGCGTCCTCGAAGCAGTCCTGCTGTAGGCTTGTCGACGGCGGCGGCGAAAAGACTCCAAGAAATCCGGAGGATCCAGCGAAGAGAAGGTCTTTGCTGAAGGAGATAAAATCTAAAGAAATCAGACGACGGGGCGCCCAATATATAGCCCTTGGCCACGCCCATCTTGGCGGGCTCTGACGCGTGCGGGCGCGAAGCACGCTCATTGGAAGCGGGTTCAGAGTCGCCCCGTCATAGGTTCGTGCAGTTGCCGCAGCACAGCCAATGACCGAGCTGCCTCGCTCATTGCTGTATGCTGTGCAGCTGCAATGCGTTTTACATAAAGACTTCAATATTTCTCGAGAAAAGGAGTTTTCCCATAGCGTAAGCTACTTACGCAACAGGAGGAACCTCTCGAAAGGGAACACAACAGCAGTACGTGTTCAGAATGTGTCCAATTCATGAACAAATGATGAACCAGGGCTGTGTTTTTCAAAAGCATCGTGATCTAAGATTGTTGAGGCCATTTAAGAATTGATCAAAAAGAGTCATGGGCGTCTGGAATCGGTACTCATTTTGAATAAGTCATTACTTAACTGCTAAAAAAGTATGTTTTATATATAGTATGAATGTGCGTAGTATGTAATCTGGACATACATTCGCCATGTTATTGTCATGTGATCTACCGGCGTCAGTTGCATTGCTTTACTGCAATTCACAAATTCTCTCCTGTGGCCTCATGGGATAGTAAAGTGTCCTTCCATTATGCACACTTCACTTCGATCGTGGCCACTTGAGAGCGTGTGCACTGCACGCAACAGGAAGTAAGTGCGCAAGACTGTCCCATGTCCTAAAAATGCCAGAGCGCTGTACCCTGATGCACACTAAACCCACACTAAGCGTATCCCATCATGCATTAGATTCAGGAACTCGTGTGCCCCGAAATCGTGAGATGTCGAGGAAAACATTCCACTGCCAGTTAAATTATATAGATATTACATATAATATGGTAGTAAAACATAAAGTGTTGCACATTTTATTGATGCAAAGATGAGTAGGCTTTATATTTTGTACAACATTTTTACAACAATTTTAATTAGAAGCACCACAATTTTTTAATAGTGTCTCCTGTTACATAGGGACTACTGAACAGACATTTAGAAGTTATTTTTAAAATGCAAAGTATTGAAAATCAAAATAAAGTTCTGTAAACACTTTCACTTTTTGCAACACTACAATCAAATGTTCTTTACACAATTACAGCCTCCATGCCCACTTGAACACTTGGGCCAAATACAGGAAATACCACGTCATGTAGCCTAAGTCAAGTCAAGCGCATAGACTGCAAGTTTGGGTATTTGGACAGACCCAGAATCTCCAGGTAATTTTGCCTACTTTTTGGAGTAGTGAATTCGGACATACTTCTTGTCACATAGGCTACTGTTTTCTCCCTACTATAGGGAAGTATGCTATTTTGGATGCAGCCATGTACTCCGTTAGCTCCGTTATACTCTGTTTGAATCGGTCTGGTGAATCATTCACTGAATGAACTCACTGAATCAGTTAAGACTGGTTACTGAATCAACATTCGATTCTCTTTTGGAACTGCAATGCATCATTATTTCCAGTGATGTCAGTCTTAAAATTAGTGAGTTTTGTGTACAAAGGTTCATAACATCATTTTTTAAAACACGCAATAGGCTACCTATTGTCTGACATAAATTACATTATACAGTTTACATCAACACTGTTTATTTGTTTAGTCAAAAACTCAAGTCGGATAGTTGAGTGTATGCCTACTTGATTAGCCTAAATGTGATGTCCAATAGAAGAGTAGCCTATAAAATGTCTCTTAACAACCCACAAATACGTCACTAACAGAACAGATTCTGCAAAAACTAACTTACCTCTTGCACCATTGAGAGTAAAAGTCTTGCTCGCGTACATCTCTTGTGCCAACGCATTCTCATCCCAAAGCGTAATACCCGTAATTCCTCAAATAAAGACCGGTATTCAAATAAACGCCGGGCCTCTGATAGTGGCCGGGGGCGTGGTCAACGCGGACAAATAAAGGCCGGTCTCAAATTAAGGCCGGGGAAAAATTAGTGTACACTCAAAGACGGACTCGCTCAGCGGTTGTCATATCACAACTATTCAGTGTTTTTAACCACATGTTTATTTTAGGTTTCAGATATTTAAATAGATATGATTTATAGCAAAACAATACATTTATAGTTTGTAAAATACACAATGGTGTCTATGGAAGCAGCAATAACAATCCATTCAAATATATTTGGCGACGTGTTTTATTCATATCAGATACACAGTGTAAGTAACTATAAAGTTTACTCTATTCTTCTCCCAGTTCACTGGCCACTTACTTTCATGTATTTCGGGAGAAACTGAAGAATTCACGCGCTGTAACGTAACAAATCCAACAGACAGGAATCTCTGAACTGCGGTGCCCATCTCACGTTACAGATCAAGATCATTTATAAAGGGTTTTAAACGACAAAACAAACTCACTTACACGGATTTGAGAGTCAGAATAGAAGATAGTTGATGACATGGTAAGCAAGTTTGTTAATATTTAGAAATAAAAGCGCTACATCTGTCATACAGCGCTATTTTGGCTGTGGTGAACACGTGCCAAGCATGACGCGTCACCATGGAAACTTGGCTGGCGGGCGGGCGGGGATCGCGAATTAGAAATAAAGGCCTGCCTCTAATAAAAGCCTGCTTCAAATAAAAGCCGGCTACCATCTGCAGTTCAGGTAAATAAAGGCCCCGGTCTTTATTTGAGGAATTACGGTATATTGACTCTTTTGCCAAAGCGTCTATATCCAACGCATATGGCACCCTTTAGCGTCAATATAACACGCTTTGGTTTTGGGTAGGTTTAGGTCTGGGGTAGTGTTAGGGTTAGACCACTAGGAGGCGCCATATATCTGCGTCTCATATGACGCTAAAGGGTGCCATGTGCGTTGGATATAGACGCTTTGGCAAAAGAGTCAGTATAGTACGCCTTGGGATGAGAACGGGCTCCTTGTGCTCATGCGCAACGCTTACACACTTGCCTAATTGAGAACCTCATTACCGCAAAGTAGCCTAAATAAAGTTGACACAGACACACACCTATTCTACTTTTATTAGCCTACAAAATTATACATTTACAATAACTCATACACACTAACAATTATCACAAATATAATGAATAATAAAAAAAAATAATAAAAAAAAATTATTACATTCATTAGGCCAAGGCGCACGGGGTAAAAGGCGCATTTGACTTTATTCTCTTTTATACCACTAGATGGCACAAAAAAAAATCAGCTCAGCACTTTTCTTAACAAACGCTTTTCATGAAGCACTTGGAAACAGCAGCTCAGTAGATTATACGCTAATTTGATATAATAATTAATGTTTTTTAATGTTGTAGATTTATGAAGCAAATGAGAATCGATAAAATTATTGTTTATATTTTGAGACAAGGGTCTTGTTAATATTTTACAGTTTTGTTCAAGGTAATTAAAGCAACAGTTTTCCCTGCTGTTGGGGTGAAAGGCACAATAATGACATAATAAACAGCTTGCTGATTTTCCTTTTGTTGACATGACATGGTTAGATTCAGATGGAAGATATAATATATCAAATTGGGCATCGACCTTAGAGATAATCACCATATTTATAATGAAAATCATATTAAAAAATAGAATATTAATCATATTAAAATATAGGCTATTTATTTGATACAACTGTAAAGCTTTATTCAATTATTATGGGATCACTTTCAATGCTTTCAGAATCTTTACTTTTTAAAAATATTTTTGTTTCTGTATTTTTAAAATGAACATATTTTAATGACAGTATATTCATTGAACAAAAATTAATTCTTTTATTTATCAAAATTAACTGAAAATAGTACAAATGTTGCTAAAGTGGTTGTTTTGAGCAAGTATTAACTTAGACATTATTAAAAACATGTTATTTTATTTACACACATACACTAATTTTAATTTAAAAAAATGTATTAACATTTCATGTTGTCATGTGTTACAAAGTAATAAGAAAGTTAATTTTCTCAGACAATACGGGTATCAAGCAGTTATGATCTGTAATGTTGTAAAAAACAAAAACAATTATGTAACATTACTACCAGGAATATCTGTTCACATCTGAACGTGCTGGTTCTCCCTTCCTCTCATCTCAAATAGCTGTAAAATCAACTGATGAATGTTACTCATCCCATGAGGGATTTCCCCTGTTGCTTCACGTCTGTCCCTCTGACTCTATTACCCAGCTTTGTTACACCCAGTTCATTCATTATTTACGTGATGTTTTGGTCTCACTCAATAATTCAAAATAGTCACATGATGGTCTAATAACTGGAGTAAAGTTCAGAGTTAAAAAAATAAATAAAATTGTATATAATATTATGAACACACTCTCATGGGTAGTTAAACTACACACATAAAAGAAATTGGAATCAGTCACAACATCTAAAATACATGTTCCCTTATACATTCATAACAATTTTAACCTACCCACATAATTTGCAAGCTACCCACATGCTACACAAATTAAGTATGTGTTCTGAGTTTGTCACACCACAGAAAAATGTGTTATTAGTCACCCAGCCAAATTTGAATGATAAAAAAAGCCAGCAAGTACATAAAATACGCTATCAAAATCTTGAAAAAATGAGCAGTATTCTCTGCTCTCAAACGCTGGGGGCGTGTCCGCTGGCTGTGCTGAAGCCACGCCCACTCGCGGGAAAGCTGCCGTCGCCACACTCAACTCTACAGCCGAAATGGATGCTCGCACGGTGGGCACGCACTGCCGATGATGGCACCAGTTGTCGGCGCGACTGGAGGATGAAGGCCAGGCGGGAGTCGGTTCGGCCCCATTCACCAGTAACAGCGGATTATCAGTGAATCCCAGTTGTCTCTGATGAAAGTTTATAAAACTATCCCGTGTAAAATGATCACTTACAGAGGTGGGTTTTGGCGGTGATCCTCAGCTCTCCATCAAGGTGGCTCTTCACAAAATTAATCCACTTCTTCTTGATGTAATCGTTTTTCAGAAATGTAAATAAGTACACCGATCTGTTTTGTACTGATCCGGTGATCGCATCCAGGTAGTAACGTAACGCATTTCCGTGACAAAGGCATAGCTAGCTAGCAATATGTAGGCAGTTACTAATAATAGTACTGACAGTAACTCGCGAATGAGCGGCAAACTGATGTGAATGTGCTCTATAATATTGTTAGGAGCGGCCAGCCTCAGCGGCTTTAGTGCGTCAAGTAGGGGCGTGTCCAGGAGCTCAAGGGCTCCAGTGCGTCATCGAGCCCCGTTTTAGCCCCGCCCAGAAAATCCGGAAAATAGCAATGGTGAAAAACTGTTTAACGGTCTAACTCCACAATTCAGTACTTCACAGTTCACAGTCTTTGTAATATGTTTAATCAATACATTTGTAACATTTATAATGTGTTTAGAATTTTTTTTTTAAATTGCCTTTACAGGGACTTTAAAGTTGTCTGCATGCTGCATTTCCCACAAACCATTGACAGACAGGTCTGGCTTGCTGATTACTGTGTCGCTCGCAATTACTCTAATAAAACTGAATTATGTGTATGAGTAAGCATCATTTCCCAGACTGATAGGCTTTGCATGTGCGTGCAGTAATACAAAAGGTATGTATTGAGTGAAAACAAGGTGACATGTCAAATGCCTTCCAGGAAACCGTCATGATTTCAGTAAATCAGCCACGGTCTGCCCACACATTCTTCAGACGACCTCTAGTGGCCATCGTATTGAACTGTTTAGTGTAAGTCGACCACAAAGAAAATACACAAGAGATGCCTTCAGTTAACTCATCTTACACATATGGAAATAGATGTGATATGCAGAATTATAAATCAAGACAGAATGGAACTGTATCTTTACAGGATATGGCATATGTGAACCATACAGGAAGTAGTGTATATAATCTGCTATAAAAAAGTCCATCTGTCATCATTTACTGGATACCACTGTAATGTACACCTACACTATTGGTACTGTATACAAAGTAAAAGAAATCACCTTGGTACACTTGTATTCTTGTTATCATCACTAACTAAATATAGACCTATGTTTTGAAAGTAAGGACATAAATGTAATATGCAAACAGATGTTATTGCAGTTTTGTATCCATGCATTTATGTATTTTCCAATTTAGTAAACTGCTGAATACCAAAAAATATGAACAATTAGTACCATATATTAGGCTACATCTGTTTTAATTAAAGGATGAATTGTGAAAGTATGAAAAAGATCTAATGTCCTTTTTGATGAAAAGAAGCCTAAGCACACAGAAGACAAACTGGTTTGACTGAGTCTGGATGGATTTTCCTTCTCTTTCATATTTTATGCAACAACACGTGACATAATGTAGTGAGTTATTTCCAAGTGAAGACCAAATTGTTACTGGTGCGTATATCTTGTTTTTATCTTCTATAATGTATGACGTTTACATGTTTTCTGATTTGTGTCTGGTAACATTAGTGCATTATTTGATATGTGTACTTTTCACAATATCAGAAATGCCATTCCCAGACAAATGTATTTATATTGCAAGTGCAACTCCTGGATTTTCTCATACCCACTTGTCTTTTCTTGGTTTCATTTTTATTATGAAACCAATTATTTTCCATGTCTTATCTTATGTCTCTACATTTACATTTAGATTAAATAATTTAGCAGACGCTTTTATCCGAAGCGACTAGTGGTTTAGGAATATCTTTACCTCATAAACAGTTTAGTGTATAGCTATAGGCTACATATGACATCTATGATCTAACAAGCCTACAGTAAATGGCCTACTGACTACAGAATGATGCAATCTTTTTCTTTTGTCACGGTTTAGGCATCCATGTAAGCCAAACTTGTGAGGAATGAATAGTTGTTTTATTGTATTAATTAGCTATTATTGCACAACTATAGCTCCTCTTCAAATCCACTTGGAATCATATCGGTTAGGTTTCATTTGAAACAATTTCCCTGTTGTGCGTCGGAAAAAATTGACTGCGTCGAAACTGTAAACATCACCTGACAACTCAGTCTACCTGTGTGATGTCACCCTGTAGAAGCGCCTGCTGATTGGTGGATCTTTAAAAGTCCTTAAACGGTGCCTATACATGCCGAAGGTTCCAACTTAATCCTTAAAGACACAAACAGTTTGTCACCACTGGAGATAGGGCAAACATCAAAGAGTGCGAGAAATTGTAAGTCAAATGATCAATGGTTTATTCTAACATTTCAATGCATTCCAGTAGGCTACTGTTCGCATTGTAATATCGTATTTTGTTGTGTTTACGTTGCTAGCTGAATATAGGCTACGCGTGCCTTTACCATGCTATTTAAAATTATTTTTAATAGCGACAGTTCTTAAACGGGTAGTTCACTCCAAAAAAAATTATGTCTTCATTTACTCAACCGCATGTTGATAAAATCATATAAACCTTTACAATTGGTGAAAGCGGCAATTCTGATATCCGAGGAACGCTTAAAGGGGATTTAAAAAAGTGAACGTGATTAATCGCACGATATTTGGCCAATTATTAGAATTGAACGATTAACTTCTCAGTGTATAATGCACTTTTTCTGTTTTAAGATCTTTTTTTTTTTTTTTTTTTAAATTGATTAAATATTTGATAAAAAAATAAATGTTAATTTGCATTGTTGTTTTTTTACAGTATGACAGCATGGCATCCATTTCAACTGATTCCCATCACACCCCTCAGCTGCTGTCAGTTGGAGAAAAGGATAAGAAACGGTTGCTTGAGGTGTATGTTAAGCGAAGTCTCAGCCTTAACGATGGATCTCAGTGTCCTCGGAGACAGGAGGACAGAGCACCCAAATGGGTCGCCACCACAGAGCAGAAGATAAGAGATCACAAACATACATCTCTTAACTTGACTTCACAAGCCTCCATCTCAGATGAGAACATTAGATATGAGTCTGTCATTGAACCACAACTGGAAAAAAAAGAGATGTCTTCTGAGAAGAAATCCAAAAAGTGGAAAGTTAAAGGCAGTCTGCGTCGCAACGATGGCTCTAGTGGGTCTCAGAAGTCCAATGGCAAACCCAAGAAGTGGTTTCAAAATTTGGATAAGGCCAAGGAGACAGGAGGGCAAAGCAATGATGCTCCCCCCCAAACAAGTACAGTGAGTGATGGAGATATTCATTCAAAGACGCCAAAGTCTTCCACCGTGGAAAGGAAGGAAAAAGAAGGCAAGAAGACAAAGAAACCCACTGTATGGAAGACTTTCTTGAACTGGTTTTCCAAAGGAAGCATTGAAAAGGAACAAGATCATCAGAGAACTGAAGAACAGCTCCCACTTTCCCAACCCTCAACACCCCAGATGTCTTGTTTGCCTATAGCTGATGGTGACATCAACCTGCGGCGCTCAAAGTCTTTGAAAAAGAAACCGTTGCACAGGAGATCGTCAAAATGGAGGCGAAGTGGAGATCTGTCCGCTGCAAAATGTATGTATCTCAGATTTTCTCAATGTATGTTCAGCTGTATTATGTATGTTCTTTGCATTAGTTTGAAGCTTGAATATTTATGGGGAGAAAATTCTAAATAAGTTTTTTTCACAGCTGTTAAGATGGTGGAACCCACCAGCTCGTACTATGAGAAAATGTCAGAAGAACTGGAGAAAATTGTGCATGAAGTGAAAGACAATCCAGCCGATGACAATGCCACTTTTCAGCCAACAGACCAGAGTGGTGTAAAGGGTGAGTGTTATTATAATAGACTCTATTTGAATGATGCAAATGAGATGGGTTAAATATTAGGTAGAAAGGACGCCACAAACCATTATAGGGTTCAGCTAGTTTCCCCAATTACTCAAGACAACTGAAGAAGGATGAGATTGAACGGGTAGTTCACCATCATGTTGTTTCAAAACACTTTCTTTCTTTTGTGGAACACAAAAGAAGATATTTTGAGAAATGTCTCCATTGCAGCACGATTTGGTTACCAACATTCTTCAAAATTGTTCTTTTGAGTTCCACCAGAGTAAGAAAATCATACAGGTTTGGACAACTGAATTTAACAGAATTTTAATTTGTTAAATAAATGGCAAGTTATCACTTAAGCAATTCGAAGGTGTTTCACTAATCATTTAAATAATTATTTGCTCATTCTTCTGTTGTTCCAAAACCACGTGCTGTTATTTTTTTAGTGGAATGCAAAAAATAATTTTACATTTTCAACAATTCATAGTGACTATGAAGGACAAAAACTCTATAAAGTGCAATAAAAGGAGTCCATGACTTCTGAAGTAATACTAATTATCATTTAATTAAGAACTTCTGCTCCGCATTATCAAATCGGATTCTCCATTCTGCAAATTCTCACACAAAGGCTCCAGAAGTCTATGAACTATTTCTATGGTGTTTTTGTCCTTTGGAGTTTGACAGTCGCGCCACCGTAACCTGTTAATGTATGGAAAAGCTGGGTGAAAATTATTTAAAAAATCTTTTGTGTTCAGCGAAAAAGAAACCAGAATACAGGTTTTGAAAGACACATGAAGAGTGAATAATGATATTCAAAGTGCACAGTATCTTTACATTTTTCCATCATATTTCTGCAACTATAGTCTCACAAGAAGAGGTTGTCAGGAGAATCACAGAACTGATAAAACATCAAGGGGACATAATAGATAACAGGGTAAGTGTATCGCATTCCTTCTGAAATCACTAAACATTACTGAGACATTTTGTTTTAGTTTTGCAGATGTTTATTTCAGTTTCAAAACATGTATGCAAATGTTAACCTGTTCCATGTAATGTGGTATTTAAAGGAGGTCCACCCATTTCCTTTTTCCCACTAACGTTTTCTCATCTCCTGTCCCTCCAGCTGAAAGAGAACGGCACCGTGAGCACTTTTCTGGACGGGATCAACTATAGATCCTTCCAGCAAATGGCTGATCAATATGTTCAGTCAGAAGTTCCAAATAAGAAAACCTCCATGCCCGTCGTGGCACCAGAGCTGGTGAAGTTCGCCTTCACTCTGGACTTCACAGCCCAAGTCGCTAATCTACACCGCCAGGCCACAGGCCACATCATGGGCTTTGGGAACCAGTATCTCCAAGATCGCTTCACTCACATGAGCGAGAGCCATCAGCATCTCCCTGACATTAAAGCAGAGGATCGGAACACACAGAACTCTGAGCAAGAATTCATAAGCTTGTAGAAGCTTATGGTATTAATATTTGATTTGGTCGATCGGATCACAAGTGGACGACGCAAAATGCAGGTGTAAACGGGGTGGAAAACGCTTTGAGCTTGTCCACTTTCGACCATTCAACCAGATTGCTTTCGTAGTGTAGGTGCTCGTGGTCAAGCGCGTTCGGACTGTAGACTGTAAAAACAGAAGAGCTACAAAAGACCGCCATTATGGTAAACACACTAGCCAGGCGGCATTTTGGTTCAGAGGCAAATTTGGTTTGAAGACGTAAACGTAAAAGAAGTGGTTGAAAGTGGACAAAAGAGACGGATTTAAACACCAGGTGTAAATGGGAATGTGTCTCCCTCGTCTACTGGAGAGCCGATCGACCAAAACGCATCTTAATACCAGGTAAACAGGGCCTAGTTGTCAGAGTTTTACTGGATATACCTTTGAACAGCAGCAACACAAAAAAAAAGATGTTAAAATAGGCATTTTACACACAATAACCCAAATAGTTTGGGTTTGGTTAAGCTAGAGAAATCTTAATGTGGATTTTTATGTATTCTGCAAATGTTTGCACAACTGCATTCATTATTTTTTATTTATATAATGTATTTTTAATCTGTATATTATATGTCAAATTTGTAAACTATACTCTCTAAGCATGTATATATTTTAAATATGTTGTAAATGTGTATGCGGGCATATGCAGAAGGTTTACACCATAAAGATTAAATATATTGAATAAATATGTTTTGTAAAGTGTTGTTCATGATTTCACTTATTTTCTTTTTTTAAAAATGTGTTAAAACCAAATTTAAATTATTCAAGATAAAAAACAGTTAATGAGCATAGTAAATTTAGTTAATGAATGACAAAAAATGTCAGTAATATGATTACAGCCAACTACTGACTGCTATAGTTTTATGCTGATGTGTGCAATTTAATTTTTATTTTTATTTGATCCATCCTTAATTTGTGTATTTTTATTTTTTTTATAAATGCAATAAGCAATTTCAATAAATCAGGCTGTCCAATTCCAACTTGATAATGCATTTATTAGATTTGAACAATCTTGCATACATAAAACAGAATATGACTTTGGCATGTTTTCTATTACATGTTTACTTTATTCTTACTACTTAATTGAAATAAATTATTTAGTAATATTATGTACTTTTGCCATTTGTATTAGTCTTTGTTTTTTGGGTTTTTTTAAGAAAAATCCTATATAGTTTTAATTTAATTTATTTCAGTTAGTTCAATTTTGTTTAAGTTTTTTTAAGCTTAAGTTTTTCATTATATTTTATTTCAGCTTCATATCAATTCCCCGGAAACAATATTTAACAGTTTTAGCTCTAGTTAACAATAACAACACGGATATGCATATCTTTCCATATTCAGCGTATCAACCAAATATTCTACACATGCACTGAAAAAAAAAATGTTTCAACTTAAAAAAAGTAAGTGTTCGTGCTGCCTTACAATTTTAAGTTTAGACCACTTGAAATGTGAAGTTGTACTAAGTTGGATATTTGAGTTGACTAAACTTAAAATTTTAAAGCAGCATGAACACTGTTTTAAGCTGAAACAACAAACACATGCAGCCAGTGTTGTTGTTTTTAATCAGCCATTAGAGAGACTTTTGTCTGCAATAAATAACGCACTGTCCTTCAGTCTTCCTCTTGCACATCCATGTAGGAGATACAAGGAGAAGAGAGATTTACTTCTGCGTTCCTGTGCTTGTCCAAGTCTAGTAATGCTCTTCTGTCATAATCTAGCGTGTCCTTCTGAAGCTGTGGTGTTTCAGAATGGCTGTCCATTTCTAACTTTAAGTTGAGCTGCAGGAGGAAGGTTGAAGATAGTGGCTTTGCATCTGTAATGATGTTATCAGTCTTTTTGCAGAAACCGCCGGATCCAGCGAGCTGGAAACAGAGGAAAGATCGTTGTCTAAAACACAGAGGCTGGGTCTGGCTCCTGCGCTCCGGATGCTTCTTCCAGGTTGAAGTAGGAAAACGGCAGGACAGAAAACGCAAAGCAATAGAAAGTAAAGGAAGAGAGGAACATGGAAGGAAAGTCAAAGAAAGAGGGGGGAGACAGGACCAGGGTGCAAGAAATGGAGCAGGCGTGGGGACCAAAGGTGGAATTTGCAAAAGCAGGAATCTGGAAAAATTCAGGAACATCTAATTATGTAAAATGTGTCATTTCATGTTGATTACTAGTTCAATCATGTATGAAATCTTTGCTAGTTTTACCTGTTCGGCAACAGTCTTCTCAAGTGTGCGAGGGCGCACCGCAGGTGTTTGATCACTTCCTGTTTGAATTCCCTGACTGCATTCAGAGCCTGGTGGGGAAGTTTCTTCGCCCAGCGCAAAAATCTATTCACACACATATGCAAAACAACACTAGGAATGACAGTAGGCACTTAAATAGTTTTCTACTGATAAGATACTCAAACAAGAATATGAGCAACTGATCTCACCTACAGATGAACGAGAAGACAGTTGTAGTGGGCAGAGTGTACGGCAGTAAGGCATAGGATATGAGACGACACAGCAAGATGTTGTTGTGAAAGGTCCAGATGCCAAACTGTTCTGCTAGGTTACAAAGCAAAGCTGAAGAGAGAGATTTCATTTTAGCATGTGCATATTTACATGTATAGTAGGCCTATACATTAGACTGGATATAGTGCATAGTTGCCTCAAAAAGGTTGCGGACACTTAAGTCACTTTAAGATCTTGCATTAAACAATATCAAACCAAGTGGAATCTGCAAACAATTGCTGCTAGAGCTTTTCTCAGAAATAACTTTTCAGCTGGCACATCAAGAAGTGTAGTTCATGACATTAACTATGACTGTCTTTTTAGTCATCATCAAACTTACTTGTGGTATGTTTTGCTTGTAGGTTCTTTCAAATTCTGCCATATTTTACAATACAATTTATTCCTGTGAGTCAAAGCTGAATTTTCAGCATCATTACTCCAGTCTTCAGAGTCACATGATCCTTCAGAAATCATTCTAATATGTGGATTTGCTGCTCCAGAAACATAGAATCAATTTAGAAAAGAGTTGTGCTACTTAATATTGTGAAAACCATAAGTTATTTTCAAGATTCTTTGATGAAAATAAAGTTCAAAAGAACAGCATTTATTTGAAATATCAGCCTAAATAAAGTTTGAAAAAAATTAATAAAAAAAAACAAAACAAAAACGTTTGAATGGTTGTGTAATTATACTGTATTCATGCATTTTAAACATGAATTAACTGTTTAAATACTTGTCGGGGTTGTATGTCACTTGAGATCCAAAGGGAACGTTCTCAGAATGTTCTGGCAAGGTTCTCTCAAAGTTATGACATTCTTCCAGTAACATAGCTCTGGTAGTAATAGAATGTTAAAAGTTTTTTGTTCCAAGATTTCACAGTGTTCTCAAAACGTTACCACAAAATGTATTATTTATACATCAATTATTCTCAGTTTAAAAAAAAACAAAAAAAAAACATTTTAATTGGACGTTCGTCTACCATTTTGAAATGTTAGCCTACTACTTGTTTCAGAATCATCAGACATTTAAAAGTAACGTTCCCATAATGTTTGCAAAATGGAACGTTAGCATTAAGAAAATATATTTTTAAAACATTTAAAAAACTGGACGGTTTGAACGTTTGGAGAAAGTTTTTTTTATAACTTAATGGCAACGTTAGCATGTTCTTAGAGTAGCCTACGTTTTTTAGTTAGGTAGTGTTTGTCATCTATTTCACTAAAGCCGGGAACACACTTAACGACTGTAAAGTCGATTTGATACTTACGACTGATCCACGCTGTCGCTGAGTCAGAGACAGTTGCGTTCAGTCGGTGTTTAAAATCTGCTCCAGTCGTTGGAAACAGTCTGTAAGTGTGTTCAGTTCAGTTTTAGAATGTTTCAGCAAGTCGTTAAGTGTGTCCCCGACATTCGTCACAAACAACTTGTAACACAAAAGCATGTGCCTGACATTTGCCTCTCGTTCTGTAGAGCAGGTGGGATGGGGCGTAATGAGGGTAAGAGTGATGGAGGGCTCCCTAGTGCCCACTGTCCTTCATAAAGCTTTGCTCTTCAACTGCACAGCTAATGTTTTCCCAACTCCTCAATCACCCGATGACAGCAGAGAGTGTCAGTAACAAAGTTGGAAGTGCATTGCATCTAGAACTATCATGTATATTCGGCTCCTCACCTCTTTGTACCCATGCTGGTAGGCTGATATATAGTAACTGCTCCAGTGAGTTCAGGTTCCAGGGTAGATCTTCAAGACAATGATAGAACTCCTCCGGTAACTCAGTGTCTGTTTTTATCTCTTCAGAATGCTCCCCTTTGCCCCACCTTTGCTGCTCCTCCTCATTTATCTCATTTTCTCTGACTTCTTTTGTTCTCTTCATGTTCACGTCCTCCTCACATACAGATTGGCTTGGTTTATGTCATTGTTGCTAATGGATTGCAAGCATGTTGTCTTTTAAAAGATTTGGACAAACAAATTCTAATATTTAAAACCTAATGTAAAACATAGGCCTGGTTTCACAGACAGGGTTTAGATTAAGGCAGGAATGGATTAGGCCTTGGTTCAATTAGGACATTTAAGTGGCTTTTATAAACATATTTTAAGATACGCCAGTGCAAGTTGCTTTCAGTTAAAACAGCTCAAACATGCATTTAAGTCATAAAATGTAAAACCTGATAATTACAAATATCATGTGTTGTCTAAAGAATAGATGTCTTTTAAATGGCACAGATTTCACACATAACCCACCACCAGTTAATCTCAGTTCACCTCTAATCTTACATGTGTAAAAAAAAAAAAAAAAAACATGATAGGCTATACTTACATGATAGTTCATTATCATCTTTAAAGTCCTGGAGTGGAGAGGAGAGCAGCAGAAGCTTCTTCATTATACAGCAACCCTGATTTACTTTGAGCAGTGAATTAAACTCAGGCTTATTTTAGAGAGAGAGAGAGAGAGAGAGAGAGGCAATGGCCAGTCAGCATGACAGGGTTTTGCCAGTTTATGCTATTCTGCCACCTGGTCCTATTTTTACACACCAGAGACAAGTGATTGATGGCTGCAATACTGCAATTGACATCTGACCAACACACGCTCAGAGCCTTTTGCCAGGCACTTGTTATTTTAGAAGTCACCTTCCTCCAAAGGGTGATTGTTAGTGTTAATATATTTGATCTGATCTCAGTTTAATGTGCAGAGACAACTGTAAATGATCATGTTTCGTTTTGAGTGCTCTGCCTCTGACATGCCAACTATTGAGTCTAAAAATGAAATTATTTTGGAGCCAAAGTAGCCTGTTTCATGAACAACGGGAGATGGAGAAGGTGCAGTAGGAATGTTTAGGAAACAAGGATTATTTTTCAATATTACATTATTAATGAAGACCAATTCCTTGGTTTTGTTATTTATGACTTGAAACGAGCCTTCATTTTTCATGATCAAGGATTTATATCTAACGAACGTGACTATTATTTTAAACTTTAGCTGTGAGCCTTTACAATAAGGTTCCATTAGTTAACATGAACTAACAATGAAAAATACTTCTACACATTTATTAATTAATGTCATTTAATTTCAGCATTTACTAGAAGACCATTATTAAAATCAAAAGTCATGTCTGTTATTATTTAATGGACCTGAGCTAACATTAACAATGAACAGTTGTATTTTTCATTAACTAACATTATACCAAGATTAATTAATACTGTGTTATTGCTCACACAAAAGGTTGGATGCAACACGTTTTGGCAAGTCCTATTCAACTTAGATCAGTAACCACAAAAACGGTTTACCATTTCGCAGACAAATAATCATAAAGCATCTTTAAACACAAATGTTTTCCTTTTTTATTGTATTTTTACAGGTACAAAAGAAAGATTAATCAAAGAGGCCAAAGCCCATGTCTTCATCAGACTCCTCAGATTCTTCCTTCTTCTCTTCCTTTTTCTCTTCCGCTGAAAGGCAAACATGCAAATGTCAAATCACAAGTTTCCAGGTTATTTCTGACTTCAGACACAAAGTATTTTATCACTGGGGGAAATCAGCCGACTTCAGAAATTTAGTAAAAGGGAATGAAGAAGAAATTCTACTAATATAATCAGATCCGAAACAAAACAATGCCTCAGGGGTGACGTTCAAACTGCTAACGAAAAACCCCAGCGAAAGGGTTAGAAAATTGTGCAAGAGAATATTTTGCTAAAATTTGAAACGTAATGCATCTGGAAAACTGTAAACAATGACGGTGAATACAAATATCCTGAGCAGTTTTATTCAAGAGAACCTATAACATTAAAATGATCTTCACCTTTAAAAAAACTAACTGGACTGAAATAAATTGTTGTGCCTGGTGTCAGTATTACTGAGATAGTATTAAAGTTATTAATACTTTGCATTAGGTTTTTTATCATTATTTTTTTTTTTTTACATTTTCTGCTTTCATTTTAATTTTTGACCTACTTTTTTTGTTGTGCTTTTATAATTTTTATTATATATATATATATTAGTTTCAGTTTTTAGTTCAATTTAAACTATATGAAAATAGCTGAAATAAAATAAGTTTATGTTTTTTTATATTTTATTATAGTTTATTATAGTCAAGTTTAGTTTATTTCAAGTAAGTACCAAAAGTTTTTCTGTGGTTTTAGTTTTAGTTAACTATAATAACCCTATAATCAGGTTTATTAAAGTACCCACCTGCAGGTGCTTCCCCAGCAGGAGCGGCTCCAGTGCCACTAGCGGCAGCAGCAGAAACCGCCACTGCACCACCCGCTGGAACGGAGGCTAACTTAGAGAGGCCTGTGGAAACATACAAGTGAAACAACAAAAGAGTGAGTGTTATGAGGAACTCAAATGCTCACATGATTTTAATATTGTGTAGGTCAAAAGGTAAAAGCAATGCAGACTTACCGGCATTCATGACTTCATTGATGTCTTTGCCATTCAGTTCACTGATGACCTGTTGAGTAACAGCAAAAAACATGATTGACTCATTGGGGGATTTAGTTGCTGTACATGAGCTGCATCCGTGTTATTGAGTAAGAACAAGGAAAGTGCACCAGAGTTCAATGTGCAACAACACAGAACTGTATGGAAACCCTTTTTTTATTTATTTTTTACTAATAATAATAGATTATACCCAAGAGATTTATTTATGGCAAGCAGTGGAGAATAAAAAATTTATGTTATGATGAATGTTAAGATGTTTAATTATAAAACACTTCAATTGTATTAGGTTGATCATTCTGATATCCTATTTGAAAACAGGTTTATTAGATCCAGGATCCACCTTGTTAAGACGCTCATCATCGGCCTCGATTCCGACACTCCCCAGGATGTTCTTGATGTCTTTGGCGGATGGGTTGGTGTTGCCACCCAGTACAGCCAACAGGTAAGCGGCCACGTAACGCATTCTAGAAGAGAGGTTACACTTATTTATAACTGATTAATGGATTTGTGTATATGTATCCTCTATTCATATGATTTTAAGAACCATTTGATTAAATATATTGATTAACAAAAAAATATATTGAAATCAACATAAAATCAAAAGTCACAATTCTTCTTTTTTTTTAATAGAATAATATTATTTAATTATTTATTATAAATGATGCATGGTTTATATGCATCTTTGATTCATATAAGAAGATTTGACCAAACATGGAAATATTGACAAAAAAAAACAACTATATTAAATAAAGCTCCTAATATATACACAAAAATCTGAAATCTCAAAGAAATATTTGGTCTCACGAAGGGTGCTATAAGATTGGAAACATGGTTTAATTAAATATTTCTTATATAGGCTACTTAACTGATAAAATATTACATTAATTACTATAATCATTATAGTAATTAATTTCATAATTTATCAGTTAAGTATATAAGAAATACAGTATAATATAGTTAAGTATATATAGTGTAATGTAATGCATAAATTGAAAGTCCGGTGTTTACTCTGCCTGAACTGCTAAGCAGATGACTAGGTTTATCAAGCGTGTTATAGTATGCTTTGTTTAGGGTTAATGACATATGTATATTTTAAAACATAATTCAAATAACCAGAACATGTTTCAACCCTTCACGTCTTATTTGTGTTAATAACTATAATTACATTCGGCCATATTTCAATTCTACTCTGATTAGAGCGCAAGGAAACAAAATGGAGTATGCCTATATAACTTGATAAGCACGTGCTTACCGAGTGGAAATACAGGTGAATTTTAAATAATGAATACTAGCTTAAAACACTGTACCTAAACACACTTTAATACTTTCAATATATAAGTGAAATGTCAATGAAAACATACTTTAAGTCTGCGAAAGACACGAAACGTCGGTCACGCTGCAATTTCCGGAAAAGAGAGGACGAGTGGAGGAAAATAGCTGAAGAATAAAGCAGTATGCGATGATCTGATTGGCTGCACGATGCGCCCTGTCAAAATGGGAGACGATGATTGGGTAGTATTTTTTCCTCGTTCATGGCGTGCAAGGGTAATATTTGCGAATGTTTAGCAGTTTTACCCTACCTCTATGAGGAGTTTTCCTTCATTAAATATGAATTGTCTTAACAGTTGTGCTTTTTTGGTTTGTTTTTCGAATCAAAATCCCCTCCAGTTATTTTATTTTATTTGTTTATTTAACAGGGACAATACACTAAGCATTGTTACACATAGACAACCGATGCTGTGTACATAGGGCATATAGCATAAAGCTAGTTTGCGGCCCGCGTCCCTGGTTAGGCTTTTACATAAAATCAAAACATCCAAAAAACAAAACAAAAAAACAAACAAACAATCATCACAAGAAACAAAACAAATACAAATACACACATGTATACATTAACAGCTAACTTACACATTCAACAACACCTCATGGTGAATACAGAGATTTTATAATGAATGTATGAACAGCTAAATCTTCTAAATCTAAAAAAGTTTCAGTATGTAACTAAAAAAGTAGTAGAATTTGTATAACTTGGGCTTTTATCCTTTTGGTGGCATTTAAACCCGTCATTAAAGGGATAGTCATCCCAAAAATGAAAATTCTGTCATCATTTACTCACCTTAAAGTTGCTCAAAACCTGTATGAATTTCTTTCTTCTGCTGAACACAAAAGAAGACATTTTGAAGAATGTATGAGAACATACCCAGCAAACATGTTACATGGGGCCCTTGCGGGCAGCCCACTGTGGGCCCAGATACCGGCGTGAAATGGGGGGCACGTGGGGCCCCATAAGTCAATGAGGTCCATCAACTGTTTGGTTTCCGACAGTCTTCAAAATATCTTCTTTTGTGTTCAGCAGAAGAAAGAAATTCAAACAGGTTTGGAACAACTTGAGGGCGATTAAATGAAGACAGAATTAAACATTTTGGGTGAACTATCCCTTTAAGTTCTGACCTTGATACAAAGCTTTCTAATGTTTCATTAATTGCATCAGCTCTTTTCTATCTTTTATTAGTAGAGGCCAGGATAAAAGTATGTAGGCACAATATATCATATATAGCCAAAATATAGAATAGCACATATTTAAAGTAAAACAAACAGCTCAGGACATAACCACATTAAAAGTGAACAAAATCAAATAGACCGAAGCTTTTTATTGACAGGAACAAAAACCTCACAATGGCAAACACATCAATCACAAACCATTTACATTATAAAACAGGTTTCACAGCTGTACTGGTAATTAACACAAGCTTTAGTGAAAAGAGCCCTAAAATTGGATTCAGTTCCAATTCGATCTTGATGTATAAAGCAGTGGAACTCTGATCAGGGAAAATGAATGAATTTCCGTAATGTCTACAGTTCTATAAGCTCTTCATCCTTCTCTTGTGTAAAGAGATATGACACAGTTTCCAGAATAAACTCCAAGACTTTCCTCCAGCTGATCACATACCAAATCTTATACAGGAAATCTCCAAAGTGTACCATTAGGAAGAGTGCAAGAAAAATGAGAAAGATCCGATCAGCGTGGTGGAGCAGCTTCTCTTTGAATGTGCGTTGTTCCCATGGCACTGCGGCCCGAGCCTCACTATATTTGCCAAAATGGAAAAGGGCTTCCTCGTCACTGTTGATCTCCTGTGTCTCCATCTCCTGCTCCTCCACAGCTCCGTCACTTTCTGCCATTGTGTTCAATGCTCTCCAAAATTCAGGCCTTTGAAAATGTCTTTTTTAATGAAATGTTCAACTTGTGGAGACAGGCCTCTTCTCAGCGCGTGCTGAGTTGTGTGTTGGTCTTCCCTTTGCACAGCCGAAGAATAAGGCCTGAATTGGCAGCAGCTTAATTAGTTTTCAGTCTTTCTTTAATACCTGAAGTTTGAGAAAATACAAAGGATGAACCAATGAACTGAATGAAACTAATTAGCTGTAGCCATTTTAATTTTGTTGGTTAATTTCCACAGTCCTCCTCAAAGCTTCTGTGTGTGTCTGACTGAATATGGCAGGCTGATTATGAACTCGCACCTCACTAAGGAGATCACTGGGACTTAGTGACACTCAGCACTTTTTAAAATCCTACAGTAACAGATGGCAAGTGGAATAGATGCTAACAAAAGGTCATTTCTTTCTACATAAATCTTCTTAAAAGAAATAGAGTAAATTGAGTCAAATTCTGTCATTCAAACACCATCTGATTTATTGCACATTACTTTTCTTTACCCATTTTAACTGTATTTAGGGACACATTAATTGATTTATTAAACACATTAGAGAAACTGGAATTTCATGACTTTCTTCTTTTCTGCCTAAGAGTGGCATAACAGTTTGGATGCAACTATGCATACTTACAAGTACACATTATAATTATACAAATAATATAACTATTATAATATAAAGATGGGTGTATTATTTGTAATATGCAAAAAAAAAAAGTTTATTAGGTGCATACGTATAGTTTAAATCAAAGCATGTCTATCCAGTACTTGTATTAACATGATTCAAACTAGCAACAATCTAGAAAGACATCATAACAGTAAAGATCATATTTTATTGAATTTTCTTTAATCATCAATAGATTTTTTTAGTTACATTTAAACAATAAAATGTTTTATTTATAATTAAAATTAATTATTAAACATGTTAAATTTTGATTTTAAAATTTTATTTAAATTGAAGAATTTATTTTTTAATAACTATAATGTAGGCATCACTAAATACGTTTGCTTTTATTATTCAGCTATAATAATTAGGATCACATTTACAGAGGAAATGTAAGAATTAAAACATTAACATTATTCCTTTGAGGTGTGCTATTCAAAAAACAATGGATTATTAATGCGTTTATTAAAATCTGTAAATCGAGGTTGTACAACTGACTGCGAATATTAATTAAATCATAATAATAATAATAAACAGAGCAATTCCAAGAGGGTCCTCACACCATCGGTGCTCGGGCCCTAAATATGACCAGTTTTTCATAGACCAAAAGACATCACAAATTTTGACCCTTAACATTGACATACATTTAAAACTATTTATGCTAGCAGTCTACGAGCTAGTGGTTGATGTTCAAAAATCAGGTAATATCAAAACTGCTCAGATTTTTTTAACGTAAAATAATATCGGGGATATGTTAACCATAATACATAATTATATGTATATAATAAAAGAGAATAAAAAATTAAGATTGAATATGAGAGAAAAATTATGGATTTAGCGCTCCAAACAAACTTCGCAGCAACAATCAAAACAAAGAAACCCTAGGACCTGTCTCAGATATTTTTTTATTTTTCTGCAAAACAATGCACAGAATATGACAGTTGACTTGCTTCACATGGGCTTCGGAGGAGCTCTGGGAGGAGGACCCTGCAGGATAAAAAGACAAAAGAAAATGCTGAGATCCACATAAAAGTAACAACAATACAAGCATTGTAACTTTACTAACATACTACAGCTGTTACTTAAACTTAAAGGTAGGGTAGGCAATTTGTGTCTCTTCACATCCTGATAGCAATCAACAATAAAAGTGGTCTAAATATTAAAAGATATTCATATGTCTTCTGTGGGAGTCTCAGGACCCAAAATGTTCATCCAATCATTGCATATGGTCTAGCGTCACCGAGTGCCACAAAGAAACAGCAGGCACCTTACATACTTTACTTCACCTTACTTTACAGTTCCTCTTGAACCAAAACAACGAGCTTATGCTGCGTTCATGCCATGTCGAAATGAGATCATTTAAAGGGTTAGTTCACCCAAAAATGAAAATTATGTCATTAATGACTCACCCTCATGTCGTTCCAAGCCCGTAAGACCTTTGTTCATCTTCGGAACACAGTTTAAGATATTTTAGATTTAGTCGGAGAGCTTTCTGTCCCTCCATTGAAAATGTATGTACGGTATACTGTCCTTGTCCAGAAAGGAAATAAAGACATCATCAAAGTAGTCCATGTGACATCAGTGGGTTACGTTACGTAGAATGTTTTGAAGCATACATTTTGGTCCAAAAATAACAAAAACTACGACTTTATTCAGCATTGTATTGTCTTCCGGTTCTGTTGTCAATCCGTTTCAGTGACGCTGATGACGTGTGTCTGGTGCGTCCGTGTATTCGGGTTCAAATAAATATGTCTGGGCAAAAAAACAGTCTTCCTCTGTGTCGAAACCCTTAGACATGTTTGCGAAGGTTGTTTTGTTTACAGCGTGCGTCTCCCTCAGACTGTAAACGAAGCTCGGGCGCACCAGACACACGTCAGCAGATCTGAATGCAGATCTGTGCAGAATGCAGTGAATGCAGATCCACAACAGAACCGGAAGACAATACAATGCTGAATAAAGTCCTAGTTTTTGTTATTTTTGGACCAAAATGTATTTTCGATGCTTCAAAACATTCTAACTAATGTCACATGGACTACTTTGATGATGTCTTTATTTTCTTTCTGGACAAGGACAGTATACCGTACATACATTTACAATGGAGGGACAGAAAGCTCGCCGACTAAATCTAAAATATCTTAAACTGTGTTCCGAAGATGAACAGAGGTCTCACGGGCTTGGAACGACATGAGGGTGAGTCATTAATGACATAATTTTAATTTTTGGGTGAACTATCCCTTTAACGGCTTCTCTCGTCTCGTGAGACTTTGCAGATTCTGTTGTGTGTGTTCATGTGTTTTGAAGGAGGTGTGGCTTTGGAGACGCTCTGAAGGGAGGGTGGAGTCTCATGTTTTCAAAGCTAGCTTGCTATTGCTAGCCTCTCTGGAATTGCCTACCCTACCTTTAAAGGAGTAATTAAGATGAGTCAGCTACAGAATTTCAAGGCACTTACGCCAGGCCTGAAGCGGGGAGGTGGTGTTCGGTCCTTGCGGGCCTCCCGGGATCTGTTTCTCACCACCTTGCTGTGGATGGCACAGCTAACACAGTAATGCAGCTTCACGTAGAGCTTGGGCAATACATATGCTACAAAAGGAAGAGCGGAAAACAGACAACCACTATTTTAATCTGGAAAGGCATACTAATGAGAATTGGTCAATGTTTTGGTTGTTAAAGCAGACACTTACAGTCAAACACACTAGCTTCTGAGATGTCCCTCACAGCAGCAGCCTCCACAATGTTCCTGATGACAAACTTCTTGATGGCCTTGTCCTTGGGAACACAGCGGGCACAGTTGGTGCAGCGGATGGGCTGGACATGGCCACGGCCCTTCTTTGCACGTCCGTTGTTCCTTCTCTTCTTAGTCTAGCATTTGAAAATGGAAATAATTGATAATTAAAATAGTATAGAACATAATTCAATTAAACATCCTACATTTTCTGACCAATGAACTACCATGTATTTTAGGCTCAAGCTATTTAAATTTTATTTTATAAAAATTCTACTTTGCCCTCTCTCTTTCTATACACACACACACGAGTAGGGTTGGGACTTGAAAACCAATTCTGGGATCTGATACTTGTTATAAAATTTTGATTCTGCTTATCGATTCCTGTGTGCGCATTTTAATGGGGCTTTAAATAAATCAAATGAAAGAAGATGCGAAATTCGGCACTCGTACACTGTTTTCTGTGCTGGGCAGATTCAGAGCGCGTACACAGAAGCCGCCTCTCATATAGTGCACAGATACTGAATCGAGTACTCTTTCATGTCTTCTTGTGCTTTAATACACACAAATTTGTTTCAAAATATCCTCGCAAACACAGCCAGAAGTAAATGTCAACGGATGAAGAAAGAAAACGCATTCAGTCTTAAAGGGACAGCAGCCTTATAAACCTGCTGCTGTCTGTGTTAACATTAATCAAAGAAAAAGGAAAAATCACTCACTGATCTTGACTGAATAACTTTTGTAACTTGAATAAGGATTAATCTATATTTTATTTATAAAAAGAAAACTATGCAGTGTTATTTTACATTTGATTCGAATTTCTGAACTTTGTTCTTCAGTTGTATTTATCTGTGCTATTGCTTATTTGTTATTCTATTACTGGCCGTGTACTTGTCTTTAGTAAGACATTTTGACATTTAAATTAGTCTTAGGCCGTGAGACAGAGGGTTGATTGGTACCATTTTGAGGGATTAAACCGCATGGTGATTTTTGTGTAGGTATATGACCCTGTATTTGAAAAATGTGTGATAGCATTAGATTCAAGGTAGTTTTTGGTTACGGAGGACGATTTTCAAACATATGTCAAGAAAAAGAATAAATAAATTTATCTTTAAATAAATTTTAAATTTTATTTAAATTTTATACATTGTCATAATTTTTTTTTTTTTTACACATTTTTATATATTTTTTTAAATTTTAATAATAAAAAATTTATAATTTTTTTAAAATACATTTTTCTCTCTTGTAGTCACTAAACACCTTATCTTGAGGTAGGATGATATAAGTGTTGATTTCTAATGAAAGCTACCATGGATCGGATGCTATCACACATTTTCCAACACTAGAGATGTGCACCTTCATGAAAATCAAAAGAAATGTAATCCCTCAAAATGGTACCGGTAGCCCAAACTTGGGGTCCCGTCTCATGGCCTATCTAGTTTATTAGTTGTTTCTGTTTTGTTTCAGTTGCAAAATAATGTTTTGCAAAAACACAGAATAAACATGTTTTGACTTTAATTTTTTAATACCAAATTGGAATTGAAACTGGGAATCAACAAGACCCATAATCGATAAGCGGAATCTCTAAAAATTAAAATGATATCCAACTCAAAATTTGAGATCTGTATGTGGTTCTTCTGATAGAATTGGAAATCTTTGAAATATCAGGAAATGACCAGTTTCAAATTTCCAAAAAAATTATTCTCAGGATTTCTATTACTAAAGTAACCACAAAGAGACCTTTTTTTCTTTTCATTTTTTACTTTTAAACTCAAATTTTCTAAATGTGAAATCGCTATTTCCTGATGGTTTTCCATTATGGTAACGTTATGTGATCTGTATATTTCCAAAGAACAGTGGAGATCTTTTTGCAAAAATCAAAATTAATTATTGGAAACAATTACTAAATTATTCGAGTGTGTCAATCTACTCATTTTATGTTAGCCTAGAAAGCCTGTCCTGGATTCATCAGTAGATGCTGCATCAATCTTCAGTTTACACCAAAGTAACTTACTGACAGGCTGCAGCGTCTTCGTAAATATAAGTTACGGAAGTAACGCAACGTATCGACAATAACACAGTTAAAATCGAAGTCTTAATGGCAATATGGCATATTTAATATAAATTAAATGTCAGTATTTTGCTTTATATACACACACAACACCAGCCCTGTCCATGCCGCGTGCTACTGAAGAGGAAGGCACATGCTAAACATCACCAGAAACTTCTAACTTAAACCGTCTAATAATCCCGATATAGTGGCCAGTATTTCATGAAATCAGATACGTTACTAACTATACTCGGTGATCACGTAGTTTTCTTGACTATATAAAGGAGTTTCCATATACTAAACCATATTCACGGATCAATCGCGAACACTAAAGTCTCACCATCTTGAACGGGAGGCAGGAAAGAGGACCGGAAAAGGCTAACCGGAAGTAAAACATTTCTCTGCTACACAACAAAAGTCTTCTGAACGAAAATACTGATTTTATGTGATGCATTGCAAGGCTAGAAATATAAACGTTTAATTGAGGTATACAATTTGAATATATACTTAAAATTGAAATATATATTATATATGAATGAAAGGGGGAAATAAAAAGATTATATTGTATTCATATGTTATGCAATGTCCATTGTAGTGGACACCAGGACTCAGTTGCTTAAAAAATAGAATGACAAGAAATGACACGTACAGGCAAAAACAATGAGATTTGTTATATTCACAAATCAGTTTTTAAGTTTTGTGCAATGATGATTCTCTACTATGTTATGAAAGATATAACGGAATAAATTGATATACCATTTTACTTGGCCATAAATGCCATTCCCATTCAATACAATGTATCTACATTATGTAATTTGCATATTAATGTGTTCTAGGGGCAACATGTAATAAAAAAAAAAAAAAGAAGTGTAATAATGCGAGTAATAATTATTCAACATTTTCCTAATATTTCATAGGAATATTGATATATATATATTATTTCCATATTCACTTCTTGTGTCTCCCAAAATGCCTGATAAACATGATTTAAGTACTGGTGTCCACTACAGTGTTTTGTAACAGAAAGTCATATATTGATTAGTAACCCATATCATTTTCCTGAGATGTTGATTTATGACAAACTATTTGAAAATGAGTCTGATTTAAATAACAACAAAACATTATCATATTTCCATAAGAGTGCTAAATCTGATCACTAAATTAATGTCAGCCATTTTTAAAAGACCAAGGAGAAGCTGTTGTCATGGTGAAACCTTCAAACATTTGGTATCTGAATGTGCACTTTACAGGACATCCAGACTTAAAACTAAGACATGTGTGGTGTCAGAAAAATTGTGCCTAAAATATAATGTCTTCTACAGTCGACAAAAGTCTATTCGTGGGTCCCAGAAGAATTAATCAGCCTTAATTATGTATACACAATATAAAACTACTATTATTATAATATAATCAGACTAATCGGTGTATTACGCAAAAATCCAGCAGGGGTAGAGTTGTTATGATTTTTTGCTCTATTAAATGTATTAAATGTAATTTAATTATAGGACTTGGAAATATGTTGACTGGAGCACACACGCTCCTTATTGTGAAAAGTGCTTAAGAATCAATCGACTTGGTGAGTTTTAACTGAAACGTCTTCAAAATAAAGGGCACAACTGAGAAATGATATCAAATTTATATTATTTTAATTAACGAATACTAAAAATAACAATACATAAACTGTTTTTAAAAGAGATGCACAGAAAAATTACAAATGTTGTAACCTGAAAGGTTAGGATATAAAATCTTTGAACATGATACATTGAGAAGTATACAATGGGGGGGAAATCAAATCTTGAATCTTAATATTGTAACAATATGAGAAAACTAGTGGATCAGTACATATGCAATATGCAGACATATGAAGTGGTTTCGTTGACATATCAGTGATGTCAGTGCCTCAGTAAATCAAACAGGAGAATTTATTGGGGAAAATATAACAATCTAACAAAATAGAAATCTATCAACATGGTGCATATGAAAAAAATAAACAAACAAAGAGGACACACAGATGCATGCACACAAACACACATGGGAACACAAGGAAAACAACTTCGCCCATTATACAATTCCAAACCAAGTATCGCCACAGAAAAAAAAGAAAAAAAAAGAAAGACTGGCCTTGAATCCTGTAGATATAGTCAATAAAATCATATCAATTTAATCACAGGCTGTATTTCAGAACTAGACTAAACCTTTTTCTTTTTTTTAAAAACAATTCCATATACACAGTCCATAAACATAATCCATATACACATCTGTGAGAATAAATGCACTGGATCCGAGCACCACTTGAGTTTGGTCAAGAAAGTTGCCTCATTAAAAAAATCTGAACCACTGATACGTCATGATTCATCCAGTCCAGCAGATTTATTATTATTTATATATTAAAAAAGGGCCTGCAATTTACTTTCCATTGAACCCTTAATGATTAGTAAAGTGCTCTTGACAAAGTTTGCCCTCACGTGCTGATGTGGCTCCGGTCCCCCAATTGAAATATATAAACCATTAAAACAGTCATAACGACAACCGATCAGCAGCCAGAAGCAAGTACGCCCATGCCAAGAGCAGCACAACCATGAAACGGATGGTCCGCCATATCATCTTCGAGCACGTAGTAGCTTATTTACTTTAAAGCAAATTTGGGAATTGTGGAGTGCTTTGATTAACTTGTGCAAATGTGACTAAACAGTGTGCTTGCTTCATTGTTTTCCACAGACAACCAAGCAGCGCCCTCTGCAGGCCAGCTCATAATTAACCAATAACCATCATTAATGTCTTACTATAATTCTAAAGACTGGGCGTGTCTAACAATTTTGCTTGTACAGTGTCTAAATGTCATCTAGTGGCTGTAAAGGTTGCTTGGAAAGCATTGGTTTACTCCTGACACCCCTCTAAAATACTGGCCCCTTTCATTAATAAAACAGCGAGGTATAAAACCGCTCTTCACCAATCAGGGAAGACAAATAGGTTACATACAACTGGATCTCACTCAAACACACACAGAAAAACGTGTACATTAAAATATCAGTACTGAAAGACAAAAGCAAATTCTTGTGAGCTACAAAAGGTTTGAGCAAAAAGAGGGAGGTTTTCGTCTCCCGAGCTCCAATAACTCGAGATGACGCTTGTTTGCTGTTTCTAATCGCTGTTTCCCACAACAATGCAGGTGCATTCTGAGGGTCAGGTAAACAGGTGGTTGGTAAATGCAGCACAGTTTCACTCAGCCTCAGCTCGATACCATTTTGCGGCATTGCAGCTTTAAAAAAATCTGAATATCAGGTCTCCCTGAGTTAGTAGCACTTCACTGTCAGTCTGCTTATGTCTTCTTAGTCCTTTTTGTATTAAGAAATCCACAAGAAAAGGAAATGGAGGGGGGAAAAAAAGTCTTACAAATGTACAGTTAGCTTTGGAGGGGCAGCTGGTTGCATCTGAACGGTTTTGAGAAGAAACGACACGATCCGCCTTTAAGATGCGTCTTGTGTCTCCAAATACTTTCTGCTGCCACAAAGGTGCAAAAGAAATCTTGCACCATTCAGAGAGGTGAGATGGTTGTTCGGTGTTTGAGGGTGTGTTTGTGTGTGTGTGTGTGGGTGCTGGAGGAAGGGGCTTAAAGTGAGGATGTGTAAGTGAGAGATTGCGTGGGCCTCATGTATGAAAAGTTTTGCATTCATTTTTAATTGCTTGACAAGGCAATCTCCCAATTTAACCATCTAAATGGCAAAAACCACTGAGGAAAATATCTTTGCACGGCTCTATTAGTTGTATTACCATAAATATGCATACATTTGCATATTTTAAGTATCCAATTTGAAATTTAGCTACACAAGTCGATTTTTTTAAATGTATAAATGAGGCCCATTTTGTGTAGAAATCAGAAAATGCATAATATATGCATATACTGTCATATGTGGAGCATTTTAGGAGAGGATAAGGATACATTGTGTGTGTGAAGGTCTTGGTCAGTAGTTCCTATTTGTAAACACTTGTCTGCAAATCCGTTTAGTGTTTTTCCTGCTGGTGCTTGTTCACATGTGCGGATTGAGCTAAAGGTGCTAAATGAGCGCTGCTGTGTCCATGACGTTCCTGTTGGGATCCAGTGTGGCAAAGAACCGCACGTCCCTGTCCTTGTCCATCCTCAGTTCGGACAGAGCCTCTTCCAGCTCATCCGAATAAGCACTGCCTGGGTCCTTGAAGTATGCTGAGATCAGAGCACACACAGAGATGGTGATCAGAACTGATGCCTAAACTGTAGCCGGGTTTCCATTACAGATTTGCACAATTTTGCGATATTTTCTAAATGCCGATAAAAAACTATTACGAAATGACGGCGTTCCCATTAACCGATGTTATGTGACTAAAACATCATTTTTTCCTCTCACGATATGTTATTACAAAAATCATGGCAACGGATGTTGGTAGGTTTACATATATCGCAGCCACCATAATAGCCATTATTTTTAATCGAAGGAGACGTAGGCATGTTATTCAAGCTTTAATGGCAAGGAAAGCCCCTAATAAAAGCGGCATATGAGGTGTTTCTGGGTGTTTCTCCCTCCTATCTGCTTCGAGGTCTTGATAAATTGTGGCATTTCTTTGTGGTTAAGAACCCAGTATTCCCGAAATTCTTTTGTCTTTTATGAATAAAGAACTCGGTTTCGTCTTCTGTCCAAACATACCGCACCATCTCTGAAGAATGATTGACGTTTACATACACCAGGTGACCTGTAAATGCAAAAAAAACCTTTCCATCGCAGTTTTGCTAAATATTCATTTTTGTCGAATTGCCTGAAAAACCACCTCATGCGAATGTAAATACTTTTTTACGACATATGCGAGTTTTTGTGAAACTGACGTGTTTCCATTGGGCGTATTCTCAATTCGCAATTTGCGCAATTTGATGGGTAAGGGAAACGCAGCTTTTGACACTTACACTAAAAAGTTACTTAGCAAAATATTTGATCTTTTGTGCTAATAATAGGTCACTATTTTACTTAGGTCACAGTTTCTTAGTTAAATGGTCACTAGCCTATAAGGTTCAAATAAATTAAAAATATAAAAATAAAATAAAAAGTCAATGGATTTGATATCACTGCCTGGAAAAAGTACACTTGACATCTTACATCTTGTACTTTGGACATTATAATTCTAGAAAGCATTTCATTGGACAAAAATAAGTATACACTTCATACAGGATATTACTCGTTAATATTTTTGTTCCATTATCCAGGCAGACGAAAGAGAGTAACTTTGAATTTAATTGTAACCCTTGGAGGGCCTAATAAAGGAGACATAAGTCTATGTAAAAATCCTGTGATGCACGCATCTTCTAACTTGTCTGTAAATTGTGTGCGTTTCTGTCTTACGTTTTTCCAACACGCTCTGCCGTAACGCCTTGGCCACCAGTACGCGCACGTTGGGCACAGGATCTGATGAGAGGCTGAGCAGACTGGGAAGAAGGTGCTGTGCAAACTGGTCCATGGGCATGCAGTCCTCCTCCACTATTGCCTGAATGGAAACAAAGGAAATGTCTCAATCGCTCTCCACATTGTTAGAGGTTTAGATTTTGCCTGATGCATATTATACAAAAAAAAAAAAAGAGAGAGCAGGTTTTATATAAATAAATAAAAATGTCATTAGCTTCATTCTGACTGGTTGACTAACACTTAATTGCACACTAGTCTATTATTGTGGTATCTTGATTTCAAATGTATTCATCCCACAATGTCATGAAATAACTTATTCTATGCAACATATTTATTATAAGTTGAAATTAACAGCAGCAATAATATGGCAATAAAAGAAGTTAAGAAATATTGCAGGACCACATGAATTTATATAAAGATGGTGGGACTGTAAATCCTTTGGATAATACTGCATGAAACTACAATTTGATGTAAAATGTACCTGGCAAATGAATGCAAATGCCTGACGTCCGACCCATTTGGGACAGTGGCAGAATCTCATAATGAGCTCATTAATGTAATTCAGACCCAGGTCATGAGCTTCACAGGAATACAACTTCTGCAGGATCACCACCACCTAAACACATTCACAAGACAAATCTTAAAGAATACTAGAATAGGTTTTCATGCTCGAAATGTAAAACAACAACAAAAAAAAAACACATAATTTTTTTTACATATTTCAGATTGTTGCAGCACCTTTGTTTAGTTCCAGTTTCTGTGAAGCCTCTCCTTCTGAAAAGCACTAATTGGTCTAATTGGTCGCTGGACCAGTGGGTTGTGATTGGTCAACCACTTCGCACTTGTTTCAGAAATCTCACTGCCTTTACCATAACAGCAAGTTTAAACTACTATCGCAACTCAACCAGGCCTCGCCCTTTTGCGCATGCCTTGGGTGAGAATTATTTAAATGAGGGATATTGTGATGTATACATTCCCAAGACTACAATTGATGCGTTTTAGGGAATTCAGAAACAGTGCGCACTGATATAGAGAATAACTTCCTTTGGAGGGACATTGTGCTTTGTAACTTTGCAGACCTTTTTTCACGCTGAAACAGCAACATTACACACTAAAGAAAGTTGAAAATGTAAATAAGCATAATAGGTCCGCTTTAAAACATTTTTAAGCACTAAATACATGTGCAGATCATCTAAAAAGCCAATAAACAGGTTTAAAACAGTCCAGTGGAGTTGCTAAAATCAGAACACAAATTCAAACAATACAGCTAGTATAAGGCATTGTAATGTTGCACTATTTTTGGAAACAAGCTGAAGGAAACTTGACTCACCAGTTTATAGGAGATCCACCGCACTTCAGACACTTTGTCAGAGCAAAGGTTAAGTGCAATTTGTCTGAGGTAGTCATAGATGTCGTTGTGACTGTACAACTCAATGATCAGGATAAGCTGCCTAAATACACAGACAGACAAATGCCACAAGAGTGAGATCACAAATGAGAGCTTCAAAAAAAACCTTTGTGTAACAAAGTAGTACGTACTCAGCTAGCTCATAGCGGAATCTCCAATTTCGGCTGTTGTCCGTCACCATGAACTCCTGCAGCTGATACAGATACTCCCGACGCTTCTCGGCATGAAGAAGCTACAAAAGAGAAAGCAGAACGATCTGTTGATGCCAGTGTTGTTAGGGGCATTGACTAACAAAAACTATTGCTGAAATATAAAGCTGAAATAAAATTGAATATAAATATTGGATGACAAAATGTAAACATAAACGAAGATTTTATTGCCTTGGCAAATAACTAAAATAAATACATTTAAGTTGAAGTTCTAAATTCATAAAAGTAAAATGAAATAAAAATGGATTAAATCCATATAGAAATAGAAATAAATAAAAGCCAATTGAAAATATTAATAAAAACTAACTAAACAATACTAAAATAACACTGGTTGGGACAGCCATGACATGCTTGTAAAATTTTAAATTCAACTTTTTGAAATGCATTTAACAAATCAGCAAACTCTAACAAAACGTATAACTTAAAAAAAAAAAGGAGCTAAAAAGGCGGGAAGGAAATGCACAAATTCTCTCAATTTATTATTCTCAAACAAGCATTTTTTTCCAGTATGGACAATTCAAAGCTCTTTGCATAAACTACACATTTTCTTAGTTCATTTTCAAATTTCATATTCTCACCTTCAAGAAATCATACAGGTGTTTGAGGACTCCTATCCGCACCTCATCAAGATCTTTGAGGAAGCCATTAAATATGGGCACCAGGTCAGCCGCTGTCAGCTGATCCCCCAGAATCACTGCCAACTCGTGGATAGAGAACGCAAGTGTCCGCCGCACCTTCCACTGTAACACATACAAAGTTAATTCACTTGACAAATGCAAAACACATTCACAGTACCGAAGCTATACACCTCATACCTTACATATTTACAAAACAAAGACAACTATAATCCATCAGAGTATGGTACAGTGAAAATATTGTTTAATTAATAATAAGTAAATATATAGTATATAATATAACATATATATTATTTATTTTTTAAATATATAAGGTCATGCAACAGTACTGTACTAACATTTTGACAGTTTTGTTAAACCTTGATTTTCCAACAACACCCATGACGAGTAATGCATAAAGAGGAAGTTTTACCTGTACGTCTGTAGCAAGGGTCTCGTACGTGTCTTTGAGGCAGTGCCAGTTCTGTCTGCCCAGCGTTAGGGCGACACCTGGCAGGCTGAACGCACAGTGTTTGGCGATCTCAGTGTCTACGGTCTGAGCTCGAGCGGGGTCTGTCATGGACAGATACTGATCCAGCAACTGCTGTGGAATTACATTCTGTGACGACAGAAAAAATGAGTGTTAGGAAAATGCAGAGTTCGATCAGTCAGATTTTTTTTGTTTATTTACAAAAAGAGTTTCTTTGTACATTTGATGTGCTTTTCATCAATGAATGCAATTTGTACAACTAGTTGACAATTAAGGCCAATGTAAAGCCATGAGATTTTTATATGGTAAAACATGCAAGTATTTACTGAGCAGTACATTACCTGGACTTTAGACTTCTCCTCTTCGCATGTTTTAACTTGTGAGTTGGTGTCTTTTTCTTCCTCCACATTTTCTATTAGGTCTGATTCCTGTATGCACACACACACACAAATGCACGTATAATTAACTCTCTACTGTAGTTACTTTGCCAGCACTTCCTTCTAATGACATTTGCATAAACCGATTTACATAAACTGCAGAAGGGGTTTTGTCATGCCATGCCAAACAGTGGAAGCAACATCAAAACCATTTAAAACAACATTATTCTCCTTTGATGATTGTTATGACCTCATATTAATTGACAGATTACATGGAATATTGGTATTTTCCTGCCTAAAATGTAGATTCTTCATTTGAAGGCTTTACTCAGGAAATATTTATATAAAATTAATTGAATTAAAAATAATTTATGGACAGTTCTAACAATATTAATAATAATTATTATTCTTCTTATAAAAAAAAAAATATATCGTTGTAACATTTAAAAAAAATTCATTACATTTTTAAAGTATGTAATAATCATTTATTTATTATTAATAATATGACTGTCTGAAGATTAAATATTTGGTAACTTTATTCTAAAGTGTCCTTGATAAATGTTACATGTAGTTACTATAGTAATAACTATAAATGATGCATAATTACATGCAACTAACTCTAAACAAAACCCTAATCCTAGCCCTAAAGTACATGTACTTAATTAATATAACTGGTACCAATACCTAAATGTATAATTTCACTGAAACAAAAACACCTTACAATAAAATGTAATCGAGTATTTTAATAAAATTACATGAACCTGCATTATTTTTATTAATATTATTATTACAAAATATATCAATTATAATGCCAACATTTAAAAAAGATTTAAAATGTTATAACATTAATTAAATGTAATACCACTTTAAATGTTAAAATGTAATAGATGACTTTTTAAAATGTTATACTTGTTAAAAGGCTAAAATTAATTTTCTTTTCTTTGACATTTATTAACTATGAAGTTGTCCTCTCACCTCACTGCTGTGTTCAGAGTCATCTACCAGCACAGGTGAAGTGGAGGGAGAGTCTGAGATCTGTGTGTCTGTCAGTGAGAGTTCACTCATGGCACTGAGCTCATCAGACGTCGGGGAGCCTGTGGAACCATTACTCTCTGACACAGACTCATCAGCATCTTCTGTTTGACTCTCTAACTGAGCAGCTTTCAGCGCAGCGGACAACACCTTCACTTGAGCTGCGAGTGGAAAGCAAACGGGGGAATGAATAACTACAATTCCCTACTCGGAAAAGAGCAAAAGAACATGAGCTCTTTTCACAATCACCTTGAACATCAGGATCATCTAGGTGGGGCTGAAGACAGTCCAAAACTTTCTGGATCTGGGAGCTGGTGGCTGGGCCTTGTGCATCTAAACTTGACAAGTTGTCGTTCCCCCCTCTCATGGTCCCTTCTTTTTCTTTCACCACATCTCTTTTCTCTCCTTGTAGTAGCCGCAGGTCTTGAGTAATGTCAGGTAGTGGGGGTCTCCAGAAGTTGAATGAGTTGAACATTGTGCAGTCGTCCATCTTCTGGTGGGACGAACGGGTTGAGCATTCAGGCTGGTTCTGGCTGGTGCTACAAGAGTGGCCTTCTGGAGGACGTGATGGTGGAACTGCTGTGTCTGAGGTGGATTGTAGCTGCTCTGAACGGGGCTGAATGAGACTGTCTGAACAATCATTAATGGAGGCATTGCGGATGTTACTCGAATTGCTGGTGGTCACTTCCTGTCTGTGGCTACAAAGACAAGAGGGGTTCATTTAGAATTTATTCAGTCATTTTCTTTTGTAAACACATTTCAATATGAAAAAGTGACTTTGATCTCTACACTCCTGTTCAAAAGTTTGGGGTCGGTAAGATGTTTAAAAATGCTTCTTTTTTCTATATTTTTCTTATGTTCATCTAGGCTGCATTTATCTGATGAAAAATACAGTAAAAACTGTAATATTGTGAAATATTATTACAATTTAAAATAACAGTTTTCTATTTGAATATATTGTACAATGTAATTTATTCCTTTGATGCAAAGCTGAATTTGTCACATGATCCTTCAGAAATTATTCTAATATGCTGATTTGCTGCTCAAGAAACATTTCAAATTTTTACCAATCTTTAAATCGTTGTGCTGCTTAGTATTTTTGTGGAAACCATTATTGATGATTGAATTTTTGATTTTGTTTGTAACAATGTAAATCTTTACTGTCACTAACTTAATGCAAGCTTGCTAAGTAAAAGTATACATTTTTATTAAAAAATAATCACACTGACCTTTACCTTTTGAACATTATGTAACTATTTAAAGAAGTAACTAGAAAACAGCCCAATAGGGTTCAGGTGAACCAAAAACAAGCCTAATTATACAGACCTTCCAGTTAAGTGGATTGATAATAAACTACAACAACTAGTTAATAACAAACCTATGCTGTTTTCCCTACAAACACAACCATAGTGAAGAAACCATGTGCGCTTACCTCTCTGAGGAGATCTTCGGTATCTCGCAGAGGGTTCCATCCTCACAGAAATGCAATCCTGTGATAGAAGGGTTGGCAAACGTGGAGATGAAACGACCTAGAGACTGGAACGCAGCCTGGCGTACCTGAAAAGGAAAAAAAGAGAGAAGTTCCCTTCCCTTTAAAAAACAGATCCATCCATTCTCCATACCTCTTTGTCCAGATCTAATTTCTAAAATGTAATAGATTGTCTAACATAAGTGGAAAACAGAAAGTCAGAAATCTCACAGGTCCAAAGTCCAACTCCGCATAGCTGCATACTAAACATCAAATAACCATGTTTACTTTCAGAGAGGACAGGAATTAGATGCTGAGTCACAGCATGTTAGAACAGTGTGTGTGTGTGTGTGTGTGTGCTCTTACCCAGCGTGACTGATCACTAATGAGGTTGATGAACAAGGGGGACAATTTAGTACGTCGCACTTCTGGAGAAGTGCAATTTGAAACAACCATGAAGCACTCGGCACAGGCTTTCCGGATACCCCACAGACTGTCCGAGCAAAGGTCGAAAAACTTCGGCATCTAAAGTCAGAACAAAGAGATAGTGCTGGTTAACACATTTGTCGTGTAAACAAAGTTCAACAAAGACCAAACAAACTTTAAGGCTTTATAAGATTAAGGATATTTTTTGGGTCTAGCACTCAGACATAATTAACATATTCATTGTGACTGCAATATTGTCATAAATACAAGCACAAAAGGAAAGCTGCAGAGGTCTCACCAGTAGTTTCTCTGTGGCTTCCTGGCCAACAATAGAACAGAACTCGCCGAAGTTTGCGGCACAGACCTGGTGGTGAGGGGAAAAAATAGAGGGTTTAGACATTTGCAATGAGGTCAAATTCAGTCTTCTGTTATGTTGTAAGCAGAAGCCTGCTGCAACTCAAGCAGCATTGCTTTCTGCCAACCCAGCACGGGTTTCAAAAGTAGATTAACATTTTTCACAACCTTTTCTACACAATATAGGCCTAAGCTTCATAACTGCAGTTATTTGAAAGACAGAGGTCACAAACACATTCAACATTAAGCAGCATTGTTTTGATCAGCTTGTTTTGTCGAGAGTACAACTTTATTGTTCATAGAAGCCATTTCTATCCATTGTGTTCTCAGGATTGTTACTTGTTTGTCTCATGATACTGATATAATCATGCATGGACTTGGAATTTCCACACTTTTGTAAAAGAGAAATATACTGAAATACACTACCGTTCAAAAGATTGGGTCAGTAAGACTTCCTTTTTTAAATAAATTAATACTTTCATTCAGCAATGATGCATTAAATTGATAATACAAAAAGTGAAAGTAAACACATTTATAATGTTAAAAAAAGATACTTTTGAACTTTCTAGTCAAAGAATCCTCAAAGAAAAATATATCACAGTTTCCACAAACATATTAAGCAGCACAACTGATTTTAACATTGATAATAAAAATAAATGTTTCTTGATCACCAAATCAGCATATTAGAATAATTTCTGAAGGATCATGTGACTAGAGTAATGATGCTGAAAATTCAGCTTTGCATCAAAATTGTATTTTAAAATATATTAAAATAGAAAACACTTATTTTAAATTGTAATTTCACACTTTTACTGTACTTTAGATCAAATATATGCAGCCTTTTATATATATATATAATATTTGCATTTACTTTTGATCCCAAGGTGATTATTAGTGTATGTGTGACATATGAAGTTCACAGACACACACACAAACCTGTTCCACTAACATTTAACAAATCACAGAATGACAAATACTTACATAGACTTCTGCATATCTATTGTTTATATTTTGTTCTTAACTAAATTATTGCAAAGACATCTCATAAAACAGTTCTTTAAAGAATTATGGAACATTTTGAGAGTATTACCTTGCGGACTTGAAATAGTCTGACGTCACAGCAGAGTTCACAAAAGCGCAGCAATAAAAGGTGTTCCACAGTGTCTTTAGTCAACATGGTCACCAACTTGCACATAATCTGCAACAAAACATTATCCACCATCAAGATCAATACATGAAAGTTCATCCCAACCCCATAAAACAATTAGCACAGTAACATAACAGTATCATGCAGACAGTACACAGATACACATTCCATCACAGACGGAATGAAGTTACGACAGGAAATATAATCTCTTCAATCCTGTGAAAGCTCATGGTTTACATATTTTTACTATGCGTATTATCCGCTGCCAGTAATCAGTGTGGCATTCTCTTTGACACAAAGGACTCACCGCTACAGCCTCGATCTTATAATCGTCGTCACTACTGGGTTCAGTGAGCTCGAGAAGCACAGGGCAGACCTTTCCCTCCATATCTGCCTTACTCATCAGACCCTGTTCAACTAGCACCAGCAAAGCGGCCTGGCTCGTCTTTCGCACCTAAGGGAAAAGCACAGACAAAACCGACTTAAATGACTAATCGATTAGTTAGTGTTAAGGAAACCCTGAATAATAAGGCTTTAGGCTTTTTTCCAATACTAATCAGATGCATTCCTAAACAAACAACACCCTTTAATATGAAAATAACAGATATTTAACAAATAAATACTACACACAATTATCAAAGTCTTCATTAAAAAAAACGGAACCCTACAAATTAAGCATAATAATGGGAACATTGCTTACTAGTCAGTTGTTGTCAGACTAGTCGACCACCTTGAAGCACTCCTACTCAAAAGCCATGATGTTTGTCAACCTTACTTCTATTCAGAAGAACAACTCAAAGAACAGCCAGTTTTTCAAGTGAAACTTACCTGGTTGTTAGGGTCTGTGAGATACCGGACCACAATGGGAACAAGGTACCGTGAGAAGGCTTCTGGGAAATTGGGGCGATTTTCATGGAGGAACATGGCAATGTTTGGTACCTGCTCCATCAATTCTGCTCGCACTGTCGGTTCTGTAACATCACAATATATTTATGACATTACGTACGTACCTATTACTACCACACTAGACAAGTCAAATACAGGTAAAAGCCATACAAACCTCCATCCTCAGACATCCTGGCAACCGTTTCCATGATGCTGATGAAGTCATTTTCATTATCACTGAACTCCCGGAGCACATCCAGCAATCCACGAGCGACAATTTGCCTGAAAATAAACATCATGCTATCAAGTACACCATAATAGGCCGCATGACATGAGCCTTCACAATTTATAAGCACAAAACTATTTGGAAAAAAATGACAGCTCAGTTTTTAATCCTAGAATAATGTTTATAGCATTTCCAAGTCTAAGCCAAGTTCTTTTACAATGACATGCCTGGCTCCTTACAAGTATTTTGGACCCAACGTCATCTCAGGTTCGCTTTAAGCACTTAAAGGGATAGGTCACCCAAAAATTTAAATTTTGCCATTAATTATTTAGTTATTTTCAATTTAATTCACATTTATTTGTATAGAGATTTTCACAATACTTATTGTTTCAAAGCACCTTTACAGAAAATGCATGTCCACGTTCCAATTTAGAGTGATCTGTTATCAGAGGTGACTGTGTCAAAGTAATGCGATTCAGAAATGTACATTTACAAATCGCACAGTTAGCTAATAATGTATTAATTTAAGGGAGAAACAATGAGCTCATTAAAGTAATGAATACATGTTTATTAACAAATGATGAGGATATATAGAAAAAAATGATTGTGTATTGAAAATTGTATTTTCCACCATTGTACCATAAAAAGTTGTATTTTTGGTATCAAATCTCACTTAAATTCAAGTGATAGGTACAAGAGGGACATTTTATACTACTCCTAAATAAACAGTTAATATGGCATGACAAGAAAAAAAAGCCTGAAATCCGTCTAACATAACATGACTCATAGTTGAAGACATCTCACCTGTTGAAAATGTTTTCACTGAAAGCATATTTCTCCAGCCGACCCAGAGGGGTGAGATTATCCTGGCCTGAATCCAGGAATGCTGTTATCCGAATCCCATCACACTCTGAACCATAGTCATCGAATCCAACTGCAAGACAGATTCATACAGACCGTTAATGACCAAGTATAATTTAATGTCCAGTTTGTTGGCACAGCCTCATGGTGGCATCAAATGTGAGACCTTTTACATTCAAACCAGGAATCCCTTTAAAATACAGAGAGAAATTCAGAGTGACAGCATATCTAATTAAAAAGGGGAATTTGTTTAATGAGAAATTATTTATTTTACAGCAAGAACAGTTAAAGGGATTTCATTACATGCAATCTGTTTCTGCCAGCAAAGATCACACTGACTATACTTCAACTATATAGTGTACAACAACCGGGAAAGATCTCAAAAGCATGACTGGGTCAATTAATTTTTTTACATAAGTTAAATAAGATTTTTGTTGTTGATTTTTGTTTTGCTGTTGACATTTTCATGACAATTAAGCTAATTTTTTATTAAAATATGAAGGTTTTATTTGTATAATTCCTATTACTTTTTAATTACAATTCTCTTACTGTGCACTAAATTTTCAATTCAAATCAGAATTATGAAAGTACATACATTTTATATATGTCAGTGCTGTCATATCGATTAATCACAATTAATCGCATCTAATATAAAAGTTTGTGTTTTTATATATATACGTTTACATTATACATACACATTTGCATATATTTATATATATATACACACACACACGCACCGACACACACATATATTATATAAGCAAACTTTTGTTAGATGTGATTAATTGATTTGACAGCACTAATATATATGCCATTATAATAAGATTTTGAGGGGGAAATGTGCTTAATTTTAATTGAAAATAACGTCACAATTGCAAAATTGTAAATATTCTAAAATGCACTAAGAGGGGGAAAAAACCCCTCTTATTTTGGTTGTGGGTGACACATGACCTAGACATGTTCTTGAGAGGTTTTCTAAGATTCACCCAGCCACATTGATAGAGAGATGTTGATCTGTAAAGTTGCTGACGAGTTCTGTATACTCACAGTCATCCATATCATCATGACCGTCTTCAAAATATAAAGACAGACCTGCGGAAACACAAACAACATTATGTTTAAAGACTGACAAGTCTACAGTAGATAAACTGACAGTTTCTAGCCATGATACCGTTACACAAGAAGTTGGGCTGTGCCTCACAACCTAGTCAGCCATCTAACTAGACTTGCATTTTGGGGCTTTTCAGTCCAGAAACGCACCCATAAAACCATAGTGTTAGCTTATCTCACTAAAATGTCAACTCAGGTGACAACAACAAAATACCCGTTTACCAGGCGACTATGTATGTCAAACACTTTTTATACTGGAGTCTGCAATAAAATACAAACATGTCTTATGTTATGACACATTATTAATGCATTTCAAAAGGTGACCAGCGAACAAAACGTGTTATCCGGGAAACGACCCCGGTCAGATTGGCTAACAAACTGACAGTCAAGCTCCTGTCAACTCAGCTATGTTATCTTCAAGTATTTACTTAAAAGTATAGTATATTTTCCATCATCATGTATTTAATACAACATGTGTTGTCTTGTTGTGCAAAAGTTCTTAATAACAGTAGGCTACTTTTATAATATCCCAGTATGTCCTGCTAGCTCCACAACTCGCAACTAGTGTTAATCCACTTAAAATTTCACTAGGCTCATGGCCTTTGTTCTAAAATACACCAGAAATGTTCAAAAGGCATTACGCGTCATTACAGTCAACAGCGATAACAGGGCCGATTCTCTTTAAACCGCCCCATAAAGCTTTAAATAAATGTACTAAAGCACGTTACCTGCCATCTTGATTTACAGCGGGGCTGTCACTCCACTTCCTCAAAAGATTTCCTGCTCTTATTTCAATCCCGGCATTTATATGAAGATCAAATACTTAAAAAACAGGGATAAATTCATCGAAACAAAACTCTTTTACGCGCGAAAATATCGTAAATATTTGTATCGCTCAACCGAACGCTCGATGAGAAAAAAAAATAAGACAATGTCGATCACGTGACTAGTCTAGCGACGTCCGATTCGTCAATGAACTGTTCATATGAGTCGGATCTTTTGAGTGAATCCGATGTATCGGTTCACAAAACTGGACTGGTTCGTTTATAAAACGTTGAATCAGGATTACAATATCATTTTCAAGTAAAATTATTCTCAGTGGCAATTCACGTTTTTATTCGAATGATCATGAAAGCAGTACAAGTATTACTATGACGTATATAATTAATTTAAATGTTTTATACATTTTATTTAATATTGAATATATGTTATTAAGATTCACCCAGCCACATTGATGGAGGTATTAATCTGTAAAGTTGCTGAAGTGTAAAAATGCACAGTCATCCAAATAATCATGAACTTGGGTAGCCTACATGAAATTACGATAAATTAAAACTGATATTAAAACACAATAGAATGTGTAAAAGCAGCCATATGTACCTTTATATGGCCAATAGGGCTTTATTTAAACGTTTTTTGTTGATTTTTTATTTTTTATTATTGGCTTTATTTAAATGTTTTTCCACGCTATGACGTAATTACGTTGCAAAAACAGTTTTTGAACGGTTCAATGAAACGAACCGTTCGAAAGAACCGATTTGCGGGAATGACTTCCCATAACTAGACTCGTCAACCGGAGTTCAAGATGGCGATCAGCGAGCAGCTATCGCAACTAATCGATCATTAATATACCATATCAGTCCTCATATTATAAGAAGCTTTACTCGTTATGTCAGTATTCCACGTCGCCTTCTTATACCGTCGTAAATCAGTGGATATCCGACACTAGTGTATAGATAGAGACTTTGTGTGTTTTTTTCTTACGTCAAATAGAAATAGTTGCTGATCAGGTTTATGAAACTATTTGGAATGATTGGGAAGTTTTCATTAGTTTGGAGGTCATCATGTCGCTAAGAGAGTTGAAAGTATGCCTTCTTGGGGTAAGATTTATATTCACTTTTTACGACTCGACGTTGCTATTATGGATTGCAGTTTTGGTGCAATATTTTTTGTTTTTATTTATCTTTTGATGATCAATCATATCTGTGTTATTGTATGCTATAACTTGCAATAAAGTGTGTCAGTGGTTTTACCTATTGTGCAAGCTTTGGGGATTTCTTAAGTATTACAGTAACATTTGTGGGATGATGACGTATTTAACCACCCATTCAGAAGTGGATGATAAATGTCTAGAGAGAGTTTAAAAAAATTGTTCAGTAGATACATATAGGCCGGGTGTATTTACTGCTTAAGGACTTCTTTGGACAATTTTTGCACTATTACCTATATTTACACATATATTGACAATAAATGTGTCCTTTTAGTCATGTGATTTGTAAACGGGTAGTTAACATGACGTCAAGCAGAATCTGGCAGTGTGGCATTCTACACTGCATATAAAAGTTTTTTTTTTCTAATTATAATGATTGTTTTATTATATTCAAAGTTAAACCATGTAATATTATCAGAACATTTGACAAAAAACATATATATTCATTTTTAATTGTATTTTTTTATTATGGAAAACTACATCAAAAGTGAATTATGTGTTTAATTAGAAACTATATATATGTATTTGTATATATATATATATATGTGTGTGTGTGTGTGTGATTTATTATGTGATTTTTATCTTATGTCCTAGGATACAGGAGTTGGAAAGTCAAGTATCGTGTGGAGGTTTGTGGAGGATAGTTTTGATCCCAACATTAATCCCACAATTGGGTAAGCTTACTGCAAAACATGCTTACTGGGAGGTCCGTCAAGCTGACTGTGATGCACTGTAAAATAAGAAAAAAACCTGCAAGTTTTGAAGGATTTGCACATAGCAAAACATAGCAAGCCGTGACACGCACTGAAATAGAAGATGTTTCAGGCAAAACAAATTGATACTTACTGTGTTGAAATGTCCTCTGGATTAGAGTCAGAAAGCATTGTATAAAAAAAAAAAAACTTGATGGATTATTTGCTTTAACAATGTTACGATAAAAATTCAATCTCTTAAATAAGAAAACAAGATCAGTTAACCAGCATCTGGGACTTCCCTGTTGGTGCTGAGAAGTCTGAATTTAATACAGATTATCTTTCCTTTAAAGGTGCCTTGTGTAAAAAAATCAATTCAAAATCCACATATTCCATACCAGATGGGGGCAGTATACCTCCAGAAAGTTGGCCTACTCTAGTCTGTTTTTTAGTTTCGGGTTGTTAATCTTCTAAAACCGTCAAATCGTCCGCTTTGTCCCACCAAAGCCTATTTTGATCGGTGAGTGATGTAGAATAGAATGACTGCTGCGCTTGACAGGGCTTATAACGAGCAGAGAGAGAGAGCGCCCCGGCCGCGCGCGCGCACTCTCACGTCTTCAAACAACACGAGCGCAGTCCTCCTGCTCTCTCTCTCCCTCGCGCATATTAATCAAATCAATTGACACGATCGTAAGACCGCAGTTCATTTGGAGATTTTTAGAGATTAGAGACTCAATGAAATCATCTCAACACTAAATTATAAAGGCCGGTCTCATATAGACGCTATTGACAGGTTCAAGTACGCCCACAAGCCGTGCGAGTTATTCGTGTATTGGAGTTTGGCTGGTGGTTATGTATGTTGCCCGCATACCGCCTCCCATGGCCGAAACTGGTATTATGACACCGGCCGGGCCGGGGCTAGTAATTTAGCATGCTAATTCAGGTTTATATCTCGGCAGCACTATAACTTGTCATTTTTTTAATGACATCATTGCATTTATTTCTTCTCATTCTTTTGATACGTGTAGCTCATTTGTTGCATATTTTTACCTCAATTTTTACATATGGCACCTTTAAGTGATTTAATATCCAGCATTGATTGTATAATGCAAGTTGCATCACAGTGTGTTAAAGATTTAAAGGGATACTCCACCAGTTTTTCTTATTAAACTATGTTATTCCCTTAACTAAGACGAGTTGATACATACCTCTCTCGTCTCAGTGCGTGCACTATATCGCTCTGTATTGCCGCAAAACTATGTTAGCACCTAGCTTAGCCCATGCATTAAATATGGGCCAAGCAGAGAAGCGACCAAACACTTCCACGTTTTCCCTATGTAAACACAGTTACTCGAGTAGTGTAACTTGACCTGGGCTGGTGACACAAAATAAACCGTTGCGCTTTTCTAAGCGTTTAAAATTGATGACTATATTGTATGGCGGAATACCATAACAAGTGCTTTTGAGCACTTCGACTTGGCGCAATAATATCTTCACTCGTGAAAAGTCCTAATGTATTCTAGTCCTAATGTAAGTCCTAATGTGAAAATATAATGTATTCTTTAGGCTATGTGTAATTTAAATTTATGTGTAATTTATCCTTCAAATCATTTAATTTCAGCCTTTAATAGTGATGCACCAACTGGGGTTCCCTGTATAGTTTACTGCATTAGTTGAGAGATATTTTATTCTTGAGGAAATTTGTACCTGTACCTGAATTTTTACCTGAGAGGCCCCAATTAATCAACATTAAACCTTATTGAATTTCAAGGTTGTGAATCAAAATAGAATCAAATCGTGAAATGTGTGTCAATTCCCAGCCCTAAAAAATATGGTTGCATATTGTTGTCTCAACCAATTCTAACTGATGTTTCAATGCATAACAGAAAACCTGATTTTTAAGTTGACAGGGGCATAACAACACATATAAAGAACATAAAACAATTTGTGTGTATCTGCACCTGGCAAGACACTTGTAAACTTTCTAAAGATGTCTATAAGTAGGTCCACGTGACATCTACACATTTTCTTATATTGTAAAAAAAAATATATTAAACAAAGCGTAGAGTCTTATTGGCAGCTAAATGCATTGTAAAATTTGCCAAAATAATTAATAGATGAGATTTGCAGATGTCTCAGATTCCATGCAGACCTATTTGTATAGTGTGTGCTAAAAATTATTATTGATCATGTGCATTTTATTTTCAGGGCATCATTTATGACAAAGACTGTGCAGTACCAAAATGAGCTTCACAAATTCCTGATATGGGACACAGCAGGACAAGAAAGGGTAAACACAGCAACAATCATCACTACACACACACACACACACACTTGGGTGACAAACAAGCTGTTTCACTTTTTGTTTTTGCAGTGTCTTTATAGTTCAGACAGAGGGCAGTATTGCATGCACTTCTCTTACTATAATGCAGGCATACATTTGAGCGAGAGAGAGTTTAATGTCATTCGAAAGGGGCTGGTTTTCTTCGTATAGCTAGATACGCTCTTCTCCCCCAAAATGTTCTACATTAGGAGAGACAGCTGAAGTGTACAGATGACATCTCAAATTTTGAGATGTTTATCACCACACACAATTTGACGGCAGTCTTGAGGGTGTTTGGAATATGATCTCCTCTCATGTTTGTCTGTGATGTTATGTGAAGCTAAATGTAGAATGCCAAGCGGCCCACACAAGCTGTTAGAAAATATAGTATCATACCAAGGGCCAGATTTACTAACAGCTTGTGCCAGTGCAAACCCTCTTTTGCTGTTAAAAAACTACTGTCAGGATTTACTAAAGACACGCAGTGAAAAATTTGCGCTGAAAAGGCGTATACAGGGTTCATTTTGCAGCTGAACTTATTGCATATGCATTTGTTCGATTTTCCCTTTCAGATGCAAAATTTATGGGAGAAGAGTTTTTAAATGAATCACGCAAGGTTATTTACTGAGGTATGCGCTATATATTCTGCACTACTTGGTTAAATGTAACAAATTTGTGGGGTTTGTCACATTCAGTTCTTTGTTCAAAATATAGACAAGGCCACATATTTCCAATCTTCACTCATATTGTTTTGCTGATATTATAATTTATAGCAAAAATAAAATCTGTCTTAGATATTTGGCTCCCATTGCTTATGAAGGTCTGAGCATATGGGAAAGTCTGACTTATCGAGCCTCTTTACCCTCATCTGGACCTGTTTAGCGCTTTGATGTATTCCCACCGGTAAAGATGGTGCAAGTTCATCATCGTGGCCTATGAGTGGTTAAAGAGGTCAAGTTTTCTCTGTTCAGGATGCTCCAGAGCCTGATGGGATGAAATGTTAGGCCTTGTCAGAGATAAGAGTTTGAGAAAAACAGCTGAAGCCAAAATCTGTCTCTCTTCCTTCCTCCCTCTTAGTGGAAGGGCTCTTTCTTCTTTCTTTTCTAACTTCAAGCTCTATTGTGATTTTGTGAAGAGAAGACCGTTCTGTCCACAGTTTCCTGTACTCCGCCGGGAGCTGTGATCGGGCTTTTCACTGGCTGTCAAGCAAGCTCTTGATTAGATAATTATCCGGCACATTGCTTTTTAGAACAGCATTGTTGAAACATGGCTTGTTTTGATTTAGAGGCTTTGGAGGGGGATTACATTGATCAAAAGTTATCGTAAAGACTTTTACATTATTACAAAAAATGTATTTCAAATAAATAATTATAATAAATATTCTTTGAGCACCAAATCAGGATATTAGAATGATTTCTGAAGGATCATGTGACTGAAGACTGGTGTAAAGATGCTGAAAATTCAGCTTTGCCATCACAGGAATAAATTACATTTTAAAACACATTAAAATGACTGTATTTTTTATCAAATAAATGCAGCCTTGGTAAGCATAAGAAACTTATTTTAAAAACCTTATATAATGTTTATCGACCCCAAACTTTGAACAGTTGAATTTAAAATGGGCGAAAAGAAACTCCATATTATAGCTTGTAAAGTGATTTCACGAGGTCTTTAAAGTTGAATAGTCTTAACGGCAAGAGACATTTGAAGAGGTAGTGAGTGACTGGAGGAAGTTGGATGAGAGAAAATCCAGGAGGAGAGTTGGAGAGGGACCACACAGTCTGGAATCCTGGGATATGTCTAAGGAGACATCCTGCAATTTTAGTCCAAAGCTCTTCCTTGTGCAGCAAATTTAGCCAAAAACAGCTATAAATGTTAGAAACCGTGTCAGTCAAACTTGATTTACTAATTTTATTGGCAAAAAAAGATGGATTAAGCATTACTCTGACCTGTTGTCTTAACTAAAATCCAATTTGTATTCAGCATTTTTATAAATTAAATAATAAACTTTGTATAAATTAATTTGTAGAGTATAATTGTTAAATAATTGATCTCACTTAGTACTGATTCATTGATCAGCAAAACCAGTTGAGCACCTCAAGCTTTAGGGTCCAAGTGGTTTTGTGTAAAATTATGTAAAATGATGCATTTTGCTGCATTCACTTTTATTGATGGTAAACTGTTAGCAGCTCATGTTGTTAATGAGCACAAACATGTTAATGTGCACCAATTTGGAGCTCATAACCTTTATTTGCCTAAAAATACTTTAATTTCTAAACTCTATATTTGATTATTAGATTATTTCACAAGCTAGCTCACACCTAAACTTTAGAAAGTATGTATAAAAAAAAAACTGCCAGGGTTTCTCATCATGTCTTCTCTATCTACCCTCTCTCTTAATCATTCATTTTATAATGCACTTTTCCGCTCTTTTAGGTTTTTTTTTCAGTGGAATGGCATACTGGATCCAGCTTGTTTTTATTAATCAGAGGCTTTTTTTGTCTATTTTTGATGACCGGGGTCAAACAAACCAACTATGCTATTTTATAATGATTAAAAGCTAACAACTTCTGACACGTTGCGCTCATCTTTCCCCTGATGGCTCCCACATGTGTTGATATGCCTTTCCTTGCAGTTCCTCTACTCAAGCTCCCTTGGCATGTCCGTCTGAAACACAATTCTCCTTTAGGTTTTAACGGTGGCTCACTTCTAGGGTTTTTCACCATGGGTTTCCCTAACCGCTGCCTGTTTGTTCAGTTTGAAAGGAACAAGTTGGAATAACATGCGTTTTGTGTGTGTGTGTGTTTGAGCCATCCTTTTAATTCAGCATGAAACTCGAAGGAGACCTCCGCCAAAGCGTACAAATTCTTTTAAAGCTCTGAAAATAAGCATATGCAGGTTGAGATTGGCCACTCGGCCCCTAAGAAGGGATGTTGGGTTGTTATCAGTGATGACTAAGTCTTTTTTTTTTTTAAGTTTCGGCCATTATTTTTCTCTGACATCTGCATGTTATCTGTTTCGCTCTTAGTTTCGTGCCCTGGCTCCCATGTACTACAGGGGCTCTGCTGCAGCTATCATTGTGTATGACATCACTAAAGAGGTAATGAAACATTTCTTCATTATTACTACACAAATCTTTCTGCTGGTAAAGCTATTAAAGGCATAGTTCACCCAAAAATGAAAGTTCTGTCATCATCTACTCAACTTCATGTCACTCGACCTACGTAAGATCTTTTTTTTTCCATGGAACACTAAAGGAGTTATGGGCTGTGGTAAGACTTTCAGTGAGTAGCGGGTTAAATGTCAGTCTGTTCCTCACACAACGCTATCGTATGGCTTTAGAAGACTTGAAATTTAGTGCACAAGTCATATAGACTACTTTTGTTGTGTTTTTGTGTGCTTTCATTCATGTTCAATGAATGGAAGACAGTCTGCTAGGTGACTCCTTTTGTTTTCAACAGGTTTCGAGCAAACATGAGGGACAGTAGATGACATAAAAGTTTGCTTGTCATTGCTTGTCTTGAAGATCTCTTCATCTCTCACTTAGGAATCATTCCAGACGTTGAAGAACTGGGTGAAGGAGCTTCGCCAGCACGGACCACCCAACATAGTGGTGGCTATCGCTGGCAACAAATGTGATCTCTCTGATGCCAGGTGAATTCCAGCGTCCTTGCCACTAAAGACTTCACATCCTGTCATCTCTATTCAGCTTGAAGGGATGCACCCGCAATGGCTGTCAACTCAATTTGACGTCGGGAAAAGACCCACATATTTGCTGTCAACTTGTCTCGACTCATTGAAAACAAGCTCGCACACGTACCGTTACCATAAGCATAACTTGTGATGAAAAAGAAATCCACTCTTCAGCGGTCTGTAATTTATCTTTCCACTTTAAATTGCTTCACTCTTCCCACAGGTCCAATGATATGTCTTGGTTCACCATTGCTTTCTTTGGCAGTGTTAGTCAGCTGTCATTGTGGTTGTATTTTACTTCTCGAAACCACAAAAACCGAGACATTGAATCTGAGGAATAGCGTTCGCACCGCAAGCCATTCAGGCAATAAATATCAGGGAAAATTCTTGCAATTGTTCTGTCTGGCACATAAAGCTTAGATATTTCTTTTTCTAGCACAAGTGGTGCTGTTCTCTGTGATCCACAGCCGTCATTGTTTCTTTATATATCTTTTGCTTCAAGTTTAAGAGGTTTGCTCCAAATGTAAAAAAAAAAAAAAAATCTGTTGCTTTCAAACACTGTCATCATGGAAATGTACTTGCTGATAACATTACCCCTACTTGTAGATCTTAATAGTATTCTTAAATTATATTAATTAAAAGCATAACTAAAAGCATTAATTTTACTCATACTTGAGGTTAGATCATTTATTAGATGTGCGATTTTTCACTTGGTGGAGAAAGCGGGAAAAATAGTCTTTCACTTTCACCACATATATCTATAGGGCTAGTATGCAACCAGTCAGAACACCCTAGCAACCAGTCAGAACACCTTAGCAACCACCCACAACACCTTAGCATGGTGCCAGTGACTTGCACAAGCAACCAACAAAAATCGAGTTGATCGAAATGTTTAAAGAAAACATCACTGTCTTGGCGGTTTATCTAAGAGAGCAAAGCGTCAATGGAAAATTGATCCATTGTCAGTGTGACCGGCCTGATATGTGTAGCACGGGTGCAATCTGATCAGCACCTGTGATCAGGTGACAGGTGCACAGAGAAGTTTACCTCCAACATGCTGCCCGGTGCTAGTTCTACACCACCATCACAAAAAAAATAAATGCATGAGTTTTACAAGGTTCATCCCACTCAGATAATCTCTCACTCAGCCACGGTATCTGTTTAAATCCTTCTAGTCTCAAATATCAATAATAATAGTAATAACATTTACTTGAGAGTTTTGAAAATATCAGAATTCTTCATTTATGAAACTGATTACTGATTAGTGTGGTATTAGTTGTAATACTGCAATTGCTACTGCTCTGTTTTACTTACATTTGTTACTCCACTCTCTAATTTCACCCATTTTCTGTTGCTTTGTCCTTTTGTTTTCCAGAGAGGTTTCAGAGAAAGAGGCCAAGGACTATGCTGACTCCATTCATGCCATATTTGTTGAAACCAGTGCCAAAAATGCCATTAACATCAATGAAGTCTTCATTCAAATAAGTGAGTATAATATTAACTAGTCATCACCGGTGCATTGTGTCATTAACAAGGCCAATTTAACAAACGATCTAGAAGCACTCATTCAGAGCCCTGTGATTTTAAATGTTATCATCTTCTCTAGATTGAGCTTGATCACAGGCAGGTTTAGTTTTAATAAATGCTGTTTATTGCAACACTATTTATTATTAAAATGATAATGAATGCATGATCTATAATTGATCCTGATGGTGGTGAGAATAGTGCTTCTGTGGATACTTGTTCTCGCCACTTGGACCCAGGGCAGTGGATGGGTTACAGTGGATACAGATCTTTTACCATGGATCTTGGCAGTTGCCCCGTCAAGGAGCAGGCGTGACACCATGCTTGTGACTTTTGTACAGACACTGAAATGGCTAATCATTTTTGCTTTTTTTTCCCTCATGCTTATTTTTATTGTCAATTGCTACGTTTACATGGACCCCAATAATCCGGACTAGTAGCACAGTCAGAATGAAAAAGTAAAATGTAACCACGTCAGAATAGCCTGGGCAAATCCGATTAAAATTTTATTCGGATTGTATGTGGTGGTTTGAACATTTTGTAATCCGATTGAGATGACATGTAAACACTTGATCGGATTGAAACCTGGAACTGGAAAGTACTGCGCATGGTCAGTGACGTAGAAATGGCATAATGACGTATGATGCACGGAATGAGCTGTTGTTGTTGTTGAATAAAGTGTCATGATAGTGACTGTTGTGTCATTCTAAAATTCTCCTTCCACTCATCGTCTTGGAAGTGGAGCAGGACAACGTCCCACCAGTCCTTGTTTCAGACTCTCATCCACAGTCGCCATGTTTTGGGCGGGGAAAGGGGCGTTTTTACTGCTTAATAAGCAGCACGGCACAACGGTTCATGTGCTCGCTTCCCCTAATTAGGACCCGAAATACATAAATACTAGGTCTACTCTTTAAAACAAAGAAAAGATGCAATATAGAAGAATTGTTAGTATGCCCAAACAGCGGGAAACTATATTTGTGCAGTGTGAGCATGTCAAAAAATCAATTCCGATTTAAAGCTTGTGACATAAAACTATTAATGCATTTAAGAAAAGATATAAGTTAAACATTATGGAAAAGTATAGAACACTAGAACATTAGAAAAGTAAGCAAAAGTGGATGCATAATATAATTTTGATTGTTGAAGTTTAAGTTCTGTGCTTACATGTTATCGTTTTTGGTATAAGAGAAACCGTAAAATTGTGTCATCTTTGGACATAGTGTTTTTGTTTTAAAAGGGGTTAGGCAAAATAAGTCTTGACTTCAGCCTAAACCCCTTCGGTCAGGTATTATTTAGCATTTAAATTCCTAGGTACTCATTTTGTATTTATCTTTCTAATGTATTTAAATTTTCTTTCCTTTCTCTATTTGTTTCATTGTTTTATGTTTTTTCATTGTATTATGTACAGGATTTTGACCTAAGATTTAATTGTTCAAAATGACCGAAGAAAATAACTAACTAACTAACTAACTAACATATTAACTCGCACATTAACATGATCACTTTATTTAGCATTCATGTAAACACTAAGATCGGATTTATCAATCAGAATGAATTCATTCTGACTGAAACAAAAGGTCTTCATGTAAACGTAGCTAATGTCATTATGCTCCTTTTAATTTTTATTTCATTTCCTTTATAGGTCAAAGGATCCCAGTTATAGATGCAGATGGGTCTGCGGTCAAGGGCTTCAAACTTCGTCGTCAACCATCAGAGTCGACCAGGGAACGCACTTGCTGCTGACGCAGTCGTAAACAGTTTGGCCAGATCCTCTCCAGCCTCAGTTTCTTTCTATTAGTAAACAAGGAGAATAGCAAATGAAGAATGTGATGTTACAGGGGAAGTTACGTAACTTCCTTTTGGAGCCAAATAAGAAGTTCTGTTAATAATGGAATGAGATTTATTGTCTGAATCCCGATGCAATGGTCACTTCTTTGAAAAAAGACGCTCTTCAGCCCCCGTTCAAATGTCCTTGGGGATCCATTTCTGTTCTAGATCACTGCCCAAAGTCAGACAGCAAAGAAAACACCTGCTTAACAGATCAGATACTCTCTCTCTCTCTCTCTCTCTCTCTCTCTCTCTCTCTCTCTCTCTCTCTCTCTCTCTCTCTCTCTCTCTCTCTCTCTCTCTCTCTCTCTCTCTCTCTCTCTCTCTCTCTCTCACACTCACACTCACACTCACACTCACACTCACACTCACACTCGCTCTCTCTCGTTCATTCTTGCAAAACCCTCTGCCAAACTCTATGAAGGTTTCAAGTAAAGCTATTGTCTGTCCGTCTGTACATTTGAAGAGTCTCAGCACTCCAAATGCAAGCAACACAGCTTTCTTGTCTCACTATTTTTGCACATCTTTGATATATATGATAAAAATAAAAATAAATATATAAATGGGCGAATCTCATGAAACCTGTCATAAACATATCCAGGTCACATTGCACTCAAATCAAATGAAAAATAAAACCTGAAATTATATTGTGCAAGTCAATTTAAAGTCTGTTGTTAGGACTATTTTTTAATGCTCCTAAAAATAGACCTCAGTATATTTTTCTTGTGATTTTGGGGGTAAAATGTGACATGAGATTGACTCAAACCCATATTTAATATTTACTATTATAGAAATATCAGTGTTGTATTCCTGTTGCATAGGATATAAACTGTCTTTCCTATATTTCGAATAGGAAAAAATAAAATTGAGTACAGATAGAGATAATACAGATTGAATACAGATAAAGATAACTCTGGGATTTTATGGTTCAATGATAATAAGCATTAACAAGAGATATCTGAGCCTTGGCCATTTTGAGATGAGTTTATGAAGTTATATTTAAAGTTATATATGAAGAATGTGCCAAATCTTTGCAATTTTGTAGTCCTGTACACTTTTTGTGACATAGTAACGGTCCAGTAGTAGCAGATCAGTGGTCAGTGATGTTGATGCATGAGTTCAACACAACCATCTGCATATTTTATCCATTTGCAAGTCGAGATAACAATAGTAACACGTTTTTTGCTCCAATTTGCCACATCCTCTGTTGCCAGATTTGTAGCTACAGATCCAGCCTGTTCTTGGACTAATAAGCAGTTGGAATAGACTTTTATGTTTTACAGTGTCTGACCGTTGTTACTGCTTGCAGTGCATAATCAGGGCATTAGTGGAGTTCAACCCTCACGCTTTGAGAGAAAGTTGGCCAGTCTTTTAGAATAGCAGTTTCAAAGTGTTAGATGTGATAACTATTCCAACTGTTCGCATGTTTTCCATATCAGAACTTTAACGTTAGTGGGAAGGAGCCAAATGCAGGAATTTTGTATACGGTGCGCTTTAGGCTTTTGTCCAGGACTTTGTGAAGTGTGCAGTATGTCCAAATAGTTTCTGAAATTGCATTTTAACCATTTGTGTTAGTTGGCAGTTGGTCTCTTTAGCTCCCATGCTGTTCTTTTTCATGACTTTTCCTTTTTTATTTTTATACTGGATTGAGTGATTTTGAGAGGTCTTGCCAAATGCCCTAATTGTCTCGTAAACATTTTTCATCTTTCTCATTCTTTCACTGAATAACTTTTGGCCTGCACATCCAACATACTTTTACTATCTGGACAGGGATAAAAAAGGAGCGTATCTGGAAACTAGTCTTGTTCCAGTAAGAGCAAGACGTCTAAGCTCTTCATCTTTAAAAAAAAAAAAAAAAAAAGCAAAGGGAAGTAATTATACCACATATTCTTCTTTGAATTGACCCCAAATGAAATAACTCTTCTTTGCTGTCACTCAATTTTTCAGCCTAAATATTTTCTCAAGAGGTCTGGCGTCAGTTTCATTGAAGAAACAGAAAGTCTTATTTTTTGACAATCTGAGAAACTTACCTTTAAAAGATTTGTATTAATGTACACACTATTCGTTCAAGAGCTTTATAACACAATGTGGTTGAGTGACTCTTTTTCTACACATGTAGAATTTAAGATTATCTGTTACAATGTTGCATTTGAGAATATAGAATAAATATGTTATGATTTATCAACTGAATACCCACAATGACAAAGTTTTATATACTTAAAATGTGATTCATCTAAATGTACACTTCAGTATAACACGTAACACCATCTTTGTTGTTTTTAGAAATTAGTATGTGGCTTTTGATGGTACTTTAAAAAAAAAAAAAATTCATGGATATTATTACATGTGCTTTTGACACTATATTGGCATATTGGAGTCATAGAATGTGTTTAGTGGATCAGAATGGATATTATGGGCAATCTTGAGTTTCAATTCCCGTCCTTTATCCTGTGATTCTATATGCAGTGCTGCCAATGCGCTATGATGTTTTCAGGAATTCACAAGTGCAATAATAATACTTTCCCCCTCCAAAATATGTGCTGTCAGTAATAATAGCAGAGAGATTTATAGACTTATTAAAGTAATTGTAGTTAATCCATGAATTTTAGCACAACAATATTTTCCTTTAGAAGACTGCTTGTTAAATTTAAAAAATGGCATATTTGGAACAATACTTGGGGGGAAAACTGCACTTTTTCAAAATTCCTGTGTGTCTTTCGTCCTAGTTGAAACAACTTGAAAAATGACCGTCCTAAGCATTCCCATATCGATGTTTACACAGAGAAAATCATTCAAATTGATTCTTTTATTTTCTTTCTCTCATGTCAAACTAATTGAAGAAGGAAACGGCTCAACTAATGTCACATGTTATTAAACTCTCTGAAGGGCCTTTACAATGTATGGAAATGCATTGCTAGCTCTAAATGTTGTAGAGCAGCTGTTTGTTTGTCTTGTACAAAGCCTGTGATCCACAGTGAGACCAAATGTCTAATTTAGTCCTCTCGAAGTTCTTGAATTCCTGGCCAATTGGAAAGGACTTTCTGAATTGCTTGTCCTCTTGCTGGGGAGCACAGGTTTTGCATTAATGCCTTTGAATGGAACTACATGCTTGAGTCGGTCGGACAGGATAATACGCCGTCTGGTGTGGTTTGCAGTGGTGTTTAGGTGGAAGAATAGAGCCAACAGTCTTGGGCTGGCCCTAAGAAAGTTGTGAAATTCTCGTTATGTTCTTTACGTCCTTGTATATACCACACATTGGATGAAATCTGTAAATGAATTGATATAGGCAATGTTACTTTACCACTTACCATTGTAATTCAGTATTTACAAAAGTAATTTAACCTAATCATTAATGGTTTTTACCTTGTCTCTTTTATTGTTTTGTCATGCAAAGAAGGCTTGAAAATAACATGTATTTGTTCATTTGTGAATGTGCAAAAGGGAAATGTTTAGCTCTTTATTAGTAATAAAATGATACAAAATCCATTTTGATTTTTATGCTTAATCAACAACATTGAGAATCTGTTCGCAGCAGTGCTAGTTTCTCCTGCACTGGCCCATGGGCTATATATACACATATGACACTTGTGGTATGTGTCTCCTTTGGCAGGGGGTCCCTGCTGATATTTTAATTGTGCTGAGGAAAGTAAAACGGCCCTCCAAGAGCTTGTATTCAAAACTGCCAAACTGAGCATAAATTAACTCCCCTAATTCAACCAGATGCAAGTACGACGTATCTAGAATCTTGGCTGAGGATAAAGTATGTTCATTCTTAGATATTCAGTTGGATTACTATTGCTTTCAAAGAACAGATTTAGATTTTTTTTTTTTTTTTTTTACATTATAATTAACCATTTAAAAAAATCATTCTCAAATCTACACCAAAATACTCTTCTTACAGAAGTATATATAAAAAAAATCGGTGGTTCGTGAAAAACATGAACAATTTTAGTTACCTTTTTAATTGTTTTGCAGTCCCATTTATTATTTTTGTGTACAGATATCCTATGCTTCTTAAATATAAGGCTCATTAAAAATAATTATACAAAATATATGAATTATATATTTTCAATTATGTACTTTTTATGATATAATAGGATATATATTAAATAATAAACAGTCTAAGTATTAAACAGTTTTTAAAATAATATTATTAATTTAATATAATTAAATCTTTTTAATTATAAAAAGTATTTATATTTGTGCATTTTTTTTAGGTAGCCTACAATAATTCCATGCTTCTTAAACATAAGGCTCATTGATTATAAAATAATTATACAAAAATGTATGAAATAGAATATATATATATTAGGGTATATATTAAAAACAGTTTTTAATTATATATTGGCCTAATATATTATAACATAATAAAAAACTTTTTAACTATAAAAATGCTAGCATTTTCTTCAGTGGTCATTGTAAATGCAGTTACCGTAACATTTTCATAACATGGTTCATGACAGATGACCCATAAAGACAGCCCACCCCTCCCTCATTCTACTACACCCTTCTCCTCACATCAGTCGCCACTACTGAGTACTGCAGGGGCAGTGACGTCACGGCCAGCCTCTCGCTCTCTCTCTCTCTCCCACAGTCCCTTCCTGCTGCATCACAACAGTCGCTAGTGGATCGGGTAACTGAGCTATTTCCACTGCCTTGTGGAGTTTTTATTTCAAATAAATGTAACAGAAGTCCTCATCGACTAACAGCCTCAACCATCAAGCCCGTCACCGTCAGTCCGAGCGGACGTCAGCGCAGCCAGTCTGAACGCGTTTCAAGCGCAGTGGGAGATGGCCAGGCCAGAGCAGGTCCTGCTTCTAGAACCGCAGCATGAACTGAGGTTCCGAGGTGAGTGGAGAGATTGACACAGCCGTGGACGAGCGCCTATAACGCCCAACACAAAGAGGGAGGGTCAGTTTTTAGGGGATAAGGGCAGAAAGAGGCGGTGAGATGGCGTTTCTGACAGGCCTCAATCCTTGTAGTAATAATGATAATATGGCGCAGCGCCGTAATGATACATCGCTCCAAACTAATTAGAATGACATCAAACCCCTTTCACAAGGAGTAGATTAAGTGCTGACTAGGTTTAACAGAAGACTGACTACGTTAGCTCGAGCTAGCCTGTTTAGGCCTTAAAATACAGGCTCTGCTGGTGGGCTGGTTAATTCGGTTAGTATGAAGCAGTTCAACGAGTGTTGCCATGTTCGCTTATTATTAGCGACGTTGCGTTTTTTCTTTTCTTCATACAGTCGCTTAAAAAATGGGCTGTTGCTTTTATTATCGTCTTATTTACAGCAGCGTATATTTGCTTGTTAATGTTTCGTCTACTTGCATACAAAGTGTGTATGTCGTTGTTGAGTGTTATATTTCTCTGATTGAATGACCGCTGTGAGTGAGCTGTCAAGGCGAGCGCTCATTTCTCCTCGTGTTCATTTGATCGAAGGAGAAATGCTTCCTTTCGTAAGCATGAAGAACTGGGCCGCTTATTTTGACTTCTTTCGGTCTGGCAAGTCGATTATTTTTGGCTTATTTTTTCAGAACACGTCGCATATTTTTTCTAGCGAAATCTGGCAACACTGACAACAACATACCTTGATGCTGCTTCCAGTCAGGAAGTCGTTGGCACCATTGAAAAATCACCTGTACTATTACTCCACCTGACATGGATATATTGTGGATAATAATTATGTCGTAAACAAACTTATTTAGGTATTTTTGTGAAAACAAGTTGCCATTTTGTAGACTTTTAAGGTTTGGAGCTTTTAGTCTAATGTAAGTTCATAAATTTGATGTTTACACAATTTCAGGGTTTATTTCATGGACTGGGATTACACTAATTACTGTCGACAGGAGACCAATGCTATAGTGTTGTATGTTTACATTAACATACTATTTATTAAAGGTCGTAAGAAATAAGCCAATAAGAATGCTTTGGAGGCACTGACACCTCCCATGTGACTGCCCTTTGTCAACAGGCTCCAATATTGGTTTGTTCCCAACATTTCCAAAAAATTCTTCTTTTGTGTTCCATACAAGTGTAAAAGTCATACAGGTTTGGATTGGAATGGTGTAAGGGTGGGTGAATGATGACAGAATTATCATTGGTGGACTACCCCTTTAAGGAGCTCAATGAAAGTCCATTGAGCTCAACTTTCACATTTACATTTATGCATTTGGCTGAGACTTTAATCCAAAGCAGCTGGTATTGGAATCAAGCTATACATTTTATTAGTTCTTGCATTTGATGGGAATGGGCAAAAGACCGTTTGCCTCCCTCTGAAACTTTATTTGCTAAAAAGTGATATTTCAAAATAATATCACACCGACTGATTTCCTAAAAGATGCTCTAATTTTAAAGTTTTGGCAAATCAACTTGCAATATCAGTGAAACAGCATTCCTTCTTTAGTCACCCTACCTTGGGCATATTTACATTTTTCATAAACTGTCAGTGTCAGGACACACCTTGTGAATTGTCTGGAGTTAAAGGATTAGTTCACCTCAAAATGAAAAGTTCCTAATAATTTACTCACCCCAATGCCATCCAAGATACCCATGTCTTTCTTTCCTCATTGGAAGAGAAAATATTTTTTTTGAGGAAAACGTTTCTGGATTTTTCTTCGAATAATGGACTTCAATGGACACCAACGTTTTGAAGTCCAAATCAATCAATTTAACTACAATTGTTCGGATTCGAATCCGAACAATTGTAGTTAAAAAGTGTGTATATATATATACACAAAAATATATATATATTTTTTTTTTTTGGGGAAAATGACCTATTGTTTCGCTAGATAAGACCCTCTTCCTCAGCGGCGATCGTGCACAGCCGGTTGAAGCACTTCAAGACCTTTGAAACTGCATTGATTTGGACTTCAAAACGTTGGTGTCCATTGAAGTCCATTATTCGAAGAAAAATCCAGAAATGTTTTCCTCAAACTTATTTTCTCTTCCACTGAGGAAAGAAAGACATGGATATCTTGGAGTAAATTATTAGGAAATTTTCATTTTGAGGTGAACTAATCCTTTAACCAGGGACATTTTGTAAACCTATTTAATGTTGTTATTGTTTGTGATGTCATGTCTTTAGTTGTGTAATTGTTTAGTAAGTGCTTTAAAGGTGACGCATTATGCCCCTTTTCACAAGATGTATTATAAATCTGGTGTCCCCAGAATGTGTCTGTCAAATTTCAGCTCAAAATACCCCCCAGATCATTTATTATAGCTTGTCAAAGTTGCCCCTTTTTGGGTGTGACCAAAATCGCACAGTTTTTGTGTGTGTCCCTTTAAACACAAATGAGCTGCTGCTCCCCTCCCCATTCAGAAGAGGGCCAATCCTTTACACGAGCTTCAGATACTCCAGCAATAACAAATGCGAATTTCAGTCAATCCAGAAATAACCCATAGCGGAGTGCAGCCTTACAGAGAGACTCAGGAAGAGATTTTAACTTTTAGACACACATGGACGTTTCTGAATGGTTAGTGGATACATGTTGTTGTGGAGTTACGTTGATCAATCTCATCGACTTGCATGTACTGTCATGTTTAACTTTTACACAAGTTGACGGTTCCCTGAGGTCTTTATAAGACAGCTGTGACCATTTTTTGGTCCAATAGTGTTCAGTGCTCGTCTGTGCAGCAACGACAGAACAGTTTGCATGCTTTGCTAGAACTTTTGCCATTGCTGCACTGTTGTCGCTTGAGAAAACCAAATGGCGGTAATATTATAAGAAGATCCCCTTCCTACGTCAGAAGGGGAGCGAAATCAGATCGGCTTAATTTTTGACATGCTTGCAGAGAAAGGCTTTAACCGTACGCTCACACCGCCGCCGGCGAGAGCGGCAAAATTCGCTCTCGCCGCCCTGCCAGCGACGCCGTGGAAAGATTCGTGGATGATCTGACGTAGATCGAATGCGTGGTCTTTTTTAAAAACTGTATTTAAAGGGGCCGCAAAGCAAACAAGCATGTCGATCGTTATTTTTGCAGAAAATTGATCGATGGAAACATGGGCGGCGCTAGGGAGGGGCTAGCAGGTGCTTCAGCACCCCCAAGAAAGACCAAAGCACCCCGATAGCACCCCCCAAAATAATGTCTGGAATCAATTATATTCAAATATATGTTATTTCGAGATATTAAGTCGTTATTTCAATATAATATCTCGGTATTTCGACATAATAACGGCAAATGTTTGTCCCGCCAAAGCCTTTTTTGATCGGTGACGGTGAGTGATGTAGAATAGAATGACTGCTGCGCTTGACAGGGCGCATCACGAGCAGAGAGAGAGAGCCCCGGCCGCGCGCACTCTCACGTCTTCAAACACTTCTCGCGCATATTAATCAAAATCAATTGACACTATAGTAAAAGGTCGGAAGACCGCAGTTTCATGTGGAGCATTTGGAGATTTGTTCTCCTGAATTACCGCGGTGTGTGAATTGTGCTAAAAAAACAAGTTGCCTAGCTTATCGTCTCTAAAAAGCGTTCCGCCCATTCAGCTGACCTAAACCACATTTCAATAAACGAAAAAACCTATCCAGTGATATGTTTTCTGTATTGACGCAAATCTTGTGCGATGTCCTCCTAAACTGCCGAGATAATCACACAAAGACACAAGCACTATTAGTGTAAAAAAAAAAAAATCGGTAGATTAACTAATTAGATTAGTTAACATTTACTATTAATTAACTGCACTTCAGCATTGTTAATGTTAATTGTTTCAATGTTTAGAGAGTCAGGCCCACTATATGTGTGTTGTAGCCATTAAATAAGCGCATTTAATTTCATTTTTGTTAATTTTTTTTTTTTACATCTATGCTGATTATGAAAATTGATTAGTAAGATGCGCGATATATCAGAAGATATGATGGGTTAGACATGATTTTGCCCACTAAATTTACATTTACACATTTACATTTAGTCATTTATTTTAGCAGACGCTTTTATCCAAAGCGACTCAACTGAGGACTAAACCAAGCGAGTCATCGTAAAAAGGCAAAAACAATGCAAGAAGTGCTCAAAATACCAAGTTCGGACATTGTTCGAAGTAGCATAAGCCAGACAAGCGAGGATTTAAAGGAAAAAGATTTTTATTTTTTATGTTAAAGGATAATTCCGGTATTTAACACTTTGAGTCTATTTTTTAGTTTGTTTTGGATGAACTAGAGTGGTGGACTTAGAAATTTTGACGATGGGTCCTGTCTCGACTTTTTTAATATTTTAGAATCGCCTCTGAGCGCTTCAGAGTGGATGTCTATGGGCATGCTCAAACATGTCCTTAAAACAACCCTTAACGTTCGTTTTCAAAACTGTGCAACTCACCGAGTGGTTAGTGGTGTTCGTTGATGATTAAAAACAAATATATCGGCGCAATGTATGCTTTCAATCCGTGTTATTTGCTATACTGGAACTATTTTTTCAGATACCTCACAACCGCGTATAAACTTCCGCTCGATATTTGAGTCTGAAGCGTTAGCACACCCCCGACCACTTGATGGCGACAACCACTTTGCCGCAGCTGCTCAGCTCACGCTAGCCTTCTGAGAGACGGAGAACCGAGCGAAAAGACTACAACCAAATGTAAACAGACCCCTTTCCGTTTCCGGTAGCGCAGTAATATCAACGAGCACTGAGACCTCCAGCAGACATCAATGCGATTTAAAAAAATGGCAAATAAAACTCGACAGAAACTGTATTTCGCTACGCTACTTGTTTTGGAACATCAACGAACACCACTAACCACTCGGTGAGTTGCACAGTTTTGAAAACGAACGTTAAGGGTTGTTTTAAGGACATGTTTGAGCATGCTCAGAGGCTATTCTAAAATATTAAAAAAGTCGAGACAGGACCCATCGTCAAAATTTCTAAGTCCACCACTCTAGTTCATCCAAAACAAACTAGAAAATAGACTCAAAGTGTTAAATACCGGAATTATCCTTTAAGTATAAATTAAATTTTGTTTTGTAGAAAGCCATTTTTAAAGTGAATTTCGTTTTGTATAAATTGTATCTTAATTTTAATCAATTTTTCATCAACCAATTGACTGGGTATAATAGCCTAAATAAGAAGCAAATATAGCAGACAATATGATAAAGATCGCGGGCGCGATTGCATTGCACGTGAACTGGAGCACATCTCATCATAAATTTTGCTCATTTAAATAATAGTGTGTGTATATATATTAGGGCTGTCAAATGATTAATCACGATTAATCACATCCAAAATAAAAGTTTTTTTTACATAATATATGTGGGTGCATTGTGTATAATTATTTTGTATATATATAAATACACACACATGCATGTATATTTAAGAAAAAAATATAATTTATATTTAAAATATTTATATTTATATATAATATAAATTATATATAAATCTATATACAGTATATACATGAAAATATTTCTTAAATACATACAAGCATGTGTGTGTATTTATATATATAAAATAATTATACACAATGCACCCACATATATTATGTAAAAAAAACTTTTATTTTGGATGTGATTAATCACGATTAATCATTTGACAGCCCTAATATATATATATATATATATTATATATAGGCTATATAGATAGGCTAATTGCGCAGCTCCCCCTGTCAATGATCTAGCACCCCCTCAGCACCTGCGTTAAAAATTATCTGGCGCCGCCCCTGGATGGAAAGAACTTAACAATTATAGTGACATGTTTGCTAATGAAATAAACAAATTAAAAGCCATTTGTGTGGTGTGGCTTTTGTGTTCATGGTTAAGTGCTATTATAATTTGCATTCCCGCTGAAAAAGTGTTCTAGCACGAAAATCTTGCCTATAAATAGTGTTGCGCGACCTCCTCTATTTTGCTTGGGAACTAATGTGGTCGGAACCAAAGTTTACAGGACTGCGTTCTCTGGAATTCTCTCAAACGGAGCACTTCTACATTCCGATTGGTTGCCGCCGAACCGCGTCATTGCTTATTACCATAAAGTTGACCTGACTTCAACTCTCCTCGCCGCTCTCACTGTCCAAGACGCGCCACGCCGCCTTCGCCGGAGGTCGCCGCCGGCTCTCATTGAAAATTAATGACTTCCGCCCACTTTGGCGCTCTCGCCGGCGGCGGTGTGAACTGTTACTGTTACTGGGTTGTCACTTTTCACGTTTTCAGGGTTGGTAGATGCACAGGGGACCTGATTATAGCACTTAAGCACAGAAAAAGTCTCATTTTCATGATATGTCCCCTTTAAAAATGAGGGTGGTTCTCCTACTGCTTGTTCACACCTGCAGCCTGTGAGGTGACATATGCCAGGTTCAGACAACACAATATTTTTGTCTGTTACGATAGTCTCTGTGTCAGAGTATAATTTTGACTCCTATAAGATTTTGACTCCTTGTCGTGTCATTGACCGAAAACATATCAGACAGACTATATGTTGCTTGCTGTCTTTAGTGATGTGCGTAATGTCATCAAAAAGGCTGAACTAGTAACTGGAAACAAGAGCGTAAACAAGCAATGAGTTCATGAGTGCATGCGCGAGAACTGAGAAGATGACGCTCACGATCATTTGATGGGAAAGTGTGAAAGGTAAGCCATTCATTTTGCGGCATTGGTAAGGCACTTTAAGTTTTCTCGTTGGTTTCTCACGATTCGGACATCCAGGAAATGCACACTTTAGAAGCATTTTAAACACTTCATCGAGACCCATCTGCGTCACCTTCTCAGTTCTCGCGTATGCGTCGTGGCGCTCTCGTGAACTCCCGTCAGAGGCCCACAAAAAAAAGAGAATGAATAGTTGAATAAAAGTCGTTGTTTTTTTACGCACAAAAAGTATTCTTGTCGCTTGATAAACTTAAGATTGAGCCACTGTAGTCTAGTCACTTGAACTATTTTAACGATGTCTTTACTAACTTTACTGGGCCGGCAGATGCAATTACCTTGCAGTCTATGAAGGAGTGAGACCGCTCTCAGATTTCATAAAAAATATCTTAATTTGTGTTCCGAAGATGAACGAAAGTCTTACGGGGTTGGAACAACATGAGGGTGAGTAATTACTGACAGCATTTTCATTTTTGGGTGAACTAACCCTTTAATGCGCTCGCCGTTGTACTATTCTTTGAAAGTCAGGAATCAGTAGTGAGAAGTAAGGTACACATTATGTGACCGTTTGTTTTAGTACACTTCACCAAAACCACACTACAAAAGAATCATGTAAAATCCAGTTAACCTTGAGTTTATTGCTTGTGACATTAGAACTAAATACATGGATATCAGAACATGTCTAAAACTAAATTAAACAATGATCTCTTAAATATTTTCAAATTTTACCAAACATTTTCATTTAATTTTGTGAAATTTTTTTTTTATTAAACATGGACTTTTATTTTCATTTTAAAGGGCTTATTTCTGCTATAGTAGGCTCATTTTGTAAATGTAAGCAATTGATCTATACACACGCAAACCGGGTGCCGGTACAAACGTACCTGCTCGGCCAGATTCGCCTCCAAATCGTGCATCTTCGGAAGCAAAGCCACGCTGAAAGTCACAAAAAATGGCGTGCACACCGCCACACAAAATGGGGGCTCACGCACTTCCGTCAATGGTACAATGATGCCATTTTTGCCACGTGCACCCAAGCAAACTTAATCAGCCTTAATGCTAATTCCAGGACTCACATTTATCGTATCGTCGTGGTAGTCCTTCGTCAAAACATCAGGCAGGAGTATTGTTACGGAGGTTAGCTCCACGAACCTTCTCTCCATTGCATAATTCCACCTAGCAGCACCAATGACATCGTCTCTCTTTTGTTTCGCCATGATTGAAAGCTGTGTATGGAAGAGCTTCTGTGCTCCTATTGGTCAGTGTCACAGATCTGACGGAAACCGTCGTGGAGCACCGTAAAAAATTAAACATGCTAGTTCTGTTGGGATGTCGAAGCGTTGCAGATGTGGCGACGGTTGTCGTCCACTATGACACACTGACACTACACAAGATAAAACGCTAAATTCTTCGCGTCCTGATGCCCTTTGTCATTTACGAATCAGCACGACGACCTACATCTAATGGATCGGGCTGATATTGTGTAGTCTGAACCCTGCATTAGACATGCTCTTAGTTGTAGGAGTTAAATATCAATGCCAGTCTAATGCTGAATGCCATTTGGTTTCCCCAACATATTTAGTATGTTGTCAATATACTTTTCTTTAAACTGTTTAATCTAATGGTTCCTGTCGCGTCTTTTGTTAGTTTCATGTTAACCTGCAGTTTTGTGTTTTTATTTATGAATAAACTCTGAAATGAACTGCTCACTCACAAAGTTGTTTTTTTACAACAAGCCATATCTGATCTTTGCTTATCAACAGCCAAACTTTTAATAAGCATTGATATCAAAGCTAGTAATGAGTGTGTAACCATTGCCCCTTTTTATTGCTTAGTTTTCCTTTGGTGATCTTACTTGTTGAGCAATACTGTTCTTGTGCACGATTCTTCTGAAACGACTTTTTCAACTGATGTCACCTAGGCCACGAGGGCTATTGGTTAATGCTATGTCTTCAAAAGTGTGTGTGCTGCTGTTTAAAGGGCTGCTTAGTAATCGTGTAAATGCTCATTTGTTGACATTAAATCAAGTCTATGCTGGGAATAATGTTATTCTCTTCCAGGTTTGATTTTGGTTGTTAATCAATCACTAAAATTGAGGAAGATTAGCCTCAGTTGGTTCCACTGTGGAACAGTGCCAGTTCTAAAATGCTTCTCCAAAATTATCCTGATTCAAAGGGTAGTGCATATATAGTTACAGTAAAATTGTCGCCTGATGTGATTGTCCAAATGTTTTTGTTTCCGACAGGCTTTTAGATCTTTTAGGTCTACTATATATTAATTTTTAGTTTAAGTTCTTTTTAGACAATGAAGAATGTTAAATTCCTCCCTCACATATCAAACCTATTATTAATCGGTATATTGGATAAGTGGCAAGAGGAGTGGAAGGACTTATTTAGTAAGCTTATGCCTAAAAAGATTTTGGATTTTTTTTTTTTAATCATATGTTAATTAAAAAAAACTTGTGTTTGTTAGCTTGGTTTTATTATATGTATATGATATTTGTATTTTTGTAATTGCATTTTTGCCACGAAAATAGCCTTAGATGCTGAAATGGCATTAAATAAAACTATCTCTCTTTCAGACAAAGAATATGCTACACTAGAATAGTCCAAAATACACAAAAGCCTTATGGGCTGCGTTGCAGAAATAATTTTCTTACTCAGTATTTTTGGCTTGATTTTTAGTATCCTGAAAAAAGGATACAATTAGCTTATGAAGCAAAATGACATTAGACATGACATCTTCAATGTCAGCTAACTAAATTTAGTGAGGTTTATGCACAAAACAAGGAGGGCAATTTTAATTAGGTTTAGAAACATTTTCAATAGAGAGCAAGCTTATTTATTAACATATTTTTTTCTCCCCCCCCCCGCACCCCCCCCTTTCTAAAATAAAATACTAAATAAGTATTAATTTTGTTAGATTTTTCTGTGGGGGAAACACAATATATAATCTTCACATAAATATAAGCGTCACATGGCTGTCAAGTTGAAAAATGTGGGTTTAAATCTTTATAATCTTTTGTTATTATCATGCATTTTATGGGTCATGATTTAATGCATATATATATATATATATATATATACACACTCACCGGCCACTTTATTAGGTACACCTGTCCAACTGCTCGTTAACACTTAATTTCTAAGCAGCCAATCACATGGCGGCAACTCAGTGCATTTAGGCATGTAGACATGGTCAAGACAATCTCCTGCAGTTCAAACCGAGCATCAGTATGGGGAAGAAAGTTGATTTGAGTGACTTTGAACGTGGCATGATTGTTGGTGCCAGAAGGGCTGGTCTGAGTATTTCAGAAACTGCTAATCTACTGGGATTTTCACGCACAACCATCTCTAGGGTTTACAGAGAATGGTCCGAAAAAGAAAAAACATCCAGTGAGCGGCAGTTCTGTGGGCGGAAATGCCTTGTTGATGCCAGAGGTCAGAGGAGAATGGCCAGACTGGTTCGAGCTGATAGAAGGGCAACAGTGACTGAAATAACCACTCGTTACAACCGAGGTATGCAGCAAAGCATTTGTGAAGCCACAACACGCACAACCTTGAGGCGGATGGGCTACAACAGCAGAAGACTCCACCGGGTACCACTCATCTCCACTACAAATAGGAAAAAGAGGCTACAATTTGCAAGAGCTCACCAAAATTGAACAGTTGAAGACTGGAAAGTCTCGATTTCTGTTGAGACATTCAGATGTTAGAGTCAGAATTTGGCGTAAACAGAATGAGAACATGGAACCATCATGCCTTGTTACCACTGTGCAGGCTGGTGGTGGTGGTGTAATGGTGTGGGGGATGTTTTCCTGGCACACTTTAGGCCCCTTAGTGCCAATTGGGCATCGTTTAAATGCCACGGCCTACCTGAGGATTGTTTCTGACCATGTCCATCCCTTTATGGCCACCATGTACCCATCCTCTGATGGCTACTTCCACCATGTCACAAAGCTCTAATCATTTCAAATTGGTTTCTTGAACATGACAATGAGTTCACTGTACTAAAATGGCCTCCACAGTCACCAGATCTCAACCCAATAGAGCATCTTTGGGATGTGGTGGAACGGGAGATTCGCATCATGGATGTGCAGCCGACAAATCTGCGGCAACTATGTGATGCCATCATGTCAATATGGACCAAAGTCCCTGAGGAATGCTTCCAGCACCTTGTTGAATCTATGCCACGAAGAATTGAGGCAGTTCTGAAGGCAAAAGGGGGTCCAACCCGTTACTAGCATGGGGTACCTAATAAAGTGGCCGGTGAGTGTATATATATATATATTGCCATAATTTAAATGTAAAAGCTCAAAGCTGTAAGTACTGCACAATTGAGGACAGTTTAACATATTTGTTTTTCAAGAGTTAAGTTAGCCGACATTACATTATGAAGCTTTATATCAAAGCTAAAGAGATCTCAAATCCACTGCGGAGTTGGTAGGTGTAGTCCAAAGCTCAGTTGCAGGCTTATGTTTTATAAATGAGGTACAATGCATTTGTTTCTCAGCACTGGACAAGGCTTCCCCCCAGAGAAGGCTGCCTGCATGGTCATACATCATAAAGAAGCCAAAATCATCTTAAAGTTACACCACGCCTCCTGCCTCAGACTCCACCCCCCTACAATACACTTCATTGAAAAGTTAGTGACGCTCTCAAGTAGCAGGTGACTTCAGGTAACAATAACCCGACCGTCCAGGCATGCCACTTTATATTTAAAGTGTCTGAAGCTGAGACTCGTCTGTAGAGTTCAGGAAGTACCTCCAGCCAATAATTATATGTCATTTTAGGAAGTATAAAGGGCAGTTTGAGATTTTGAGGTGGTCCAGGTGTAGTAGTAATGGGGCAAAGCTGTTAATGGTGACGTCTGTTCGATTTAGCAGGTCTGCACCTTTTTGGCCTGTTCCATCCATTTAGAATCACTAATACCTTGAACTATGTGGTGAAATTATATAAATGCTCATTGATTCAGACCTTGGATATCTGAATTATTATAATGATCATGAAACGGTCCTGTAATAAATATGTTTTAGGGCTATAAAGCAGGGTGTAAATGAGAGGCAGATGTTGAAATGCAGAGTTGGAAAGACGAGTCACATCTGCACACGTGCGGATGCCAAGTATCTCTCCATGTAGATGAACGCTGCATCACTGCAGACAGATGTGTTGGGTATTTCTGAGCTATACGAAAGGCACGCATAATCGCTCGAGGCTTTTCCGCCGTCGTACCTTGTTTGGCAGGAAAACCTCTTCTACATTAAATGATGTGTACAGTGAGTTTTTTAAGGTGCTCAGGGGGATCGTATTTGTGTCTGCAGAATATCCTAGAACTTTCTTGAAGCTCAGTCTGACTCTAGAGGTCAAACTGAGGATTTTTTAGGAAAAATATGTATGCATTAAAGTGAGACTACATGACTATATGGTAACTATAAAGTAATAGGTGGCTATAAAGATGCAGCATTACTACAATTCTAAGCTCTAGGTGCAAGTGTTTTTTAATAGTTTTTTAGCCTATTTTTAAATCTGATCTTAAAAATGTCAGCTTAGGCTAATTCAAAAGCCGTTAGTTGTGTAGTGATGTTTGCAAATAAAACTATAATTTTACTGTAAGTCATGCTTGTTATTTTTCATTTATATTATAATTTAAGATTAATTGATAACCCTTTTTTTATGAGTACTTGAATTACAAAATTACTCCAAATGCCCAGCCCTACCATAAAAGGGCTGTTTTTTCATAAATAGTTTTTTGTTCTTCTTAGACACTTGGTATTGATCGGTGATGTCATTTACCTAATAAAATTAATACAGAGAATGATGCCTTTCTGCATGACTCATGCTTTGCAATTACTTATGCACTAATTCTATCAGGTTCTCCGTATAGGTCTGTATGAATGGAAAAGACATGGAGCGTAAGGCTTTTGGCCAGAATTGTCTTAGGCCTTGTGCAATGTTTGTGTCAATGTAAGGTTTTAAAGGACCAAGGCGCTTAGTTCGTCTGCGTCTTTTCCTCTGTAACACACAACATAAAGGCTCAAACAACATAAGGCTCACTATGGGTTTCAAGTGTCTCAGCATCTCAATAATTTAACTGGTTTAATAGAATTAACCTAGATGAGGTGTTGCATACCTGATGTGTGGTGCTGCCATATTACAAAGGGTGAAGGATGTTTGAGACAGAACTAACATGTATGTTTGTGATATCAAAAATGGCACGATTTACTTTCTCAACACACATTTATGTTTATGTTGTGCACAATTTCATTGTTTATCTTTGTAATCAATCATCAAAATGTAATAACTTGCTCTGCCTGATGGATAAAAGTCTTATTGTTTTATTTGTTTTTGCACATGGAAATAAAAAAATGTGTTGCAAATTATTCTGTTTTATGTAGACTATAATAGACAAAAGTTATCCCTGTATTTTTATAGTGTTTATACAAACATATTTATAGTACTACTAAATTAAGGCCTTTTTGTTTTTCTACATTTTTATTTCATTTCTTGTTAAAGAGAAAAACGATTCGACCTTGTTTCCAGGTGAAATATTCGTAAAGGTGTTGGAAATGATTTGATTTCATCAGGAATTGGTTGGAAATAAATTTCATCAAAATGCAAACCTATTGAGAATCAGAAACTTTCAAAAACACAACCCCCGACCCCAAGATTTTGAAAAGCATGTATAAATCTTCCCTCTATCACCATATAGTTTTCAAGTCTCTGTTCATCACCACAGACATTTAAATTAATTGATTCTGTGATATGGATGGACTGATTACTGATTAGCATCAGCCTTTGGCAGAACAAATTCTCTTTGTTCCATTTTTCTGAAAATATTCTTTGCCGCAGTGTAAAACGAGGGCCAGGGTTGAGAACAATGCTGTGGTCTTTTGGCCTTTGATGTGCCGCTAATTTTGTAATGTGCCACTAATGTGATTTGTCACGAATCATTATGTCTTGGTGGGGTGAAATCGGTTACAAGGTTGTAAATCGATGTGGCCACTTAGAGCAGTCTGGCTGCAGATATTGTTTGAGATGTTTTTGCAGCAAGCCATCACCCAGCACACCCTAGCAACTGCATGGCAATGCGCTAACAACCACAGAGCAACACCCGAGTTTTGAATGTAACAATTGAATGTCCTGTCTTTCTCCCCTCAGGTCCATTTACAGATGTGGTGACCACCACCCTAAAGCTCGCTAATCCCACAGACAGAAATGTGTGCTTTAAAGTAAAGACGACTGCACCGCGCCGGTACTGCGTGCGGCCAAACAGCGGAGTGATTGATGCCGGAACCTCCATCAACGTCTCTGGTAAATGCATTTTTCTTAAAGTTAGCATTTTGATACCATTGATCACTCTTGATTTAAACTGTCAAAGCTTCCAAATGACGACAAGATACTGGGTTCACGATATGATACGCATCACAATATTTTGAAACTGAAATTCAAATAACAGATTTTTTTCCAAAACATTGGCAATTTTCAATAACTTTGTTGTACATACAACTTAACAAAGATTTAATTGAACCTTCTGCATGTAATTGAACAATTGACTAGGTGTCTGAACAATAAAACTGAATTTTAATTGGGATAGCTAAAACCTAAGAGAGAACAGGTAAAGCAGTAAAACAATTGTGACACCAGAATAAAAATATTCATGATTCTGAACCTGAAAATACAGAATTATACTATGCATAGCCTATAAATAATGTAAGCCCTTTTTTTACTGGTAAAATCAGACATTTGGCATTATCAGGACCCACAAATATTGCCCCATTGCATTACTATACATTATATTAGTAGTTTAGTGTAGTACTGTTACTGAAACTTTTTTTATAAGGACCTGGCATTAAAACTAACTCTGTATCGCGAGTCATATCATTTACATCTATGATGCATATTGTCGCATTTTTATTTCGATATATCGTTACATCCCTAATTGTTATTGAAGCAAGCTAAATAATATTTAATATTATTTATAATATTACATTTACATTCAATCATTTATCTGACGCTTTTGTCCAAAGCTACTTACAAATGAGAACAATAGAAGCAATCAAATCAACAAGAGGGCAACAATATGTATTGGTGTGTCAAGTCCCAGTTAGTCTAGCAAAAAGTTTGGTAATAAATAAATAGAGAAACAGAATAGAACAAGTAATGCTTATATTTTTGGGTCAGGTGTTGACGAAAAAGATGTCTTTAGCCGTTTTTTGAAAGCTGCTGAGATCGAGTTAGGCAGGTCATGCTACACCACCAGCAGGGAACAGACGAGGAAAAGGTCAGTGAGAGTGATTTTATGCCTCTTTGGGTTGGCACCACCAAGCGCCGTTCACTTTAAGTATAGTGGTGCAGAGCCAGTGGTTGTTCTGTAGGCAAACAGAGCCTTGAATTTGATGCAAGTGGCTATTGGCAGCCAGTGCAAACCGGTGAAGAGAGCTGTGATGTGCACTCTCTTCCACTCTTGCTCTGGCGTTCTGGATCAGTTGCAGAGGTTTGACAGTACATGCTGGAAGGCCTGACGAGAGAGCATTACAATAGTCCAGTCTGGATAGAACAAGAGCTTCGACAAGGAGTTGTGTAGCATGCTCCGTTAGGAAGGATCTAATCTTCCTATTGTTGTACAAGGCAAATCTGCAGGACCGGGACGTTGCAAAATGGTCTGTGAAGCTTAACTGATCAACAATCACAACTCCAAGATTCCTGGCTATACTGGAAGGAGTTATGGTTGATAAACCAGGTTGAATGGAGAGGTTGTGGTGAATTGAATTGAATAGAATTAAATAAGATATTAAATTGTTGATATTAAATAAGAATAAATATCAATTTACACATATATAAAAGTGTTATTGATATTACTACCTCTACTTTTCTTCGTAAGAACTTATTCTTACTATTTATTTGTATTTTTTATATATGTTTGTATTTATTTATTCTTTTCTTATATATATTAAGAATATTATTTATTGTTGTGCTTGCGTCATACTTAATAATAATAATAGTTATTTAAAATATTTATTTGTAATTTATTATTTATATTTGCCTGATTTATATTAATAATATTGTTTATTGTTTTGCTTGCTTTGTTATAAACTCAATAGAAATGCTCTCCATTTATGGGAACACATGCACTCCCTTCTTAACTTGTTAGAGTTTTTTTTTTTTTTTTTACTCTGTTGCAGATACAGAGCCATATATAGTTTCATTACATTAAATACAGTGCTATGAGTCATCTGCTCCAATTCTGTATATTGTGAAGGAACCACTTTGACGATGATGATGTCAATATTGTGTGTTATATGACAGATGTTTGTAATGAAACGCCATTAGCGGTCTTTCAAAGAACCAAGTGCTTAAAATTGCCGTTGCTATCAAATGATCATTAACTCTGTCAGGTAATTGATCAGTACGAGCAGTTGATTATTTAGGTCGATTTTAAAAGGGATTGTTTAATAGTGAGTCATATCGGATCTTTTCTGTCCATGTGTCACAGGAAATCTGTTTGTTTGAGCTTGACAGCTTGACTTGTATCCGTAGGCAGTTCTGTCTGTGTGGATCCAGATTCCCATCCCTGTGTTAGTGTTAGTGTTAGCCCTTTCTGCAGACACAGTTTTTTTCTGTACACGTCCTGGTTTCTGTATGTGTGAATTTACAGAGAATCAACTCATCAGCAACAGAGAGCGTTTGTTGTTTTTGAACGGAAGGTAAGGTGAGAATGAAGCAAAAACTGTTTAAAAAAATAAATAAATGAATCACCCCCAAAAAATGTGGTTTACTAAAACTATTAAAAATAATTTTCAGTAATTAAAAAAAGATGAAATAAAAAATAAATATTATATAAAAATAAAATAATTGGAAATGCTGCCTTGGCTAACTAACAGAAATAAAGCTTATGAGGAAGAACTAAAATGGCTAAAACCGAAATAAAAATAAATAAACCTATATACAAATACAAGTAAAATGAAACTAAAGGTAAATAAATAATGCAAAAATATTTGATTTGAAGGCACTTTTGTACACCGTGATTAGTGATAAAACGACCAGAAGCTATGATGTGAAATGAGCAAGAGTGACTGTTGACGGAGTGATGGGGCCGCCTCCATCAGTTCGGCTAAAATGAGAATATGTAACTTTATGCAAATGAGCTAATGAAGTCATTGGAGTACACTTGACCCGTCTCCTGTGAGATACTTTTGTGGGTAAAATGGAGACATTTATGTTACAGCACCTTTATATCCATTACCCAACTGCTCTTTGTGCATGACGGAAGCCTTTACATAACCAAGAGATAATTTTGTAACAACAGTGTTGGTCTCAACTCATAACTCAACTCCAGAGCCTCTTGGAATCTCACGGACAGTCTTAAATTGCTCTCATTATTCTGTTGATTCCAATGTTTTGGGATTTCTCTCCATGGTGAGATGCCTGGTCCCTGTCAATATGTACAATAGCTCTGACTGTATTTGAATCGATGACAAGCTAGTTTTTTAGTCTTCCCTGGCGTGTTATTCAGAAGGGATGCACAATGGATTTTGGTTAATGGGCTTTTGACTTTTATCCAGACCTATGAGACGAGCCTCACGTCTCCACCCGTTCTCAAACATCACTGTCTGTCTGGGTTGTGAAGTTTTTTTGTTGACAGTTCAAAAGCAATAACTTCAAGCTCTGAATCCCTCATGAATCTGTTATGATTGAAGAAACTTTACCTTTGTCAAGTTCTTTATACAGTACATGTGTCCACTTCCACATTGTCAGAAGACTACACACTTATTTAACACTCACATAGATTTCACCATTATGTAACGCTTCTATGCCTTTATTTGATCAGCAACAACATTTCTTTAGCTGCACTAAGTGAAGTGACTCCAATTTAAAGATATATTTGTGGTTACCGATAATAGTGATTGTGACAATCTGCAAGTTAACAGAAAATAGGTTGACTTTTGTTTAGTTTTAATGTTTTTTTCTTAAACATCTCTTCAAGTCTTCATTTTTTATAATTCCATCCATCCATACATCAATTCAAACATTATGAAGAGATCAGTAATTGGGATTTTTGACATGATATTATTGCAAGGTGGAGACACCAGTAAACTTCATGCTAAATATGGTTTATTATGGTTAATCACTTAGTGTTTATAATCCTGTCATGATCAAATCAAATTACTTGTTGATTATACTTATTAATACCCTGTCATGACTCAGAACCTTTGCTTTGGAACTTAGTAAGTTGAGTATGTCTCTTTAAACCATTAGTGTTGTCTGGATTTCCTCACATTTTCTCCCTCTCTCCATTTAGACTTCATAGTTTTTGCCGATGGGATTCTGAGGTCATGTTTCATAATTAATGGAGTTGCTCTGCTTTTTATCTCCAGGGATCCAGTTAATTAGGCAGAGGAATGATTGTCAGGTGTTTTGTTTTCTGCAGTTGTCCCGCCCCCAGACAGGCCACAGCCCTGAAGATGACCACTCATGTTGTGACCACACTGATTAGAAATAGTTCTCTTAAGAATACAAGAAAGAACAGTATGTGCAGACAGCTCATAAGATTTTGTGTAAAAGACTGAGATTGTGCCAAATATGGTTGCTTTCAAAACAAAAAAGGAGATCCAAAAAAAGACCTTTCTGTACATGAACAATCCTTGTTTTTCTACATTGCACATTAGAGATATCTGATCAAAAGTATGCATGCCTGAGAGCGTAAATTAGTTAATATTTTGTAATATTATCAGGTCAATCACATAAATGGCTAAATATAATCAAATTCATTTTCACTATTCTGTTTCTTGTACATTTCCAACCGTCTTCGGACTATTATTTTCCATGTTCTGCGAATTTAAGCATCACATAAAGATGTTCTAGAAATCATGCTCTTGTGCTTTAATAATTATTAAATCACTGCCTTTCTCTTGTTGGATTGTGTCAGTAGTGATCCGCCAGAACAAACTGTCAATCACAGTCAGCATGGAGCCGCCCATTTTATTGTTCAAGACATTAACACTTAATTCTTAGACTATAAAGTCTCTGGCTTTGTTTAGCAAAATAAATGTTTTTTTATCACATTCAACTCACATCTGTTTATTTGATTGCAGTTTGAACATCGAAAAATTGTTAATTCACATTCGCACAACACTGTTTACCACAAACTTTTATGCATTTTGGCCATTCATTTACACAACACGACATCGCCAACTACCGGCCTGGCAGCATAATACAGCGTTTTTATTCATGTTCGTAGATTTGTGTGAACGAGGATCGTTTAGCATTGTTGTTGTCTGTACGCTAACATTTTTAAAAAAAAGCAACGTAAAAACGTTTTCGTTTTCAGTACATCGTTGTCATGTAAACTCGCCCTCGGTCTAAAAAGTAGTTGTTGTTTTTTTTAATTTGTGATGCAATGTGTATATAACGTCATACACCGTGGGCGGTAGCATCTATTGTTGTTTTCATTACTGTGACAATTGATAAACACTACCATTAAAACATTTAAAGTCTCTTATGCTCAGATTGCTCACCAAGGCTGCATTTATTTGATTAAAAATACAGTAAATACAGTAGTATTGTGAAATATTATGGTAACATTTTTCAATAAGGTTTCGTTTAACTTAGTTAACTACTTTAGTTAACATGAACTAACAATGAACAATACTTCTACAGCATTTATTAATCTAAGTTAATGTTAATCTCAACATTTACTAATCAGAAGTTGTATCTGTTAACATAAGTTAATGCACTGTGATCTAACATGAACAAAGGTTAAGTAATGCATTAACTAATGTTAATAAATGAGACCTTATTGTAAAGTGTTATTAAAATTTAAAATAAATGATTTCTATTCTAATTGTAATATATTTTAAAATGTCATTTATTCCTGTGATGGGAAAGCTGAATGGTGTGAACTTGAACTGATACTTTGACTTTCTCCACATCTTGCGTCAAGGATAGCAACAGCTACGGGTGTGAAATCTGAATATTTGCACAGTGCACATTTCTTTTAGTAATATTACTAATGTGAACTGTACAAATAAAGTCATGTCAAGACTCATTTAATCCCTCTTCCTCTGTTGATGCGTTTAAAAATACCCCATTGATGCTGCTAGTGAAATACCGGTCTAGTGCAGTCGGAAAGATTGGCACTGACAAAACAGGACATTCCCAATCTGTCTCAGCCGTCTGTTTTCAGTTTGCAATATCGACGGCGCTTGATTGCCATAGTGGCACACAAAACCAAAGTGAGGTTTTTTAACTCGCGGGGGAGTTGGCGTGCACCTTCTGTGAGCTCGGCAGTAGTAGCCACATCTAAGAGGGCCTTTGAAATTAAGAGATCATTTGTTTTTAATGAAACTTAGCAGCAGTTTTCCTAAATCATGCACACATTCACTCCAATGTAAAAAAAAAAGACCCTTTTGAATCCGAATGGTGTCTTTTAAAAAGGGTGATGGGGGTGAAATCGGCTTTCAATACTGATTTCAATCGTGCCAGAGCCCTCGCACGCCAGGCATAAGAAAGTGATCATTGTAAATCATGGTAACTGCTCTAAATTAGCTTTTGCTCGTTGGAATGACATCAAATAACATGGCCTTCTTTGGATGGTGCTGATGGGGTTGCAGACGTGAACTTCCTCACACTAACACCTGGTTTGAGTTAAAGGCTGAATGTGTTATTATTAACGTGAAAAACACTGTTTAGGAGCTGTAAGAAAAATTGGCCTTCTGGGTCACTTAAGTTTTATCAGCAACGTTTGTAGTGGGATTATATGAAATGAATAGCTAAGTCTTTTTGTTTTTCTGAGTAATGTCATTTTGTGAAACATGGATGTTTTACACCCAAATATTTTATCACATTTTTTACTAAAGCCAGATTTACTAAACAGGGCCGATTAGCGTGAGAGCGCAATTCCCAAAAAACTCAGCTGGGAGTGGAAAGTTCTGCATGTGATCTACTGAAGACTTGCAAAGTAAAGAACACAGACGCAGCCGGATCATTTCCAGAATGACCATCGCAAATTAGCTGCTGGTTTAAGACATGCTTTTAAGGCGGTAAACAATGCCGCGATAAGACAGTAAACTGACTAGCGCAAACCTTAGAAAATCACCTTGCATGATTCATTTAGATACTCTCCTCCCATAAATTTTGCATCTGAAAAGAATATTCCTACAAATGCATATGCAATAAGGTCAGCCGCAAAAATGACTGTCCACGCCTTTTCACCGCTAATCTTTCCACTGCGTGTCTTTAGTAAATCCTGACAGTAGTTTTTTTAACGCCAAAATAGGGTTTGCGCTGGCGCAAGCTGTTAATAAATCTGGCCCTTGGACTGTTGAGAAACCTATCTGCTAGAAATTTTATTAATTGTATAGTTTTTTTATTCCTTAAAAGTCAAAAAATGATGTTGGAGCCATTGTGGCCTAGCACTTGGTGCTCAAGTAGGCATCTCAGGTTCAAATCTGGCTCAGATCATTTCCGATCAGGTTCCTTTTTCTTCCCCCCCAACATTGCCTGTCCTCTTATGCCCATTCTGCCCATTCAAATGAGGAAAACGCTAAAGATATTGTTTAATGTGTACTGTATGTTCTTGTGTTTGTCTTACAGTGATGCTGCAACCGTTCGATTATGATCCGAATGAGAAAAGCAAACACAAGTTCATGGTACAGTCTCTGCTGGCCCCACCTGACATGACCGACACTGAGGGAGTGGTGAGTACTGGTCCATGCCACCTGCTTTCGGAAAGGTTTATACTCCCTTGTTCAAGACCGTTTTTTCTTGGGTGCATTTTCTCCTTTTTTTAGTAACACTATCTATGAAGTCTGTATATATATATATATATATTATTAAACCATTCTTGATGTCTTATATGTGGGGTCCAAAATGTATATTTTCATTTCAGTTTTGATAATGAGAATTTAAACTTTAATTTATTTTATTTCAGTTAGTTGCCAAGGCAGCATTTCTTGTTTTTCATCTGATAATTATATTTTATTTTATTTCAGCTTTATTTCAATAATAAATAAATAAAAGTTGACAATAACAACACAAAACAAAAGTCTTTTGCATTATTTTTTAAGTTTTTCAATATACAGACTTCATCAAAAGTGTGCTACAACGCCATTAAGCAGTAATATTGTGATTAACCCCGAGCATAGATCAACAATATATGATACAAAGGGGTGTGAGTTTGCTGTTCAAGAAATACACACAATTGTCACATAACCCCAGTGTTTGACAGGGTCCAAGAGCAAGATCCAAATCTCTTGGTTGTTCATGACTCTCTCTGAGCTTTCTGAAATAGATCATACTGAACATCTGTGTGCATGAGCAGATGTAATGGTAAATAGGTTATGAAAATGTCAGGAAGGAGAAGCGGAAAGAAAATGTAGAGCAGAGATCTGGCTACTAATTCACTGTCCTGAACTATTTCCACTATTCCTTGTTGATGGCTCCAAAACTTAACTCCAAAACCGAGGGAGCTGCCTCACTGTCTGCTGTCTTCATGGCCAGATACCTTTTTAAGATCCGAGACCTCGCAGATGACTGCTTTGAAACTCTCTTCATGGGCAACTTATTAATGCATAACTTCCTCAATTGGCTACGGTGGCATGTGGCTGGGCTAATGGATCAATGCTGTTATGCATGAGAAATACAAAGCACACAAATTTGAGTAAATTGTGCATTTTTAATTGTTCAGAGATTTTCTAGCAATACTTTTTATCATCTACATTTCTCTGGGGAAATCTTCCTATGATGCCTAAAAATGTTGCGTATGTAAGCAGGGCGCTAGGGTTTGTAAACGGCTCATGAGGTGTTTATTTGGTGTATAATCAAATGTAGGGTCTTGTTTACACATGTTGTTGTTCTCTCCTGCAGTGGAAGGACGCCAAGCCCGAGGATCTGATGGACTCCAAGCTGAGATGTGTCTTTGATATGCCCGCTGAAAATGAGAAAACAGTGAGTGAATGGATTTTCATGTTTTTCCTCATGTTAGCTCTGAGCTGTAGGCAGTGTGTGAAATGGCAGCAGGCATGACTACATTCATGTTACCCTCTCCTAAAACTATTAAGCAAAACAGATTCTTGGCTCTTTTATGGATTCATTTGCTTATGATTGTGTCTGTGTGTGTGAACCTGATTTTGGCCACAGCATGAAATGGAAAGCAATAAGATATCCGCCAGTCTCTCAAAGTCGGAATCATCCACATTGTCTATGAAGTCCATGGCCTCCAGTCTGGATGATGGAGAGGTCAAGAAGATCATGGAGGAATGTAAAAGACTGCAGACGGAGGTGCAGCGGCTACGAGAGGAGAACAAACAGATCAGGGTGAGTGTTTGCTATTTGCATTCTCATAAATATCATTGTCAGCAATAGTCATAAATATTTTAAAACATTAGATACAGTTTTGCAATTTTCTTTTAAACTCATGCATTAAAAATACATTTTATACAATACCGTTCAGAATTTTGGGCTCAGAATTTTGGGCTCAATATTTTTAAATATATAATTTTATTCTTGTCATGACCAAGCTGAATTTTCAGCATCATTTCTCCAGTATTCAGTGTCACATGATCCTTTAGAAATCATTATAATATATATTTAAACATTCGCCCTAACATTCATACAAGTAGTAGCCTAATGTTAGCCACTTTACATGCCCACTCGCTCTAACGCTAACCTAAACGCTAACCTGCTCTATTATTAGGCACATATCCAAGTGCTTGTTCTGAGTGTGGAAGCTAAATTAGTACCGCGCTTAGTACAAACTCTCTCAAAAGTCGCATCCACTATCCTCTTTGCAGCCGACTCAGAAATCACTAATCTATGAATAAATTAAGATGTTCAGATAGTCTTTAGATAGTTTTTTCTGATACATTCATAATCATTATTTTTGTCGGTGCGCTGCAGCAAGCTTTGTGTACGTTCGAGCGCTTAATTCATATTTTAAATTAATATTATGGTTTATTATTTCTCTGCAATGTAGAACAATGTTATAAGCATGTGCATGTGTTCTATACGTGCACGTCCTACAGCATGTTCCCTGTGTGCATACCAATGTGTTTGCATACCACTGCGCAGGTTGTTCACGCAGACATAAGTCATCAGCGCGTTCACGTACGCTGTGCACACAGAGCGAGAATGGCAGGCAAGCAGCAACAACCTAACTGTCCTTCTGAACCGATTCATCAGAGCTAAGCAGACTCTCATTGTGGAAACCCTGTCATACAAGAAATATTCTTACTGACAAGTTTTGCTTGCTAAACAAACCGAAAACTTGCTGTTTTTTCTGTTTTTAAGAATTTGTTTACGTTTGGTGTTGTGTTACTAACTGTACTATAAAGTTTTCTCAACGGTGAATGACACATGATATTGGTATTGCAGTAACGTTGTCTGCGGTCTTCTTGGCTGTGCGTGTTCATGCTTTCAGGAGGCGTGGCTTTGGACGGCGATTTGCAGGGAGGGTGGGACGTACGCTTTTACTGCTATCAGGCTAAAGTTAGCATTTTCCCAGATGTCCTACAGCACCTTTAAGTTATTAAAATAATATCCTAAACGTCAGACTAGTCAAGTAATGGCTCAAATGAGTAACTAGTCGACTAAAAAAAAATCTTTAGTCAGTGAGCCTATATATATATAATACAATTCTTTACTGTTAATACTTAACTGTTTTCAATTTAATGCATTCTTGCTGAATAGAAGTTTCTTTAAAAGAAGATTTAACAGTAGTGTACATAATTCAAAGCGGTAATCTCTTGAATTTAGAGGAAGTATAACAACTTAATACTGTAAATGAGAGGAAATTATATGTGGATTCTACTCACAATATTTGTGAGTAGAAATCCACATATAATTTCCTCTCATTTACAGTATTAAGTTGTTATACTTCATCTAAAATCAAGAGATTACCGCTTTGAATTATGTACACTACTGTTAAATCTTCTTTTAAAGAAACTTCTATTCAGCAAGAATGCAAGAATTTTGGTCAATTCTTGTGTGGTCACTTCATTTGATTTAGAGGCAATGAAAAAGATGCTCAAATTACCAATAGACTGAAACAAAATAAAAAGGTTGAAAGTGGAATCTAAGGGTGCGCTTATTTAAATACTGTCTTAAATTAGAGCGATCAGTAATTTTGTATTCGTTTCAAAGCATTTATATCATTCATTTATATAAATTTCTTTCCACTGATGTCCTCTTAAAATGTTTTTTTTTATGTGCCTTTTTGACCTATTTGAGTTGTTCATGAAAAATAATTTTAGAATAAAAATGTTCTGCTGTACCTTTAAGAAACACTTGAAATGAGCAACGTTAGATTTATATCCATCACCCTGCTCTCTCTCGATATCTGTCTTTGAGCCATACTGAATGACCACCGCATTACTTTAGCTCTCTTCCACCATATTTTTCAAATTTGTTACGGCCACAGGATGTTAAGCATATCGAGAGTCGGAACTGAAGATAACCTGCCCTTACGCATCAGTTGCAGCTGGGGACCATTACCGCTGCTTGTTTAATGAGACGCGTGCTGGGCCATAAGCGCTTTTCATAACTCTCAAGATTATTTCTGTCATCTAACTGTCTTTATCTTTATCTCTCTCTTCCACTTCCCCAGCAGGAAGATGATGGTCTGCGGATGAGGAAGAGCACAGTAATGTCCGCTCCGCACTCCTCTTCAGCGATGAGAGTGAAGGAGGAGGGGCTGAGCACCAGGGTGATCGCTCTAATTGTGCTGTTTTTTGTTGTGGGTGTCATCATCGGCAAGTTGGCCTTGTAAAATCCAAGAGGAGAGTGTTACAAGCATGCATTGCGGATGAAACAAAAACAAAACAGACAAGTAACCAATGCAGAATTCGTTTAATCCGAATGCCATATCATTGGGGTAGTTTTGGATTAGCGAGGTGTGTAAAATTAATAAAGAGATCAAGATATTTCATCATGTTATGTGCAAAGAAATAAATTCAGAAAAAAAAAATTAATAATAGTAATCTGACACAGCTCTTGCCTCAAAATTGTGAAATCATTCTGGCCCCTCTTCCTAATTATTTCTGATGCAAGTTCAAATATATCATAGATTTTAACCACTAAAATGTTGTAGGGATTTTCTAACACCAGATGTGCGACTGAGTTGTGCTAGAGTGAATGTTGTTTATCACTTTTTTTCTTTCTTTTTTTTTTCAATGGGTCAGAAGCAAATTGAATCTGTATACAAATGCTAAACATCTTTGAAAAGTGTCACGTGTGCATTTAATTTGTGCATACCCAAACATCCTGCATTAAAGCAGCAGTTCACTGAAGTTTAGCCTGTATATTTTCAATCATTCTCCAGGTAAATGATTAAAAAAAAAGCCTTCTAGTATCTTCCCCAGTCACACTGTTGTTGAAATAACGCGTTTTATATCTTCCATCCACTTCCGTTCAGTCCAGAAGATATGTTTGAGTACCAACAAGTACTATGATTCAACATATATTTCCTCGACAAATCAGATAACGTGCAGTTTTGCAAGAATATATAATGTCGTCACTAATTACCCACATTCTTTCGTTAAAAGACCATCACCGTTTCATGCCAATTTAATGTTCACTTGCAAACACCCGCCAATCCACTTTCAAGACAAAACCACCACGAAGTCTGGCTTTTAAGTGGCTTTGGCAATGCGTTTTGACTATTAGGTTTTGTCTTGTTTTCAGACATCTTCAATCAACAGGAAAGAAATTGACTGTTAGTGAGTGATATTTCAAACTGCTGTTACTGGGGAAGTGTTGGTAAAATCCTTTGGCCATTCACCTAGTAATTTGCTCCAAAAACCATTTGAAACAATATTTCTCTGAAACCAACACTTCCGATGATGCTTTGCACAAACCGATTTCCCTGTCAGGAACAGAATAGGTTTTTCACCTTTCTTTATTATTGTTTTCTTTTTGGTAAGGGATATGTGCTTGAATGCATGGCTCTGTTTAGAGCAAAAAATACTTTATATTTTATTAAGCTGCTCCATAGGTGAAATCTCCTTTTCAGGCCCTTTTAGCACACCTCTGTTTCCATTTCGCTGCCTGTCGACCTGAGTTAATTTATTGATCAAGTCATTATTATATACAATAATAGTGCAGCTGCTAAGCGTAATATCTGATGCACCATGTACATGCAACTGGTTGAAGGTCTCTCTCCCTATGAACTTTCTATCTGAAGATGCCATGAGGAGAGTTCACCATCAGGTCCATTAACACTGACCCCCCTCTCACTTTACCCCTTCAAAAAAGAACAAACAAAAAAGTAGTTAAAGGAATAGTAAATCCAGGCTTTAACATTTTATAATCATTTACTCATCTTCACGTTGTTCCAACCCCAAATGTTTTCCTTCTGTGAAACAAGATGTTAGGAAGAGCTGCTCTTTTCCATACATGATTTACTGTATGTTGCTGTGAAAAAGGACAAAAATAGTCATGGAACTATCATAAAGCTAGTCCAAAGATCTTTAACACTAATTCTGAGGCCATACGAATAGATTTGTGTTAGAGATGGACTGAATTTGTTCATTGCGGTTGGCATACAATTTGATATGCTTCAGATTTTGCATATGGTATGATATGTAAATGAGATTTGGCATAAGAATTGATATTTGATTGCGGTTATGAGTGACAAACGGTTTAGCCGGTTGGCCCGTTTTCCACACAAAGCTATTGCATGGCTTTAGAACATGGTACACAAGTTGTATGGTGATTTTTGTCCTTTTTGGATCTTTTCAGGATCAATCCCCATCCGCGTTTATGGGAAAGAGCAGCTCGGACAATCTGCATAGCGTCTCATTTTGGAGAAAGTAATTAATGAGGTCGTAACAACATGATGAGGGAGTAAACAGTGATGAAATGTTTATTCTTGAGGGCAACTATTCTTTTAAAAACTGACACATGTGAGTATTGTAACCTGTATTTTAGCCATGCCAAGCCTACACCTCATTTCCAGATAAATGCATGGCTTCGATATGCCTCGTCTGTGGTCTGAAATGTACACAACACTGGTTTATCTCGCAGCATAAGGCTTTAAAAAAACACTCCTGACATTTCTGCACTGTTTTCCTGAGCCCTCTGTTTCTTTGCTGTCCTCTGATGTTAATTTAGTCGTTTGTTTGGATTTAAGTTATGAATAAAACTTTTATTGCACAGAACTGTTTATATTAAAAATGCACTACATATAAAGAATGTCATCTTCCCATGCACAACGGTCTGGTCTTTGTGAAATAACCGAAATGACACCCGAAAAGAGACTCTTCCTACAGGGGACCATTTTGTGACCTGATGTGTATTTGTGTCATAGTTTGGTGTTGTGGGGGTGTCTTTTTCTTTAATGTTTCTCTTCTACCCCCCTCCTTGAGACGCTTTGGTTTCAGTTAATCATCTTATTGCTAAATATTGGATTTCTAAGAACAGAGGAGCTTACGATATTGACAAACGGCAAAACTTTGCTTTGTGAGTAACTTGTGGAGACATTCAGGGTATAGGGGTTTTTGGACTGCAGTTTATGTATAGTTCACCAAGGAGTATGATTGCCATGGAGAGGGAGGGATTTGGGGGCCTATCAGCCAAATCAGCTGGCTCATAATTAAAGGAAAACCTTATTATAGTGCCCCAAACCTTCACATACGATGTAAACATGAAGGTGACCGTTTTGTATGTATATAAATAAATAAATAAATAATGAGTCTAAGATGAAAATCAAGGTTGATATTCCTAGTCGAGTAGTCTATAATGGTATATAAAGAAACCCCAACTTTGTTGGACTATGTAGCATCTTAATAAATTAAATCAATAAAGCCCCAGACCAAAACTTTGTGTTGTTTGTTCTTTTGTCCAGTTTTCATTGTCTGCTTTATGCATTTTCTATGTATTGTGAATTGTGTGTCTGATATAAATTTGAATGCTTATTAATCTTTTGATAGTTGATCAAGTGATTGGATTTCCTGATTGAATTTTGCAGATATTTCTATGCAACTGCCTTGTAAGTGACTTTTCATGTGACTGAAATTCCACACTATAGTCTACCCTTTTTTTTAAGAGTTTTGATTTTCACTTTCTCAAACATTATGGTTGAGGTGAAAAACTAGTAAACCTCTATTATAGACCTGTGACATCATTAAACTCCACCATTGGCTCTACCGCAGTGCTTTTAATGTTAACTTTAAAAAGTTATTTTACCCACAAATAGATCTACAACATGTTCAAGTTACAGAAAATGACAGGACATCTGCACAAATTTATACATAACTTGCAAAAAATAATGTATTAAAAAAAAAAAGTTAGGAAGTCTGTTCCAGCTATACCTTTTTTGAATTTTAGACATTTGGCCTTGCAGGAATGTGGCCCTTGATTTGGTCTTTGCTATAAAACTGTATTATGCTATGCCCCTTTTTTATATATACATTTTGGGGGGAAATACAGAGCAGATGTTGGTCTGCAGTCATAAACAATTAGAGACATAACAACAAACATAATTGCATTACATGCATAACTAGCTTTTTTTTTAAGTATTAAGTTTTTTGTTTCAAGTTAACCACATTTTGCTATACATTAGATGCTGTTGTTTTCAGTTTGCAAAGTTTACTTTTTTTAAAGGAGTTTTAAACTAAATGGTGATTGAGTTGTTTAGCCAAAACATGTTGAAATTGCATGCTATATATATATATATAGCATATATAGCATTATATATAGCATATATAACATATATTAGGGCTGTCAAATGATTAATCGTGATTAATCACATCCAAAATAAAAGGTTTTTTTTACATAATATATGTGGGTGCACTGTGTATAATTATGTTGTATATATATAAATACACACACATGCATGTATATTTAAGAAAAAAATATTATTTATATATAAAATATTTATATTTATATATAATATAAATTATATATAAATCTATATACAGCATATACATGAAAATATTCTTAAATATATACAAGCATGTGTGTGTATTTATATATATAAAATAATTAGACACACACATATATATATATATATATGCCTTTAATGAGTTTATTCTCAAGATTGTATTTCGATTTTTTTATATACATTTTTTTTTATTAGCTTTAAAGGGGACCAATTATGCCCTTTTTTACAAGATGCAATATAAGTCTGAAGTGTCCCCAGAATGTGTCTGTGAAGTATAAGCTCAAAATACAGATAATTTATTATAGCATGTTGTTAATGCCCTCAGTGGATGGAGAAACATGCTGTTTTCGTGCATGTATCTTTAAATGCAAATGAGCTGCTGCTGCCCATCCTGCTTTCCAGAAGAGGGCGGAGCCTTTACAGCTCGTGCCTCCGATACTCTGCCAAAAAACTAAAACATCTGTTTGGTTTTGATTAGAGCCATCTCTATGGCTCTGGTTTTGATTATCATCTTTATCGCGGTCACGCTCACGTGACAATGCAGTTCTTCATCATCATGAATTCTGAGTCGCACAGAGAGCTGGATATCAGACGGCGCCTCCTGTGAGTAATAAACTTAAGTTCTCTTTCACGTCTTATTGTGCTTAAACTGTCAAATACACAGAAGGTTATGTCAAACACAAAGTTCACATAAACACAGTAGGTTATGTCGGTGAACGTAAACAGCAAGTAAAGAAATCGCATGTGTATCTGAGAATTAAAATGAAAGCAGCGTAATATACAGTACCTACTGCTATGAATCAAACGAAAAAAGAAAAACAGAAATTCACTCACTGCTCTTGATTGAATTACTTTAGCAGATTTAAAAAGAATACATTTCTTAGTTAAATGCTGCTGTTAAATGCTCTGGCGAGGAGATACACATGGTGGACTGTGTACAGATCACAGGACGGGTTCGTCAGCAGTCGTGGACAGGGTCTGCAATGTGACATCATATTGCATAGAAACTGCAAACAGCTTATTCTGATTTACATGATGTACTAAAAATTAAAACAAAAAAATCTTTGTACTAATGGCAACATTATCAAAACTATCCCGTTCGAATTGAAAACGACAAAATACCTTCATTATGCTCCTATTTTTTTTACAGTCTATGATTATGCTGCCAGGCCAGTGGTCAGCATGTTACTTTGTAAAGAAACACTGTGCACGTGCATTCTTTTACAGAGCACGTGCCAAATGCGCATGCCTATACGCTGATTTCACGCAGCCGCCATTTTGAAATCGAAAGCGAGGCTCCGGTGGGAAGAACCCTGGAAGTACAGATAGACAACAATGCCTTGGACTACCAACCTGAAGCTGCTGCTGCGATTTACACTATTGGATGTTAATATCCAATATAGGATATGTCTATAGTTCGCTCCTGCTTCTTTTTTTACGTTCTGAATTAAATATATATAAAAAAAATATTTATAAATGATTTTCACTGTATATAGTCTAAAGTATGAAATAAATGTATGTACATTTTTAGAATAAATAATTTCTACATTAAACACAACAATACGCCATCGCATTCGCGTCTCTCCTATGATTAAAGGTGACACTTCCGTTTTTCTTCCCACCGGAGCCATTTCAAAATGGCGGCTGCGTGAAATCAGCATATAGGCTAAAAACGCAAAACGTATGTGCATGCCGTCACCGTTTTTGTAGTTTACACAAAGACAATAATGGTATCGTTTTCAAAAACTTGCGGTAGATATTTACCATTATAGGGTGGTTGTGTACATACACTGCCGACACACCTTTATGTTCAAACACCATGTAACAGTGAATTGTCATAATAAGTCTATCCAACTTGGTTTCTATGAAGATAAGTGGCATATACTGCATCTCACAACCACTTTTTTGTTCGGTTGATACTCTGCTGCTTACATTAAAACAAGAGGCATAGTTTGAAAACGTGAAACGTAACAAAAGACTAGGAATGAGGTCAATCTTAGAGACATTTGCCCTGGTTTTCATAAGGATTTATTTGAGCCAATACAGGACCTCACACTTACACTTTAAAAACTGTAGAAGAGACCGTATAGATATGTAATGTCTTTTAATATTTCCTTTTGTCAGTGGTTTAGCCAGATGGTCTTGCTGATTTTATTAGACAGCTGCAGCTCATATTCTGAACTGTACAGCATTGTAATGGATGTTTCTAATGGAGTTTGTGAGTGGAGGTCTGTACAGTCGAGAATATAAAAGGGCATATATGGCCCTGACGTAACACTTTTAGCAATGTGAATTTCCCGTTTTAGATGATGGAGTATTAATGAATTGTGCGTATTTGAGGCTGTTACTGTACTCTGGAAGACTTTTATAAAGCAACTTGCTTGTACCAGCTCGGTCTCAAGAGGTAGTATCATTTTGTGGGATGAAATCAGTTTCATGATGGTTTGGAAGGACTACCATCAAATAATGACTCTTATAAATAGTGCAAATGCTTACCATGTGTTAAGAATACTTTTGTAATGAGATACAATAACACTTTTTTTTAAGCATCTCTGCTACATCTAAAGCAACGTCAGTTGTCTGGCCGACCGAGGGGATTTTTTTGGCTGCTGTTAAGTATGGAATGTTGTCTTTGTACTTTTGTCATTTTTGCGTTGAAGGGCTGGATTTCATCATGTGTTTAAGAAGTTGGTTCACATTGTTTCCTTACAAGGGAATTATTATGACAAACCCACAAAGATTCTGAGGTTTGGATGCATCAATTTGCCGAAGGAAAACGTTTAACTTTGGCATTGTGTTGTTGTACGTCTTTTTTTAATTATCGTTTGCCAGCCAGGAACGTGTTCTCCTGCAGATGCATGATTGCAAAATGCGAACTTACCGCCAAATTTGGACCACTTTACCCCAGTGGACTGTGCATGTCAAGTCTAGTTGATTTGATCCTTTGGTCCATGTCCAAATTGAGGATTATTGTTTGACTTTATTTACAATGATTGCAGTCTAAATATAAGCAATCCAGGTTCTCGTCGATACATAAGCGCACTCTTATGTTTGCAATGCATGAAACCAAAACACTTATTCAGCATTCAAAAATTAAACATTGTTTTATGGCTGATTGCTGTTTTATAGCTGATCCATCATGAGGCTATTTGTAGATGTGCATGTATTATTTTTTAATTTCCTGATTTTAAAGTGAACATCGAGTGTCAAATCAACACCAGAATGATCTATTGTATAAAAGTAAGCAAAAATCTCCTTAATATCAATATTGAAATGTATTACTATTAAACTGCACAGTCCAAAATATGCAAAATTATTAACATGATGTACACTACCATTGAAACGTTTGGGGTCGGTAAGATTATTAAAAAAATTTTAAGAAAGATGTCTCATGCTCACCAAGGCTGAATTTTTTAATGAAAATACAGTAATATTCTAGCCTGGTTAAAACCAGACCATTCTCAGTTGTAACTGAGTTATGGTCTGGCAAAGCGTCATAGACAAATCATTTCCAGAGGAGCGTCACCAACGGACGTCGCGGATAGACCTAAAACCAATCAGAGCGATGAAGGAGATGACGTATGCAGAGCGGTGGAGAAACATCTCCGAGTGTTGTTCTTTGCTCGGTTTTTAACAAAAAGGAAACGTTCAAATGGCTTAAAACAGGCGCGATAGCTGATTCGAACGAGTGATGTTCGACGGCGGCATCCATCTTTGTAATGTAGGCTACAAAATCATGTTCAAAATCCCAGCGCTGTCGTCATCGTGTAAAGCCCGCCCCAACGTTTCTGATTGGTGCCTCGATTTCGACGGATTGGAAATGGGCTTGAATGAGCTCTTTGCCAGACTAACTTTCAGAGCAAATCTAAATTTGCCGGAAGTTGTCTGGGTTTTCCCAGGCTAGTAATATTCTGAAATATTATTACAATTTAAAAATAACTGTTTTCTATTTGAATATAAAATGTAGTTTATTCCTGTGATGCAAAGCTGAATTTTCAGCATCATTACTCCAGTCTTCAGTGTCACATGATCCTTCAGAAATCATTCTAATATGCGGATTTGCTGCTCAAGAAACATTTCTTATTATTATCAATGTTCAAAACAGTTTTAATATTTCTGTGGAAACTGTGATGCATTTTTCTTTTCAGGATTCTTTGGTAAATAGAACATTCAAAAGAACAGTGTTTATTTGAAATAGGAATCTTTTGTAACATTCTAAATGCATGTTTGATACATTTAATGCATCCTTTTAGAATGAAAGTGTTAATTTCCTTTTAAAAAATCTTACTAACTTACTGAAACATCTCTTGAATTGTAATCGCATATACTTTACCTGGTCTTCACCACACAGTGCACTTTCCATGTTCATCCGCTTTGCAAGTGGATTGAATGCAGTTTGGGTCATGTTTTTGTTCACCTTGTGTAGTTTTGGTCGTGGTTTTTGAGGATGTCACGCTACTTAGTTCGCTTCTACCAGTGGCAAATGCGCACGGCCTTTGATGTCAACAACAAAAGACTTGGAAAATGTTTCTCCTCCCTTTTTAAAAGTTCTTAAGCCGGTTTATTTTGTCATCCTGACCCACTACGGCAGCTCTAGTGTGTTGCTTTTGATCACAAGAGCCAATGATCAAAGTACGCCCATCCCATTAGCAATAATAATTGGAGCAGTGGAGCATGGAGCAAAGACATTGTAACTAGGACACAGTCACGCTGTTATGCTTCGTAACTTTTCATTGAACAGTGTAAAATAGGCCTTGTGTTAAATCTTTTTATAGATTCTTTTGACAAGCAAGAAGCGTGATTACAAGCCGAAGGCCTTTTTGCAATATGATTTTCTGACAGTTAGCTTGTATTAGTTTAACTGTAACCACAGAAAGAATTGTCGCTTATTTTTAATCCGTTTCGCTGGACTTCTAGAGTTAGCTTGGACTCATCTGTTGTTGTTGGCAAGCTCTAACAGACGCAACTGCTTTTGAGTGTCAGTATGGAAATGTGCCTTGTTCTCCCTCTCTCGATTTATTATTTCCAAGTTCCCAATCCCAACCTTCGGAACTCTTGTTATAACCAGAAAGCATTACCTCATGGCACCCAGAGCCACCGTCACCGACAAGATTTAATATGAACAATCTGCTGCCTTTTGGATGCGACTCACTGACTTGCCTTGCCCTCCGCGTTCTCTTCCGTTACGTCCCTCGGCCAGCAACCATTATTTCATAACTTTTAACAGAAAAACCACAAACTCAATCATTTTATGATTCCAAAAGAGTTGTTTAACAGGAATATGCCTGCAGATGGTTTTAATGACATAGCTTGAAGTAAGTAAAAACAAATGAAGTAGCAAGCGGAAGTCACTGGAGTATTTTGGGTAAGGGTTGGCTATATGACATGCAGTTGGGTAATGACATTGCTTATTAGGGGGATAGTTCACCCAAAATTTAAAATTGTTATTAATTACTCGCCCTCATGTTGTTCCAAACCTGTAAGACTTTCGTTCATCTTCGGAACACAAATGAAGATCTTATTGATGAAATCTGAGAGCTTCCTGTTCCTCCATTGACAGCTACGCAACCGACACTTTGACGCTTAAAAAGTTCATAAAGAGATTGTAAAACTAACCCAAATTTTCTGAAGAGACTTGATCGTTTTATATGATGAACAGATTGAATATAGGCTTTTATTCACATATACTGTAAACATTCATCAACTCACACATCAGTTGTGGTAAACGGAAGCTCAAGCATGTTTCTCAAGCACATTCTCGTGTGTTTTGCTCGTTTGAGGTTCAGCAAGAAGAACCAATGAGGTTCATTCTCACGTGTTAAGCAGAACGTTTGAGCTTCTGTAAGAACCAATGAGGTTCATTCTCATGTGTTACGCAGGTTCAGTTAGCTTCTGTTTATGTTCGCTGATCAATGTTTACAGTGTGTGAATAAAAGCCTAAATTCAATCTGTTCATCATACACTGTAAAGCGATCAAGTCTATTCAGAAAATTTGGACTAAACCGCTCAATTCATGTGGATTAGTTTTATGATCCCTTCATGTGGATTAGTTTTACGATCCCTTTATGAAGATTTTGAAGCGTCACAGTGGTAGTTGTGTTGCTGTCAATGGAGGGACAGAAAAGTCTTACAGGTTTGGAACAACATGAAGGTGAGTAATTAATGAAAGAATTTTCATTTTTGGGTGAACTATCTCTTTAAGGCTTTGCGAACATGAACGTCGCAAAATTAAGGATTACCCCAAATCCTTCATGTCTGCTAGGTTTGAACTCTGGGTTTGGCTGTTATCTGGCAAGTGCACATGTTGAGAACATCTTTGATTAATAAGATTGTCACTGTTGCATACAAGCAGATTTTTATTTTTATACACGAGACAACCGTGACTGCGAAAAAATGTTAGTGCCTTAATTTGGTTCTGTATTCTGCATTCTCCATAGGGATTTTGAAGTTTTTTTAATGGAGTTAAAGGCTATAAACCAAACCACCAATTTGATAAGAATTTGCAACATTTTAATATGACCCAAAAATTTGGAAATTGAAAAAAAAGAAAAGTTTGTAACCCATGAGGAAATATGGCTTAAAAAGCACTAAAAACACTGTACAGTATATATAAATTATATAGTGTTTGAAAATATTTGGATACATAGTGAAAGATAAGTAGTTTGAGACTGTAGAAAGACCTTGGGTGAATGTTGATGTTCTTTTGCTGTAATTTCTTGGTATTTGCTGTTTCCATGGTAACAGTGTCTTCTCTGACTGGTGGTCTGTTCGGGATCATGGGTAGTGTAGTTCTTCACAAATCATTGTAAATAACTTTTACAGAAGCATATCCTATCATCAAGTCAGCACATGCTCTTGAAAGGTTCTCATTATTGAAGAAAAAATCAGTTTGTAAAAGAGGAACAGATGGGATTTTTCTGTGAACATGAGTTGAGTGTCTAGAATCTTTGATTATTTTGTAATTGACTGTGTCGTATGGTCACTGTGATTTTTGCCAAGACAGACATGTTCAGATCGACAAGTATACATTGTTGATCCTGGAACAAAATTCCAGTCCGAAAATCTTGCCCTAAACTTAACCCTACCCATATCCATAAAATCTGAGGGAAATTATAGGTGGATAAAACTGATGTAGAAGAATCTAACCCTGGTTGTATATAAGCCTAAACTTGACATTAACAGTAAACTTGTCCCTTAAATCTGATTGGTTGAATGTTGTTCCAGGATCAACAAAGATTTTGAAATCACGTTCACCATGTTGTATATATTAACTGATGCATTAATACTTATGCACTTACCTCAGGATTCTATTATAACATTTTATAATGGTAACTGGTTTCCAATAAAAAGCATTGTAACTACAGCTATTTTTTTGTACTGTAAAACCATATAAACCAATGTTGAAATAATACAGGGTAGTTAATGCCAAATTTGGTATTTTGGAAACAATGGCTACTATGGTGCATTTTTGTAAGGGTCGTGTCAAAACTATAACAATCAATATCATGCATGCACTTTAATGTTTGACAGTTTCAGTTCTGATTTTTTTTAAGATTGCCTCCAGAACAAGGAATCACTCCACTCTGTAAAAACAGAAAATCGCACGCTCTGCTAAACTAAGACTGAATGAGTTGAACACTTCCTGTTCTTCCAAATAAACAGAGGGAGAGATTTGTACGCAGAGTTCTGAGAACTTACGCTTCAGATATTGGCGAGCGTGAGCATAATGTGGAAGCCATATGACAGGTCTGTTCAAATGTATTGCACATGTATTCAACATTGGATATGAATTGAACCATTGTGCAAGAGTTCACTAAACGTGCATCCAGTCACACATTATACATTTGTAGTGTACTATGTGTGTAAACATAAATAACAGAAGATTAATGTTCAAAATAAAACAAGATTGTTTTTCTTATCAAAATTACTTTAATGGTGGCAATAAATATGTTCACCCTCACCATTATTGGAAGATTAACTCTAAATAAAATGTATAAGATGGCAAAAATGAGCTACGTCGCCTTGTAATAATACAGGGTAGTTAATGCCAAATTTAGTCCATGTACGCACTTCAATTCAAACGTATTACCAGATTTTGGGAAATCTTCTTTCTTCATTCCCAGACAAACGGGAATCTGGATATCCATCTATATCTCCCATGTCTTAAAGCTGAAGTGTGTCATTTCTGCACCAAACAGAATAATGATTGTTTTGAAACAGATTCCCCAAACACCCCCACCTCCCATTGGTCGGTCACACAGATAGTCCCGCCCAAAATCGCACCATTGGTTGTACACTGGGAAGTATTTAAAGTACTTCGCCTTTAACTGTTCATCTTTGTTATCTTGCTGGAATGTTGGTAAATGCATTTTCTACAGAACAATCATTCTTTGAATAGATGTTCGTTTATCTGTAGTTCTTATCAAAATAGGAAACAACACCCCAAATAACAGATATTAAAATGAATGTTGATATACTATATGATTAAAAGGTTTCTATGTACATTTTTGATTTATGAAAATCTCTTTAGATAAAAAAAGTCATATTTCAGAGCATTTACAGCTAGCATTTTGTCATAGCACCGAACTGACCGATCAGTCTATTAGATTGTGCTATGCCCATTATAAACGGGTCAGAATTTGAACAGTCAACGTGAATAGCACGTCGCATTTTTAGAAAAGATGAATCTTCCAGCACCATGCATTTAGAACGGACAGCAGAATCAATGAAGAGTGCAGTGCATTAGCAGAGCTTGTGGTCTTGGGTCCCGTTGAATGATCACTGTAGGAACTGTAGCGTGGCTCCACCCCGACCCTTGTGCTGCATTGCACCATTGGTGTCTGAAAAGATGTTGGCCTTTTTGTAGGTCGATCCGGGCTGGATCCATCCGTGGGCCTTTCCCCATTGAACAACAGGGGGCGCCCTTTATGATCCACCCCCATCTTAAACAGCTCATACTCTTTGTGCGGAAGTCGTATCCCCAATGCCTCGCAACCGTCCGTCCAGGTTACGTCCTGCTCGACACCCACCTCCCACCTGCCCGCCTGTCCACATCCTCCATTTTGCGTTGAATTCAGTTCCCGCAACAATGCACGGTCAAACACAATCGCATTTGCTCGTGTCACCTTGAAGACGAGCTCAGTGGCCCCACGTACTTTAACCGACTGTCCTACTTTAGCATAATGACCTGATGCCAACAATGTAAAGATGGGCTGGCGGCACATTGGGTCAGAGTAATGTTGGTAGGTCCCCTCCCAAGTGCGTCGCTCCTCGTTGAAAACAAAAAGGCGGGTAAGGAAGAGGACGGATGGACGGGACTCGCAGCGTTGGCTCACCCAATTTCCGTTTAGATCCAGAGGGACGGAGGGGGTTGGGGGAAGAATGGGTGGATTCTGTTCAGAGGCTCGGTATACCAGGGCGCACACTGGGCATGGGTGGATGTGGTGCTGAGAGACAAAACAAGGATTTTTGTTAATTTTATAATATTTATATTATTACAGGATTCACATGTTTGGTGTCAGTAGCTATGTTTCCATCCACACGTTTTTATCCGCATTAAGTGATATCGAATGAAAGATGCCTTATGGAAACAGTAAAATTCGATTGAAATTCATGAATATCGACTCAAATGAAATACGATCGGTCTCATCAGATTTTATCTTGATGGATATACGGCTTATGCGATAAACGAACGCGGATGGAAACGTTATTATGGTGCGATCCATTTTGCCTAGTAAAACTTTGTTCGCAAATGTTGGCTTGAATGTTGTGCAATTCGGTGAGAAAATGAATGGAAACACCTTAACATGCCTCAAATCAATTCGATATACCAATTTGATCGCAAAACAGCATGTGACGTCATTACGCACAGGTTTTTATCCGCTTTAAAGCCGTTTGATGGAAACACACTTTCACCAGCTTTATTCGCATGAGGTTTTTTACCGAACTTCAGATAATTCGATTGACAAGTGGATGGAAACATGGCTAGTGAGATTTTTTTTTTTAAGGAATTAATACATTTATTGAGCAAGAATGCATTAAATTGATCAAAAGTGACAGTAAAAACATTCGTAATGTTGTGAAAGATTTCTATTTCAAATAAATGCTGCTCTTCTGAAGCTTTATACATCAAGGAGAAAATGTAGCATGGTTCCCTCAAAAATCTTAAGCAGCACAACCGTTTTCAACAGTGATAATTAAAAGTTGCTTGATCAGCAAATTAGCATATAAGTATGATTTCTGAAGCATCATGTGACACTGATGCACTGGTGCAATGATGCTGAAAATTCTACAATCAGAAAACTTACATTTAAAAATAGAAAACAGTTTAAATTGTAATAATATTTTACAGTATTACTGTTTTTGCTGTATTTTGGTCAAGTAAATCCAGCCTTTAGTGAGACTTCTTTCAAAGACATCAAAAAATCTTACCAACCCCTAAACATTTGGACCGGATATAAACTATATATGTAAGCATCTGCATTCTTGATTGTTTCTAACCTTATTTTTGCTTGCTTTACATTGACTGTAGTGAATACGCAGTCCTGTTATATATATTTAACATGCACTCTTACCTTAGTCAGGTGGCACAACATGATATACTATAAGTTCATCATTTTAAACATTTTAGCAGACCTAAGCAGTTTGAGCAAAAATACTCTAGTCTAAAAAGTGATAGTTTACCCAAAAATTAGAAGACCGCTCGATTTACATGGATTCATTTTACGCCACTTTTATAACCTTTTTGGTTCTTTTCAGTTTTGAATACCTGGATTTTCAATGGAGGGACAGAAACCTCTCAGGTTTCATTAAAAATTAGGGGTGAAATAGTACATGTATTATCCCGAACCATCAAGGTACTGACGTCATGGTTCGGTGTATATAGTCAGACGACGAATACAGTCAGTCACAGGCAATCCACACTCCAATCCAGAAGGGGGCGCGCGCAGTAATGCAACACAACGCTGTTTGCTAACCGCCACAACAGGAAAAAGAGCAGAAGAAGACATGTACATGTAAATTTACCGAAACTCGTTTCGAACCGTGACCCCAAAACCGAGGTACGTACCAAACCGTGACTTCGGTGTACTGTTACACTCCTATTAAAAATGATCTTGTTTTTCAAAGATTTACCTAAGTCTTATGGGTTTGGAACATCAGGAGAGTGAGTAAATGGTGACAGATTTTTTTCTCTTTTACTCTCACCATAGCATTCTGTAGAGGCTCCTGGTAACCAGTCGGTCTATGGTGCACCCTTTCGTTCCAGTCTGTGTGCACGTCCCCTAGGAACAGCTCCTGAGCCGGCCTGCTGTGAGGATGGTGATGGGTCTCCACCCGCAGCAACTCCAGTTCCATCATGGAGAAGCCAAGAGCTCCCAGGCAGTCTTTCTCTGCTTTGGCATTAAAGAGTTCATAGAAGTGATGAGGCACCAGGTGTCCTCCAACTTTGAGCCACGAGGGCAGGCGAGTCGCGAGATGATGGATGGCTTTCTGGGTGTGAAAGACCATCCCTACTTTATGGAGGTGGTGCTCTGCTTCAGTGGCTCCACGGGTGATCCATGAGGCCTGACGTAGCCGCAGTTTACCCCTGATCACAAGAGAGTAGGTTGGGATGTGGCAATCACTGTCAGAGTAATAGTGCTGGAGGGCCCTGAAGAGACGTGTGGGGCTTTGGTAAAATGAGTAGGATCGAGTGAGGAATTCAGGACCGGGTCGCACTTCACATCTGAGAAGAAAATAACAAATATAGTCAGGAAGTTAGTCAATATGGCAATTGCAAATCATTTTATTCCCATAATCTGATGCATTTCCAAGTGAAACCGGATGTTTAATGAGACAAAATGTAGGATGGGACTTGCTTTTTAGTATTTATTGTAAAATTTAAAACTCTTTGTTTTACCAGATAATTGCAACATTCAATACTATCTGATAGTTTCAAATGTATACACATATTGTCCCCTTAAAGTGCTACACTACCATTTAAAAGTCAGAGTTAGTAAGATTTGTTTTTAATTAATACTTTTATTCATCAAAAGTGACAGTAAAGACTTTCACATTGTAACAAAAATGTCTATTCCAAATAAATGCTGTTTATTTAACCTTTCTATTCATCAAAGAATTAAAGAAAGTATCACAAATTGCACAAAAATAAGCAGTGCAACAACATTGATAATAATAAAGTTTTTGAGCAGAAAATCATCATATTAGAATGATTTCTAAAGGATCATGTGACACTGAAGACTGGCGTAATGATGCTGAAAATTCAGCTTTGCATCACAGGAATAAATTGCATTTTAAAATATATTAAAATAGAAAACATTTATTAATACTATTTCACAATAATACTGTTTTTACTGTCTTAATACGATTTTTTTTTTTAATTTTACCAACCCCAAACTTCTGTACGGTAGTGGACAATTTGTTAAATATTTCAAGGTAGCCATTGTTTTTAAAGATTTACTGAACAAGTTGCTTGACTTTACTCAACTTCTCAGCAGTGGTAATATGCATGCCGTGCACTGATGAATCATTCGCAATAATGCCAGGATTCTATATTAAGAACATAATTTGGGTGAAATTTTAATTCATGTTGACTTTAAAAGTAGAAAAGTATTTCTAGGGGCCTCTTACCTGCTTGACACCCAGTGGCCCTCCAGTTTGGGTGGTATGGTGGCTGTGACTCTTCCTTCATTCTGTAGATGGCGTAGCTGAACCTGGCACTGTGGCTCCCACAACAGTCTCGTGCTGAGGTTGGCATGGGGTACGAGGGGGGCGGTGGGCACTTCCCACAACTTACTGCCCATCACACACAAAACTGAGGAGACACGGAAAATATCATATTGCATTGTTATATCTGCCTGCATGCAAGCTCCGTTTATATCAAAGAGTCGGGTTTTGACAACTTACTAACTGTTTGTTTTCTTATCATTATTGAAGTTGTGAATTAGCCGTCATGCAAAAATCCTAAAAGGTTTCTATATGTTTGTTTTTAATAAAAAGATATTGCTTTAAAATGTTTGCTGGGTCATAAGTTTTAAGTTAGTCCTAATTAACAGATTATGTGGATTGTTGTTGCATGTAGGAGCTGCCAATGTATTAAATCCAAAGGGCTTTCCAAAAGGTCTAAGTTTGCAATAATGTGCTGATCTCTTCATGACTCTGTAGCCACATTTCCGAATAAATTAAGCCTGTAAAAAACCTCAGACACTTCAAAAAGCTTTGGTACCTCCAGCAATAAAAAAAAAAACTCCAAGAGGAGCATTTTCACTTCATGGTCTTTTACGGTCTATAAACAGGATTCTGCTGAACTGGAAGTGGTTGAAGGATTTTGCATTTCTGTAATTTTCCGTGTAATGAAACGTGATGAGGTCTATTAGAGCCATATATAGATCCCAATCCTGCTCTGACCAGGATTTGTGGTGAAGGGCAGGAGGCCAGAGGTTTGGCATGTCACTTCAATCAGACACCATCTTCAAGGGAATTGGAAGGGATATGTGGCGCTGGCCAATTTAAACAACAATTTTTGACAATTTTTTTGAACGGGGAGAAAGGCAAACATGGTTGGAGCTCGTGAAGAGTGATTTCTCAACATGGCACTGGGCATCTTTGTTTGATCTGTAAATCTCCTTGCCGTAGGCCTCGCCACAGAGCTGTCCTTGAGTACTAGAACACTAGATAAATGGTGTAGTAAACCTGATTAGCAGAGGCAGAGCTTTGGGAAGTTGCTTGCTGAGAAGTGCTTCCCTGTTCACAGACTCAAAAATGTGCGCTGTTCTATCAAACTTCATCCAAAGAGGAAGACTAGGAGGAGAGAAACAGTTTATTTGGGACCTCATTTACTCCTGTGCCAAATGTCAAATAATTATTACAGGTCCAAGTCACGTTTAACCCCAAAATCAACAGAAAATGAGTCCTGTTTTTATAACAATTAAGATTATTACTATTAAAATGATTATTTTTTCTATGAAAATTAAGCACATTTTCCCTAAAAACTAGGGGGGAATACTGTGATGAATTAGGGAGGAGAGGTTTTACACATGAATTGTCTGTAATTCTAAAAATCTATGCAGTGCCACGCACAAAAAAGTACCATGTGTAAGACTTTAAAACATGTATAAATAATATAATAATAAATTATTATTATTGTAATAAACACAGTTCAAACATTTGTGACGGTAATATTCATATGCTCACCAAGGCTGCATTTATTTGATTAGAAACATTTATTATTATTATCAATGTTGAAGTCAGTTGTGCTTAAGCACTTTTTTTTGTGTGTGTGTGTGTGTGGGGGGGGGTACATTTTACCCCAAATTTTTCAAAATATGAAATTTGTACTACTAGTTTATTAATCCATCAGATGAAACTTCTAATCAAATAGGCTAAAGTCTGCTCTCTGAAAAGCACAAAACAGAACCTCTTTTATTTGTTAACTGTGGCCCGAAACTTTCTCTGATTGCATAATTACAGAGCATTTATTGAGAATGTCAGGCTGTTTGCTCCCTAAAGGAGGGAATTATTTCCTTATGCTGTTTGGGAGGTATCCAGTCTCTGCTGTTCTGAGGGGTTTTTTTCCGATGTGAAAGAAGACTTGTTACTCATGATCACAATAATGTGATATAATGTTAGAGTTAACGTGCTCTCAGTCGCCTGTTCTATAGATGGTTCAACAGCCTCTTATCAAGTTGAGGTTCTGTCTGTATTAAGATCACTTTGGACATCACAAACGGACAGTTTAGATAGCTTCTGGGCTTTTCACACTTGAAATTGTTTATCCAGGGTCATTTCCAAAGCTATTTCATAACATATTTCAAATTGTAATACTTTACTATTGGATGGGTCATATTTTAAGTTTCTAGAATAGGCTATTAGAATAGGCTAAAACACGTGTTCACAGGACGCATGCCTGTTCATGAGAGCACCATGACACATACGTGTTGTTAATGCAAGAATTGCATTCACGTTGTTGCATGAATGTGCGTTGGAGATAAATAGTTTTTAATAAAGTGATAAATTGGGGGGTTTTTGCACAAAGAAAGCACTCTCATTGTTCATGAAAATGGGGTTAAACCACATGAGTCACATGGATTACTTTAATGATGTCTTTACCTTTCTGGTGCTTAAAAGTGGTAGTTGCGTAGGCTGTCAATGGAGTGACAGAAAGCTCTCAGATTTCATTAAAATATCTTCATTTGTGTTCCAAAGATGAACTTATGTCCTATGGGTTTGGAACGACATGAGGCGAGTAATGACAGAATTTTAATTTTTGTCTGAACAACTAACCCTTCAACTGCTGCTCTCTCAGATCCTGCTCAAAGCTCGTGAATATTAATGAGGCAGTTTAGTTCATGATTGGTTGTCCGCGCAATACTGTTTTTTTTATCAAAATGGGAGCGCTCTCTCAATGTAGACTCAGTGTAAGGAGAAGATCCTATCTTTTAATCTCTTAATCTCACACATACTCTCTCTCTCTCTGTCTCTTATCTCTCTTATCTTTCTATCTCTAAGTGAATGGCACAGAACAGAAGTCTGACCCAGACAAAGCTGCAGTTCATCCTCTTGACCAGCAGAGGGGGCTGTGGTAGAATGTGTGTGGTCTCTTTGCTCACAGGCAATTCCCTTTAGTGTGAGCCAAAGTAAACTACCTGTCCTAATATTCCAACCATTCAACACCCCCGGACATACACACTGGAGACATTGATTTATAGAAGAAGCGAGGCCTCAAAAGTACCTCCGACTGGTTTCATGTATTTGTTTTTATTTGTCATTTCAATTTGGGCAGCTTCTCTCTCACCCCTAATGCGTCATTACTGAAGAGTGGCCAAAAATAAAATAACCCTTCCTCTCTGGCACTATTCCTCCTGCCATTTGCAGTTGCCTATTTAACATGATGTGCGTGAAAAAGGGGGAGGTGAGAGACACAATTTTAGTTGTTATCCTTATTAAATAAAACATTTAAACCAAAAAAACACGTGATTCCAGAGGACAAAAAAGTCTAGTAGCTATAGATAGACTATAGGTATAGAGCTATATGACAGACTTAAAACAGTACAGCACATTGAACACACACACATTAACGAGAAGATCTTCGTTGTCATCTGTACTACAATTCCATTCTTGTTTTGTCCTTTAATTTAGATTTGTTATATCCTAAAAATTCATTTATTTCCAGGTTTAAATGATCTTAGACGTTTGGATCATATACAATATGAATATGATAACGATTCAGAACATTGCATATATCAGAGTACCAGAGTATCACCATCTGATACCATCATCACTGTACTAGTATGCATGAAATGGCCCTTTTCAGTGTTTAACTGCCTTTGTGCCGCCCGCCGCCTCTTTCTCCCACCCACCCCTGCTTTGATAACTGCTCCCTGATGAAAAAACTCCCGTTTACACCTCATTTACTTTGGATAGAGCTCAGATTCCTCTCTTCCTCTCTCTCTCTCCCTCTGTCACACTCTTTTTGTCTGATGAAGTACAGTTACAGAAAGGTAAAGTTTCATATTGAAAGTAAAGTCTGCATGTGTGTGCATGCATATGTGTGCTAGGGGCAACAAAGGTGTGTGCACGCTTATGTTCATGTGCATATATTTATGAAAAGGGTAGGAGAATATATTGATGTGTGCATGTGAGTGTGAATAAGATTTGTGTACAGAGCAGTTCAGAGGTCATTCTCATCATTCAACTTCCTTATAATTCTGGAGCATTGTTGTCTTTTCATGAACATTAACCCTGCCTAATCCAGCAATTGTTTTTATTTAGATAAGGGATTATGCGAAAGTTTCTCCGCCAAACTAAGTTACCCGAAGGTTAACTCAACATCACTGTGATAGTGACTAACTGGCAGAACTCTTGAGTAACTTAACCTTAATTCTTTTAAATTCTGTTAAGTATTTGGATCTAGTTAACATATTGCTAACCTAACCAAAAACAACTAGTTTTAGTTATTAGTGTGGGTGATTGAGCATTAAAGGCACATTATGGCACAAATGGAGTTAACCATACTAAATTCTGAACTTGATCCGCCTAACACAACTGTTAGTAACTAACTTCGCTGTTGTTAACTGAACACAAGTGGGATTATGTTACACTAACTTGTCATCCCAACCTAATTAAAAGAAAAAAATACACTTATTTCAGTGATATTCAATAATATATGCAAAGACTCACTTTGACATGTATTTGAAAATCTTTTTTTTAACTATCAATGTGGTGATTTTATACACTACTGTTAAAATATTTGGGGTCCGTATGATTTTTAAATATTTTTGAAAGACGCCTCTTATGCACACAAAGGCTTCATGTATTTGTAATACAAGTTAAACCAGTGTTTCTCAACCTCTCCTGCAGGGACCCCCTGACAGGCCATGTTTCTGTTTTAACCCTGAAATGGCACACCTGATTCAAGTCATTAAAGGCTTAATGAGTAGTTGACTAATTGATTAATTGAACTATTCCTACTCTAATTACTCATTAAGCCTTTAATTACTTGAATCAGGTGTGCCATTTCAGAGTTAAAACAAAAACATGGCCTGTCAGGGGGTCCCTGCAGGAGAGGTTGAGAAACACTGAGTTAAACAGTCATATTATGAAATATTATTACAATTTAAAATAATTGTGTCCTATTTGAATATATTTTAAAATGCAATTTATTCCTGTGATGTAAAAGCTGGCTCTTAAGCACCAGTCTCTGTCTTTTATATATTATAAAATTATATTTTTTAAATCTTAATGACCCCAAACTTTTGAATGGTATTGAATATCATATACATATGGGGTTGTATTATGTTATATTTTTGCATTTTGTCGTCCATATAGTCCATCCCATTGCTGACCGCATTCCACATCAGTTAACGTGACAGTCAGTTAGTAACTGGTCTGATCTTTCACTCCTCCAGCTGATTGATGGTTTTCTCTCTCTAACAAGTACTGGGCCTCTTTTTAAATGGCTGACAGGCTTTCTCTTATGTCTTCTGCTTATGAATATTACTCATGCATTTCAAAGCAGACATATTTTTTAAAAAGGTGGAATGGATGCAGAGCAGCTGGAAGATTTATGGTGGTGATTCCGTGTAACACTGGAAAACCTTCGTGCTTTATCAATATTGAGGCATAAGTTTTTGTAAAATCACCTTGTGTTACATAATGTTCCTCTTTAAATCAAAGCAGACAGTGTCACAGCCAACTACAGTATACAGAATTGCATTTAGTATCTGTTTTAGAAGAATTTTCAAGCATATGGGCATGATATTAATCATTTCCGCAGATCTAATTCAGCTGTTTGATGAAAAAAGGCCAAGTATTTAAGTACAGGCACATAAATGAACACATGCTGACCTCCGAGGTCATGCGTAACTGCCATGAGTTACTGGGGGGCGGGTGTAATTGCGCCAGTCTTTCACTCTCTCTCTCTGTTGTTCTGTAGGCGGCATGATAGTGAGAACAGAAGCCTATTGCTTTCTTCATCACCCTAACCATCCCTGACTGAAAGGAACGAAAGCATAGAAGAAAAACAGCTCCTAAATGGCATTTGAACAGAAGGGGTCGTTAATGGCGTTGGCCTGTTACTCTAATCATTATTTTAACGGTGGGATTAGTTCCATTGCTGTGATCTGCTTTCACAGGAAACAATGGCCTCCTCTACACCCCTGCTAACTTTAAAAGAGTCTGGATCAAAAACGGGGGTCCGGGGCCCGTGGAGCAGACTGACAGGTGAAAAGAGCCGTGCACGGGGAAAGGTGAGAATCACAGTGTCGAGACAAACTCTTTGCCATTTATATTAAGACCTCTTTAAACTCCACCTGACTGACTCATTTTCCTGGAGAACAAGTCAAATTTATGTTACTCGTGCACTCTTAAAAATGAAAATTATAACCTTATGCCATTGGAGAACCTTTTAAATTTCCTAAAACAACTTTTATTCAAAAACCATCACAGTGCTTTAAAGAAGCCAGAAACCATGATCTGAAGAACCAATAAATGTAACATCAATAACTTTTTCCATCTCCAAAGAACCTTCTAGACCACAACGATGAATGGAAGGTGCCGCAAATATGCTCTTTTTTGAGAATGTGGGCTTTAAAAGTCTGAAATTCAACATTTTACAATTTAACCTTTTGCTGAAACTCTAAATCTGATTAAATAAATTGTAATGAACACTTTTGCATACAAAATAGAAGCATTTTCTAGACATGCACAAATGTCCCATCGACATCAGCAATGATTTCAACAGCAAAGAATGACCAATGCAGTATTAGTTCAGTAAGCATGAGTTGCATTTTATAAACACGGCAAGCTTTAAAGCAGACTTGGCAAGTTAAACCACTAGAGAGTTTTTAAAAAAAGCCGAAAAACCATCTTTTGTTTTTCTTCCATGAGTATTAAAGGGGTCATATAATGCCATTTTTGTACAAGATAATATGAATCTGTAGGGTCTAAATTAAAAGTTTGTAATATACTTTAATTAAAAATTCTCATTAGTATTGTAAGAAAACACTTATTTTACCTCCATGGTCAAAAACAACTCTGTTTTCAGCACGCCGTTTCAGTGCATATGCCTTTAAATGATAATGAGCTTTGCTCACCCCGCCTCTCTGTTCTGTGCATACACCATTTGTAACACAATAACCATAACGCGTTGTTCAGTATAAATGTGGGATTATGAATTATATTGAGAACGTCGTACATAGAAAACATGCCGTAATGTACCCTAAGTGTAAACCTTAGACGCATTCATTGTGAAGCGTGCAGCTAGCGATTTGCAAAGATTAATATAAATATTAATATAAAGATTAATAAAACGTTACACTCACTTCAGTTCTTCTGGAGGTTCAGCAGGAGCACAAATAGTTGGTACAGATCCTTTATTCAGGAGCAGCTTCTTAGCAAATCCAGCTTTATACTGACCCTCGTTTATAAAGCAGTCTGGTGTGAGAAATGATTCGCGCAAACATGAAAGCATTGACGTTGCTCGTGGGGAATATTCCCTTCGAAAACAAACACAGCCACTGCGTCTTCAGCGGTTCGGATTTAGGAACATTAAAATGACTGCTGTGTTCCTTATTGCAGCCAAGAACAGAACACCACAATCGCTTAGACGCCATTCTCTCATAGACAGTGCTCCAGCATATCAACAATGACCGCGCCGGTCCGCGCAGACTATGATTGACAGCTCGCTCACGAGCGAGGGCGGGTCTGTGTTGAAACGCTGCTGTCAATCAACAATCGTGGGAGGGGCTTCCGAGCGTGTGACGTCACACGGTCGAACGGCTTGATTTGAGGCAGGGGAAAACATATAAGGAGATTAAAACAAAAACACTGGATGGATTTTTATCATTATATGATGGTTGTGTACAGGCACTGCCAACACACATTTCAGTACAATCAACTTGAAAAAGTGCATGTACCATTATATGACCCCTTTAAGTTTGCCAATTCAAGTTTAGTTTCGTCATGGGTTTTATTAAGGTTAATTAAACCCCAAAACTTTAACCGAACCTTATCTTGAGAGCTCTTTGTCATCCTTTAGATCCTAATTACACTTGTGAAATCCAGAGGGGGGAAAAGACGCCGTTAAAAAACTTTCTTGATACAGTAAGAAAATGCTCAGACTTGTTGGTCTCGATAATGAAGGTGTTTTGCTTGGCAACTCTCATACTTTCACACATTAACAAGAAGTCATTCTTAAGCTTTAAGCTTATACGTAAGATTCTCATAATTTGCATTATTATTTATTTGCATTAACATTAATACCATAATAACATTCATTAATTTAGATGTGCCATATCATTTAATGAATCATAGGTATATGTTTCTGATTTATAATGACTGTTTTGCCTGCTTTGATCTGTGATAAATGGTAAATATAGGCTGTACTATGATAACAAAAAAATCAAGGTTCTTCGGGTTCAGCAAAGAACACATTTGTTACCTATAGAATCCGTTTGGCTATTTAGTGTTCTTAAATTGCTCTATGGTGTTTTTTATATTAATTAGATTAATGCCGTTGTAGGGCAGGCTGAGAAAATCATATTTGGTTTCTTTACAACAGTCATTCAACAGTCACATTTATCCTGGTTCTGAAGTCCTGCAGCACTGCACATTTTGGATGTCTCACTTATTTAACTGATTTATATCATCAGCTCATTAGTAGAGGCTCCAATACCTGAATTGGGTGTGTCAGATAAGGGAGACATTCAAAATGACCAAGATTGAGAACCACTGCTTTAAAGCAACAGATTGTTTTCTAAAGAACTAGAGAATAAAAAGCTCTTTGTATTACTTGACAAGGTTTTTTAGTGCCATGACAATGTAAAAAAACCAATTTTGGTTCTATGGGAACCAAAAGAGATGGATGAAAACATTGAGTGCATACAATTCAAAAGTTCATATATCAGAAGTGTAATCATGCACCTTTTAGCATTTTGAATAGTGTCCTGAAATAGGTCAAACCATTTGCTACAAATCAAAGAACAGAGAAAAAGAGGGTACAAGACAACAAATTAACTAACCTTGCATGAGAAATACCATCCAAAATGTCTTCAACAGGTGAATAAGTCTCACCCCAGCCATGATCCGGTACTTGTACTCTCCAAATCACTTAAAATAAAGGACAGAAATCTGGAAATGCTCCTCTCCTGGATAGTCACACGTCAATGAGAGCGTTTCAGATAAGATATTACCAGATATGCAGATTAATTTAATCCACTTTTGATACGTTTCATCTTCAAACATGAAGTTTTCCATTCATGGTAGGACTCCTTGACTGAGTTTTCAGGATCTCCTTTCTTGATAGTGCTTGAAAATACGTCCCCTGTTGATTCTGTGCTCTCTTTGGTGATGTTAAACCTGTGTGGTGCTTGTAAGAGTCTGTCTTTGGGTTACTCAGTTGAGAGAGCGGAGCGAGAATCTGAGAGGGGGAGAGAGAGAAAAGAGGAGGGAACTTGTAACCTCCCAGTATTAACCCTCTGGGGAGCAGGGTAAGGTGCAAAAGGGCACAATCAAAGCCAGCAAGTTGAGAAACCTGCCCAGTGCCCACAACATTAAATTCAACATAAATGTGTTAATCAAACCCACACTCATGTTTGTATATTTAAACAGTTTGACAGATGCAATGGTTTCCTGCATAAACTCTGTCATTTTAAATATTTTCTCAGTTTACCTCATACACACATATAACATGGGTATAGTAGGTGTTAAAAAGCAATGGCACTTTGGCCATCCAAGAAGAAAAGTTTTTTATATATGCCGTTTTATGTACAGTATGTTGAAATTCTATCTTGACTTTGCCAGCCACTATGGTTTTGAAATAGAGATAACACAGTGGAAGTATAATCCAACAAAATAAATCTGTTAATGTATGACCCTAGATAGCATTAAAATATCAGCTCTAAATAATATATCTACTATTATACGATATTACATTTATTTAATGCATGTGAGGTTTATTAGTAAAATATGCGTATAAATCTAATGGTGTTTAACGTGCTGATGAGAACCTCTTGAAACTGGCACTTTGGGTTTCAATGCTGCAGCCAATGCATACTGAAGTGTTTATGACCTGCGTGATTTGGATTGTGTGTTCTGTTCCTGAGAACAAGTTCAAGAGTTTACTTTTTTGGAAGTGCATGGGGTGGATTAGAGTGTTTTAGTGGGCTAGGTTAGGTCATTTAAATCTATAACCTACAAAACCTGAAATATTTTCACATATGAACTGTCGCAAGTACTCATTAAGTCCATATTCTGAATCTGAATTTTTGTTAAGCCATCTGTGATGTCATTTTTGGCTGCAGCCTCATAACTGTTTGTGACTGTTGTGTCATTCAATCATTCATTTAGTAATGTGTTTGTTGCAGTTAAGGAGTGATGAGTGAGAACAGAGTTGGACTGCGGACATAACCCTGAGGAGCGCCAGACCATGTTGCTGCGTTTCACCACTTGTGGTTTGCTGTGATGATAAAAATTCAGTGTCTAATTGCCAGGCAAGCTGCACAAACTCAGTTCTTCACATTTCAAGTTTATTTGAGGAAATAGCTGAATTTCAGAATTAAAGGTAACTGTCAGTACAGTTCATGTTTCATAAGGATCACCAGTGGTTTTGCTAGTAATGAGAGATGGCATGAATGCGCAGTTTATTGTTATTTCACTGCTTAGGCAAAACATATCTTAATAGTTATAGGTAATAAAATACATTAAGAAACGTTATTCTATCCCAATACTAAGCCAAACCAAATTAAAACCCCTGAGAAGTGTCGCTGGTGCTTTCAAAACATTGTTATTTTAGCTAAAACACTCAGACCAGTCTAAAAATGCAACATTGACTCAACCAATAGCATGAATTTGCGGCAGGATCATCTGTTTGTCCAACCAATGGGAGACGGACTGTTTGGGAAACCTGTTTAAAAGCAATCATCATTTTAGGGGTTTTATTTGGTATCACTAATGGTGCCAAATTACACCTTTACCTTTAACCATTCATTACACCAGGAAGAAACTTATATTTAGCTCATATGTAAGAAGAAGAGAAGTGTTACATTATATTCCCAAGACGTGGTTGCATCGCCCCCCACAGGATCCTTTTGGTTTCCACATACATTTATGGACATAATCTCTCTCTTTCTTGTTCCTTTTTCTGCTGACTTTCTGGATTTTCCCTTCACATTGCTGTCTATAATGGCGGCAGCTTCCAATCTAACACACCCATGCACCCAAAACCACAAACAGCTCTCTAATCAAAACCATTTTTTTGTCTCGCTGCCTTCTTTGTCACACACTCTACACACAGATTTGATGTCATTGAGGTGCAAAGCCTCTTTGGAAAACCACCACCCATTTCATTCTTTATCCCCCCTTTCTCTCTTTCCCCTGAGGCCTACAATCAGTCATCTGTTTGATCATGTGGAGATGTGGCTTTAGTGTGTGTGCTGGCTTGGTGCGTAATTCTGTCTAATGCTTTGAGATATGAAAGAAAGTATACCCCCCCCTCGCTTCCTCAGTTTAAACCAGAGATGCCGCAGCGGTTCCAAACCAGTGAAGGCTAACACGTGGCGGTCGTCCAAGCAGCAGGAGGTCCAGGCCAGCCCAGGTGGGCGCGAAGGGGGTCTGGCGCGGAACAAAAGCAGAATCGTGCCCCTGTGCATAAGATAAGATCCACGCTCTAATCATCACACATTCGCATCCCGTATATGCTATCGGGCAGCTGGGTGACTACAAATGCACACTCACACACACACTTACTTTAAATGCATATGCACACTGATTGGGTTCCCAAGCATTTGTTATAGTGCAGAAACGTCCCATTTATAAAGTTTCATGTTTCCTTTTGTTATAATAAAGAAAGAAATAGTCAGTTGTTTAAAATCATAAACGCTCTAATGAGATGAAGAGTCATATCAGTAGTCTAATAAAAAGCTGTTTTATTTTACACCGGGTTCACTTTTGCATGTGGAATAAATTAATCATGGCTGATTATGTGGATCACTCCAATGGCAAATTACAAAGAAAATATTTGCTTGATGCTGCATCCACAATGCAAAGTAGTCAGCACTACATAAACAAACAAAAAATATATATATTCAGTGTGGGAAAAGAAATTTGTTCCGTATTAAATCAGAAGTGTGTTGTATTTTAGCATCTTGCACCTGAACAGCTGAGAATGCTTCTGCATTTAGAATCTGTTTGGTCTGTTAGAGTTTAATGGTTTGGTCTGTTAATGTTAAAAATGACAGATTAGAGTGGAAAACAAGGCACGATAGACATGTTTCACCTTTGTTTGAGGCCGCTAATATTAAAATTAAAATGTCTAAAATAATAAGCACTTAAAAGATTAACTTTAACTCTGTTCCAGTGGTATTTTATTATAATTGATATACTATTGTAGTATTTATTAATATTTTGGATTAGCTTTAATTGTTATATTTTCATATATATTTGCATTTTTATTAGTTTTATATATATATATATATATATATATATATATATACACTCACCTAAAGGATTATTAGGAACACCTGTTCAATTTCTCATTAATGCAATTATCTAATCAACCAATCACAGGCAGTTGCTTCAATGCATTTAGGGGTGTGGTCCTGGTCAAGACAATCTCCTGAACTCCAAACTGAATGTCAGAATGGGAAAGAAAGGTGATTTAAGCAATTTTGAGCGTGGCATGGTTGTTGGTGCCAGACGGGCCGGTCTGAGTATTTCACAATCTGCTCAGTTACTAGGATTTTCATGCACAACCATTTCTGGGTTTACAAAGAATGGTGTGAAAAGGGAAAAACATCCAGTATGCGGCAGTCCTGTGGGCGAAAATGCCTTGTTGATGCTAGAGGTCAGAGGAGAATGGGCCGACTGATTCAAGCTGATAGAAGAGCAACTTTGACTGAAATAACCACTCGTTACAACCGAGGTATGCAGCAAAGCATTTGTGAAGCCACAACACGCACAACCTTGAGGCGGATGGGCTACAACAGCAGAAGACCCCACCGGGTACCACTCATCTCCACTACAAATAGGAAAAAGAGGCTACAATTAGCAAGAGCTCACCAAAATTGGACAGTTGAAGACCGGAAAAATGTTGCCTGGTCTGATGAGTCTCGATTTCTGTTGAGACATTCAGATGGTAGAGTCAGAATTTGGCGTAAACAGAATGAGAACAGAAGCCTTGTTACCACTGTGCAGGCTGGTGGTGGTGGTGTAATGGTGTGGGGGATGTTTTCTTGGCACAATTTAGGCCCCTTAGTGCCAATTGGGCATCGTTTAAATGCCACGGCCTACCTGAGCATTGTTTCTGACCATGTCCATCCCTTTATGGCCACCATGTACCCATCCTCTGATGGCTACTTGCAGCAGGATAATGCACCATGTCACAAAGCTCGAATCATTTCAAATTGGTTTCTTGAACATGACAATGAGTTCACTGTACTAAAATGGCCCCCACAGTCACCAGATCTCAACCCAATAGAGCATCTTTGGGATGTGGTGGAACGGGAGCTTCGTGCCCTGGATGTGCATCCCACAAATCTCCATCAACTGCAAGATGCTATCCTACCAATATGGGCCAACATTTCTAAAGAATGCTTTCAGCACCTTGTTGAATCAATGCCACGTAGAATTAAGGCAGTTCTGAAGGTGAAAGGGGGTCAAACACAGTATTAGTATGGTGTTCCTAATAATCCTTTAGGTGAGTATATATATATATATTATATATGTAATTGAGCCAAAAAGAGATTGGTGATTGAATCTGAAATGCATTTCAGCACTTAATCCTTTCAGGCAGTTTTTAGCTGCAGGCATCAATCTCAAATGTATGTCCCTTATTTTCCTAAAAAAGAAGCTGAAGTTGCCTACTCTACACAAGAACTCACCCTAAAACACGTACAGGACATTTACACTATATATAGTCTGCCTAATGACTCGGAAATATCCTTGCATTACACCCGTGGTTGACTTTTTGAATGTTCAAACAAGCTGTGACTGTGGTTGAAACGGTTAGCTTTAGCATGTTTGCTCTTCGGTTGTTAATTGAAATACTTGCGTCAACAGTTGGCTGCTCTGTCTATTTACATTTAATAGTGTCTATTTCTAGACAGAGAAGTTGCTCTGTGGGTGTATGTGGACCTCCTGCTATGGGTTCCCTCAGTGGTGGTCTAAGACAGAGGAGATTTTGCCTTTGCTCGTCTGATACGCCACTTTTAGTCTTTCTCTATCTGCAGTGATGTTTATCTGCATGTCTTTTTTTCCATAATCAGAGCACAACAGATGCCCAAACAAGTCAGAGCAGAGCGACATGGGAAGCATCCCGGCAATGTTGCCCCTCTTTCATCCAGAATTACACACAGACATAGCCTGGAATATTTCAATTCCCGTTCTGATGCCACATGGAAGATAGATTAACCATCTGACCTCTGACCCCTTGTGTGTTTCTTTGACTCTGTGTGTGTGTGAGGCACAAAAATAAACATTTGTATGCACAAACATGTGGAGCAACAGGCATTTAGAGACGCACACAGTGGGGCATTAGTGCAGTGCTGCCAGCAGGGCTCCGGTTATTCTTCCAGAGGTTAGTCTGACAACAGCTGCAGCTTTCAAAGGAGCCAGAAACTGAAATAAATAACAAATAACGAAGCTGAGAGATTTCACAAATTCCCCACATTACTTTTGGCCTCTAACTCTGACCCAGAGTAATCCACATTCAACCTAAAAAAAAAACAAGTAAAGACTAGAGTAGTGCTTTTAATGCTGCAGCGAGTTTTTGGTTAAGTTAAGTTAAGGCTAAGTAGTTGTTGTTTTTTGCTTAAATGTAGTTGTGTAGTCCTTAACATGTGAACATGTACATTTTAGCAAATGCATATCTTATATTCATATGTATGCAATATATATATATATTAATTGATAGATTTTTAATACTGGACATTCAAATATTGTAATGCCTAAATTTGCTTTTCATTTAAAACAATTGATTTTACTTTGTAGTGTTTTTTTATTTTTTATTTTTTTTATAAATATTCAGTTTATTTTATATTTGAACAAAGTAGTATAGAATTTACTACCAATCATTTTTAATATTGGCTTTTTAATCAGTCAATGGGCATAACATGAAAATAATTATTGTCGTGTCGGTGTCAGACAGAACTCTAGTATTGTTGCATCCCTAATTGCAATGAATTCACTGACAGCTACATTTTTAATAAAAGTACACAAAAAAGTCTAAAGTTTTTCATAACTTGTGTTTTCACTATTGTTATAAGTTATTATAACAGGTTACCATTAAGGAGATTATTTAGAAGCATTAGAGGTGATGGACAGGTTTTCTGTAAGAACAAAGGATTTCTGTAATAACATGGGATTAGCAGAATGGAAAAATGAAAATGTTTTTGAAAGGTTACTCACAACACATTTCTTCTCATGTTGGAGTTTCCTCACTTTGGCTCAAAGACATTCCCCAAGTGAGAACACACAAAAAGTAAAACCCGAGATCCTTGACTTTATCATTAATCTCTGTAGATCTTGTGAGCAAATGCCTGGAAAATACAACCCCCTGTGGCATGTTTGCTAGCTCTGACTCTTTCGTTCTTTCACTCTCTCCATCTAGCATTTGCTGTCTAGTGTTAGTGATAAGACTTGTTGCCAGGAGGATGAGAAGATTAGCCTGTTCTGAAGTCAGCAACTCTCTCGTCTGCTAGCGCTTCGTGACATGAGTGTGGCTTGATATGCTAAGCATCTCACTCTCAACACTTCATCGTGCACTGATCTGAGACCAGCTACCCCAACCAAACCCTGATTGTTGTGTTAAAGAAACCTCAAAACACATCTCATATCAGCAGAGGAATGTATCTCCAGCATATCACCTCTCGCTGCATCCGCAAAGCTTGAGATATCAACTTGCTTTCTGCAGATAGAAAGATTGACATACCACTGGCTGACTAGTTAACGGCCTCCAGTTAAGACATCATTATCTGAACACGTTCCAACAGGGCCTAAAATTAACACTCCCCAAGCTGCAAATGCGAGTAAAAATCGGAGTTGGCGAGTATATGAAATGGTGTCAATCGCCAGTTGAGCGCAAACGACGCTTGGGACAGTTAACGTCTCAGATAGTGCGCAAATACTCAATACACGTCTTCTTGTGCTTTAATGGACAAATTCACATTAAATTATGTTTTTAAAAAATGCCCATCTTGGCAAATATCCTAGTTGTTTATGTCTTAAGTGAATGTAAACAGTAGAGAAAGACAACGCATGTGTTTAGATCCGTGCATTAGATCTTAAAGTGGCAGTACATATTTCTGCTGTCAAAGCATTTGTTTCAAAGCATTTGTTCTTAATTAGTGTTAGCCATGTACATAAGAACTAGAGAACTCAGAGGATCCTATAAAAGTATAACAGTTTCCACAAAGATATTAAGCAGCACGACTGTTTTCAGCATTGATAATAATAAGAAATGTTTCTTGAGCAGCAAATCTGAATATTAGAATGATTTCTGAAGGATCATGTGACACTGAAGACTGGAGTAACGATGCCGAATTCAGCTTTGCATCACAGGAATAAATAGCATTTTAAAAATTCAAATAGAAAACATTAAAAAGTCATTTTAAATTCTTCTTTTTCACAATATTACTGTTTTAATGTTTTTGATCAAACAAATACAGCTTGGTGAGCATAAGAGACTTTTCAAAAACATTAAAAAAAAATAGTGTAGTGTACTTCATAGCCTTCGAGATGAATGAGAATGCTGCTAACAGAAAGCTTTTTCCAGGTGGTATAGACCTCCTTGATTTTAGAAGTTGTTTCCTTTTCCGGTATTCCCAAAAGACTCTTTTTGTGCCATGTGTTGTCAGATGTCAGTTAAAGACAAAGTCTCTTGACAGATCTAAATTCCCAGAATGAAGCAGGAATTCTATGGCCTGTAACATGAGCCCTACAGATTCTAACACTGTAGAAATTACTGAACATGTGTGTGGTGGTGGTGGATACAAAAATATTTACAGGACCAAAAATTTACAGTGTGTGTGTGTACAGTATACATAGTATATAAGTCAGAAATAGAATTTAATATGCCTGAATCTCCTTCTAAAGCACACGTCCAGAGAGTGTGTATTATAAGTGTATCATTTGTTTACCCTAGCATGGTAAGCTAACTGGGTATATGGGGTATTTACATGGGTAAGTGGTGTTGGTGATTGAGATCAAGCTGCTTATGTTAAGAATGTTATTTTTTTGATTACTCACAGAAATGTATCTGTTGAAACAGAAATGTCCCATGACTGTGGTATTCCTCTTGAAGTCTGTTAGCTGGAAGGTGGAAGAGGTCACAGAGAGGACCATAATTAGCTGTGGCTAATTGCTGTGTGGCTTCCAGGGGGTGGTTAGCTTCAGCAGAACTAGATGTTTCTCCATTGACAACCATTCAAAAGTAGCTGTGTGTTCTGATCATTTATTTATTATAATATAATTATATGTTGCTTATATAATTATAAGCAACATATAATTTGTAATGCACGCTTGAGAGGAAGAGCACAGGATGAGGCTGGTCACGGGAGGTAAACGGCCTGTTTGGGAGTCTTGCACAGTGTTGGGGAAAGATACTTTGAAAAGTAATGCATTACAATATTGCGTTCCTCCCTTAAAAATGTACTTATTGCGTTACTTAGTTACTATTTTAGAAAAGTAACGCGTTACGTTAGCTAATTTTGCGTTTCTTTTTTTCCACCTGGGCTGGGATTGTTTTTTTATAACAAAAAAGTAAAAATTTTGGGCAAATGTAAAGACCCTTTCACACCAAAAGTGAAATAATAAGCCTCAGACTGAAGGAAATGCAAATTCACGTGTGTACAGTAGAGGGCGCAGCTCAAGCAAACCTTTCCGCTGTGCTGCCATTCTGGATAACAGAAGAATAGGATGCCGGAGAAAAAGCATAGACAGTATAAGAAGTGGACAGAGCCATCTCATTGGAACTCAGTTGAGACAGTTGAAGTCCATTTTTAGCGATTTTTGAGCACTTCCGTTCCTGACGCGCAGACTCAAACCGACTCAAACTAAGCTTGATGACGTGAGCAACCTGTCTGACAGACGTTAATCTTCTAGTAGATGTGCGTGAAAATTGCCAACGTTAATCTTGCAGAGACGGGGAACTTGAGCAAAGAGTTCTTTGGCGTGAGTGAGCAGGAGTAAGTATTCCGTTGCTTTTATGGACTCATTATCTATGGGCTTCTCCCTTGACGGGACGTCCCCCCGATTGCCTGCGAGCTTCTCCTCCTGTCTGTACGGTACTTTCTGTACAGCGCGACAGAGAGTCGAGTGGTTGACGCAATCGTTAGCCTATTTTTACTAAAACTGTTTATACGGGGCCATAATGTAACATAGAAGGTAATGGCCCTTTATACACTGTCGTGTTTCTTTAGAAATAAATAATGGACAAATAGAGTCTTTAAAAGCCTCAGATGTAAAGTTATTCGCTGTCAAAGTGACGCCAAAATGAATGGGAGTCAATGGAAATGCTAACGCAAGTGAAGTTCTGCTACAACATGGCGGCACCCGGCCGGCTTCAACTTCCGGTCGATGGATTACCCCCTTGAGAAAAAGGCGCAAACACTTACTTTACCAATAAAAAACAAAAAAATATTTTTTTTTTATCTTTTCTTATGGTTTAACTGAATCATCGAAGGTCAGAAGCAAGTACATTGGCCAATGAGGTGAGATTAAATGCATAAAAATTTATGTTTTATTTAACATATTTTGTTATTGGAGGTTTGCATAGTATTCTGATTTTGCATTTCACTTATTTTATTCATTTTGAGGAATATTGAATCTTTTTGTTGTGCAAGTGAGATGAGTAAAAATGCACGCTCACATTTAGTCTAGAACTACAGTAACCATGTTTACACACAACATCTCTGCACTTCGATTTGTCTCAACATGGGGACAAGAGAGCTGTAAGTCAATAAATGGAAAAACAAAGTAACTTGTGTTACTTATTTGAAAAAGTAACTCCGATATTTTGTTGTAAATTTTACTTTAGTTCCTTGAAAAAGTAATCTGATTACTTAACTCAAGTTACTTGTACTGAGTTACCCCCAACACTGGTCTTGCAGCAACAGGTAAAACGCCTCTCTCATTTCATACCTGCCGACAGGTGCTTGGCAAACTATGAAAATGGAGGGTTACTCAGAGAGAGGATCAAGGACAGCGATTGCCACACGCTTCCGCCCTCATGCTACAAACATCCTCTCTCAGAGGAAGGATGTTATCAGGCACCAACAATGAGTCTATATCAAAGACATTTTGATGTGTGTAAATTTTTTTCTTTTATGTGATGAAATCTCCAAATACAAACTGTAAAGCCACTGAATTCTTTGTCGGCTTATTATGACCTTTACATTTACTTCATCAGTCATTGCCATGAAAACGTCACAATCCAACCCCAGTTCATTTATCTTTGAGTTTTCTTTTGAGTTTTTTGGGATGAAATATGACCCAGAAATGTTCTTGACAGGTTTACTAAGAGTCAGACTGACCATTGATGTTTATGTTGCCTACCGTGGCCTGATTTAAAGATGCTGACAAACAGAGGCATCTACTGCATGTTGGTTATGGTGTCATTCTATCTTCATAGTAATCGATCCAACATGATCTCACCAGTGCAAGCTATCATCTCTCCATCCCTTCCTCTTTAAAGAGTCTCTCTGCTACCATTTACAACAATACACTTTCTATTTCAATCACTTTGTGATGTTTGATTTATAGAGCACTCCCTCTGGAGATCATGAAGTTCCATCTGTAACTTTTTATCTCGTTTCTTAGTGAATTTACGACAAACAGCCGGTTTACAATTTGCTGTGCTGTATATGAAATAACAACCGAGTGTAACGGCATGTAATGCACGTAATTATTTACAATCCTGTCCTTACCGCAGGGACGCCCAGCAATGATACGGGACAGAGAGTTTGTGGGAATAGAATTACGTTCAAGATTTAGGGATCCTTTAAAAGAAAGGCTTCCCTTGTTGGATTGGTTTACCTCTCCTATGTGGAGTTCCCCTTCTGGAAATGGTTGGAGGAATAATCATAAAAACAGCATTGCAAGAACAAGTCAAATGAGAGTTGCTAATGTCAGGTCATGCGTGTAGCCACAAAAATACTCGAAGATGGAAAGGAGGAGGTATATACTAAATTATCTAGAATATTAACCTGTGGGACCTGAGTGTGAATGTTAATATGTTAATACAGAATATACATAGAGTGCAGTTCAAAAGTTTGGGGTCAGTACTTTTTTCTTTTCTTTTTTTTTTAATAAAAGAATATTTGTATTCAGCAAGGATGTATTAAATTGAACAAGAGTGACAGTAAAGACATTTATAACATTACTAAAGATTTCTATACAAGTAAATGCTGTTCTTTTGAACTCTATATTCAACAAAGAATCCTGAAAAAAACGGTATCACAGTTTCCACAACTGTTTTCAACATTGATAACAATAAGTTTCTTTCAAATCAGCATATTAGAATGATTTCTGAAGGATCACATGTGAGCTTTGCATCACTGGAATAAATGACGTTTTGAAATATATTCAAATATTTAATATTGTAATAATATTTCACAATATTACTGTTTTTATGCAGCCTTAAGCTCAGTCTATCTAAGAAAAGCACACCGCTCATCATTGTTAATAATGTTCTGTATAGAAGCAGAGCTCTTCTGTTGACTGTGAGAACTGGAGACGGATCAAACGGGCCGTGTCCAGGTCAGACGTGGGGGGAGGGACATTTCGGAGGCACTGGTATAAAGTGTCTCCCGTGGACAACCCACAGGTGCCTGATCCGCCAGCTTAAGATCCATATATCCCAGGATTCTCTAATGTTTGTCTACATACTGTACTATGTTCAAAGAGCGGTCTTCAGCCTGTGATTAAAAAGAGAAGAGAAAACTCCAGAACCGTAACCCTGAAGCCAAGTTCAGTTCCAGAATGGAGAATTGTCTGCTTGATATGAACTCAAGAGCAATAGAATTCCCAAGATTCCAGACTCAGTGTAGCAAAGAGAACAGCTAATGGTCTGTTCCTCCTCACGACCTCTCGGGTCATCCTTGTAGAATTCAACAACAGTGTAGAACAGATATGGGGGACCTCGTGATGGCTGCCACAGAATGAAGAAGTTATTTTTTAAAGGCTTGTTTGTTATTATAAAGCAATTGTAAATAAAAATTAGCAAGGCAAAATGGTTAGGGACGGATGATTACGATTTACTAGATTTATATCTATAAATATGTGCACATGTGTCTGGCATTTTCCCCTTCACAAAACACCCAGAAATCGGTTTTAATTACAGAGACAAAAAAAAGTGCAGCTCTTCCGCAGATGTTTGCACTCACTTTCCTTCAGAGACCCTTTAATAATCATAGGGAAGTGCTGGTGATGAAAAACATCAAACAATTCAATCAAAGTGACATGAAAAAACGGGCAAAGAAAAAATTGCGGTTTCTCTTGTAATTAATTAATTTACTTTAAATGCATGTGAAAACATCCATTCTTATTAACCACATTTTTGAACATGTTTCTGTGTACAAACGTTTATAAGCAGCATTTCATCCGAGTTCTTTCTGCGTCAATTCAAGTATCACGCCAGAACAATGACAATAAATAAATTACTTGCATGCATTAATATTCTGCCTGTTCTGATTTGACTTAAAAGCAGCATGATAATATGTTTTTGGGATATCATGAATAATAATTGTCTTTGAGCATTACCATTCTTTATTAAAGTACCTTAGATGGGATTATCCTATCACACAATACAATACCATTTGTGAAATATTATTGCAATTAATTTAAAAATATATTTTGAAACTTTACTCCATTCTTCAGTGTCACATGATCCTTCAGAAATCATTGTAATATGCTGATTTGCTGCTCAAGAAACATTTCTTCATATTATTGATGTTTCATATTCTTGTGGAAACTGTAATACTTTTTCAGGATTCTTTGATGAATAGAAAGCTCAAAAGAACGGCATTTATTTGAAATAATTTTTGTAACAAAAATACATATATACAAAATATATATATTGGGGTAAGTAGGAAGTATATATTTATATATTTACCCTACTTACCCCAAACATTTGAACGGTAGTATAGTGTATTAAAAGCAGAAAACACATCTTGATCTTGATACCTTTGTGTCTCTGGCTGCTTCAAAACAAATGTAGCATTGAGTTTGAATAAAGTCTATTTGTACAGGTTTACATTCGTGCTAATTCATGCTACTTTACACTGAAGTTTGATGAGTATATTAATCTAGTGATGAGAGACGTAGGAAAAACAAGCAGCACTGTAAATTATGGTAATCCCAGATGTTTCACACATACCATGCAAAACATCTGTTGTGTTTGGCAAGAGAACTGAATATCTTATTCTGAGACTCCTCTTACAGTGGAATTCAAACGTGTGTGTGTGTGTGTGTGTGTGTGTGTGTGTGTGTGTGTGTGTGTGTGTGTGTGTGTGTGTGTGTGTGTGTGTGTGTGTGTGTGTGTGTGTGTGTGTGTGAGCATGTATGTCACTGTATAGAGTGCATATTATGTACCATATACAGTAAGAAGAGAGGAAGGTTTATCTAGATGATCACACTGTTTCAGTTGCAGATTGACTTGCCTGTGATAAGAGTGGTATGTCTGCGGTTAATGAAGTGTGCATGAGTGTGTGTTCATATGCAGCTTCTGTTCCTTTGATCTTCAGTGTTGATGGATGATGATAAAATAGTTTAATGTACTTTTCCTTACCATAGAAAATACCTTGCATAAAATCCATAGAATTACATATAATTTTCTATTAATGATTCTGTAAATTGTTTAGCCTATAGTTCATGGCATCACTTTCAGAAAAAAATTGGCAAACATTTTACTTTGAGGGGTACAACAGCTTGTCACTGGGGCAGTACTCTTTAAGGGACAACTCTGTACCTTATACCTGTATTTTATCCCTAAAATGTGCATTTTATACCTTAGATTAGTAAATAATACCCTTAAGGTACTACTATGTACTTTTAGAGGTAAATAAGGTATAAAGTTATCCCTTTAAGGTACCCCCATGTTATACCTTTAAAAGTATAAGTTTAGCTTTTTTTTTTTTTCTGAGAATGAATATTAATACATTTCATTGTTTTAATTTAAGGGAGTTTTTGTTAACTTAAGCAATAAGAAATTTTGGTTTGGTTGCCACTTTCTGTCCAACTATTTCTCAAACTCTATGTTCTTCCTCCCTCTCTCCCTCTCACTCTCACACACACACACAAAACCTCACATTCTTTATAGTCTGAACCTCTGCCCTTCAGATTCCATCCAGTCTGTAACACCTATATAATCATGCCACCATTGCGCCCCCTCTGTTGCATGCGGGCCAATAATAGACGGGCCAGGTAGCTCAGCGATGAGGAATTTCACATTGATATTTGATCCCATTGGCCCGTGTGTGGTGAGAGCTTATGGGACACAGTGCATGTCAGAGTTTGAGGTTTCCACAGCTCCTTCTGAAACATCTAGAGTAGCTCATAAAAGAGTAATGGATGTTTTATCAAAGCTAACGGCCTATGACAAGCAAAGAAAACAAAAGACACTGAGAATGTTATTGCTGAGGTGTTTGAAGAATTGAGGGCGCAGAGCTGGAAAAATAGGAGACCCCCAAAAAATTGGTGGACTGGTGTTTAACGTCCTGATTAAGGCCATTGAAATAAAACTAAATATTATGGAAAAGGTGTCGTTGTGTCAAACTTTCATTTATTTGTTATAAAGTTACTCAAATGAACTTCTAAACTAAGCTCATAGATAGATAGATAGATAGATAGATAGATAGATAGATAGATAGATAGATAGATAGATAGATAGATAGATAGATAGATAGATAGATAGATAGATAGATAGATAGATAGATAGATAGATAGATTGAAATTGAAATCCTTTGTAACATTATAAATGTGCAATGTTACTTTGGATCAATTTTATTCATCCTTGCTTAAGAAAAATATTTGTATTCATAACTCTTACTGACCCCAAACTTTTTAATTGTAGTGTGTATTTAGTAGGCTATTATACTGTATATTCTGTAAATACTATCATTATACAGTGACTGAGGGGAAAAAAAGCCTACCCAATGATGATGAACGTTTAAAGGTGATTCATGGATTGTGGCAGGTGTGTTCAGTTTCGGCTGGCTATGGAAACATGATTCGTTTTGGTCCTCATATCATCAATCACCTTTAACCCTTCTCATGTCAAAGTGTCTAAATAGCCAAGATCTGAAAGTTTACAAAACAAATACATGCGTTCATTGTAAGAAAGAAACATTTCTGAAATGCACTAAACGCACTAAAGACAACGAACAAAAATAACTTTCGTATAAAGTTTCTCCTGTAAAAATGCAGTTAAAAAGCATTGGCCACCCTGTGTGGAGATCCAGCTGGCGGAGCTGAGTGGCCGGGTTATGGTGATTTATGAGAGATGTGGAAGGAATGTTTGAGGAGCACATGTGTCTACGGCCGCTGTGTGACAGGTGCTGCGAGAGGCCTCGGCGGGCGGCGCATGCACGTTAGCAGTAGTATTAGACATTGTAGGCTATATAGTCTGTGTAAACTACATTTGCATGTCACATGTATACTGTTACATGTATGTAACAATATTTATGTGCATATTTGAAAATTGAATAAAAAATTATACGGTTCTATTAGCCTGGATGCCAGCCCGAACCCCACCCACAACATTTTTTGGTCGGGAAGTTCGGTCTGGACTCGCTCCATTGAGGAGTAATTATGATCGGTTCAGAAATCGTCGGGCCAATCAAATTGCCAGGGCGGGCTTTATACGATGATGGACAGATGATCTGCAGGGACGTAATCCTCACGTTATCAAAGAGCGCTTGGGTTGAACTGGTTTCCCTCACAGATGACTGCCGCTGGAGAACTGAGATGTAGAGATTCCGCTATCGCGTCTGTTGTAAAAGAAATCGACAGCGCATTCATTTTAAAAGACGAACAGAGAACTGCAATCAAGGCAGTTGTCGATCGGAAAGATGTGTTTGCCGTCCTTCCTATGGGATTCGGCAAAAGTTTAATTTATCAGCTGGCTCCGATGGTAACTAAGAAGATGGGACGCAATGAAAACCCTGTGGTCGTTGTGGTTTCTCCTTTGGTAGCACTCATAGAGGGCCAAGTAAAAGAAGCAACACTCGTTATTTTACTTCTTCCAGCGTGCGTGCATTTGAGTTCTGTAGTTGACAACTGTGCTATGCAAAGTAGTTGACTTACTGCGTTGCTCTGATTGGTTGTAGGTCTATCCAATTGAGTGCAGAGTTTTTTTTTCCTGGTTCGGTTAAGACACGCCTCATAATCAAAGCCCTGGCTATGAAGCAGTATCAGACTCACATTCTGACTAGAATATGAGTATGACGAAGTCAGGCTACGGTTCTATACTTTCAAATTAATAATTAAAATGACATGAAATAACAATGAATAATGAATAAATTAATTTTTTACATTTTAAACTATATATTAACATTATGAACAGACATGAATTAACAATTTGAGGTATATGAAATAATATTGCATATTTATAGTATAGTTAAAAATGAATGTTGAAAGTGCAGTATGTGATTTTTCAAAATCGTTGTTGAACAGTGTTGATATTTGAAATCAACCTAACTAAACACACTCCTCCCTTCATTGCTCCGCCCCCAAAATGCACAAACACACAATGCAAGAGTGTCTCTTTATCATGGCAGAAGCGGAGCAAAATAATGCTTCCCGAAAAATAAAGCGAAGACGGCGAGCGAACGACAAGGAAGCACAGGAATGCTTTGGCCTCTCCAGCGCTGGAAAGCTTTTCCAATATTAATGCTCTTGCCTGATCATAACCTTCTTTTCCCAGTGATATTCCTCAGAGATTTTCTCTTTTGTAATGTCTCTTAGCCATCTCTCTTTCTACAGTCGTTCTTCAAATCTCCCTCTTTCTCCCTCTCTCTCCTCCCCCATCACGAGTGACACGCCCCCTACTGCTGATTGGCTACAAGTGTGTTGTGCTGCTCGGTCTAATCAACTTTCAACAGCGTTTTTCAAAAATCGCTTACTGCACCTTTAACTAATTGAAAACTTGATGAAAATTTTTACCATTTATTCATTTGGTAGCTTGAATTTCACAATGAGCAATTTTTTAAATGACTTGCAAAAAATGAGATGCAAGACCCCTGTATTATTTATTTCATACACACTATATGGATTGTATCCCTTTTGGCTTTCTTTAAATTGTGAGGTCAAAAAGATTTTGCTAATAGCCCTGCTATCTTTTCAGTGACAGGGCAAATAGAGCGCCACACTAGGCTGCTGTCACTCTTATCAGCTCTCACGTCGAACAAAATCAAAGAGATTCCTCTTCCGTCAAGGGCAAATAAATGTCATCACCACGGGCCACAAAGTATGAAAGCACTGTAAACAGTCTGCATTTGCACTTGAGCACACACACCATTCATATTACGTACACATGCGTTCTCCTTCCATTCCCCGTGAGTTCCTCCGCGCTGTGGGGAATTGTGAACTGTGAGAGGCTCGCTGTAAAACATTAAAAACCCAACCACAGCCCTAAATTCCATGAGATGTTTGCTAACCCCATGCCTGTGTCTGAGAGAACTGTGGGGGCTCAGGGGGATGTGATGAATGGGCCGAAGGAGCATGATGAATGTGGCTGGCGGGGTCTGCGTAAATGTGTGTGTGAGGACGGCCATCGGGGTTTGGGTATGCATGGAGGGTTAAGATAAAGCAGAGAGGAGAATCTCACACTGAACTGTGAGGGGGAAAAGAGAGGAGAGACAAGTGTGTGAGAAGACAAAGAAGGGAGAAGGGAAAAAGTTTGTAATCGATCATTTAAAGTTCTATAATATATAACTTTATATGGTTTATAATCTATTCAATAATCATAAATTAGATTAATAAATATTTGAATAAACAAAGTCAAAATAGATGAAAAGTACTGGTAAAATGACTGTTGGACATACATTTTTCACAATCCAATCAATTTCTGACGGATAACTTCAAGTCCCGTCCTACCTTTTTTCTCATTTTTTTTTACTTTGAAATTTGTTGTATTATGAAAGTAAAATGAATTTCAAATTTCATGTAAAAATTCTACATCCTATTTGCCAAATCTTATTTTCTTCAAAAAATAATAATGTGTATATTAATGTGTGATTATATATATATATATATATATATATATATATTATAGAGAGATTTTGTATGCACACACACACACGCATCACGGTTAAAATATGAATGTATTCAACATTGATAATAATAAGAACAGTTTCTTTAGGACCAAATCTTCAAAGCTTTGCCATTACAGGAATAAATTATATTTTAAAATATATTAAAATAGAAAACAGTCATTTTAAATTGTAACCAAATCTCACATTATTACTGTTTTTAATTTATTTTTGATTAAATAAACGCAGCCTTGTTGATTATAAGAGACTTCTTTCAAAAACATGAATAAATATATAGACCCCAAACTTTTGATCTATAATGTATAGTACGTGGTGTGTAATATGGTAAAAATCCAGATTGAGTGTCTTGAACAGGAAATGGATTTGGGTTACAGAGCTGTTCTTTTTGTGAAATCCTTGTTACTCTTGGTCACAGCTTCTCTTTTCTGTTACTGTCCAGATGAGGTAAAACGACTGCTGGGTTTTGTCTGCTTCATGGCCCCAGTTAACCTCCCTAACACGCTCTCTATTTATGAACGTTTATATGCAATATACATTCTGTAGTTGTCTGTTAGCGTTCTTGTTATATAAACCCTCCAGTTACATCTGTCTTTTCTCATTGTGCAACCTCAACTTTGTTTTATTAGGCCTTTATATTTTATTTAATATTTTATTATGTATACTCTATTCCAGAATATTCTGTAATCTTGGATCTATTATTGTAGTTTAACTTCCAACCGTTCACTCACACATATCTTTAAATGATGTTCCTGTGGGGTTGGCTGCTGGTCTCTGGCAGTAAGTCACAGTTCTTTGTGCAGCATGGCAGGATGGCCCTTTTTAAGGTTGTTATAAATTGGCAGTATGCAGTAATAATTTCACCAGTCCTGCAGAACATCTTTGAAGGGTCGCTCTAAGGTGCACGATTCTGAGTTATATACACAGCAGGTCAACAGGGGTGGGCTCTTCTTACGTAACCCCAGATTTGGCATGTCACACTAGTTAGCACATGGAAAATAAAGCAAACTCTCTCTTTATTTTCTTCTTCTTCTTCTTTAAAAAAAATTTTAAATACCAGTCAAACCTTTGGACACACCTATGGGTTCTTTACTACTATTTTCCACACTGTAATAATAGCTATGCCATCAAAACTAAATGATAGATAGATAGATAGATAGATAGATAGATAGATAGATAGATAGATAGATAGATAGATAGATAGACAGACAGACAGACAGACAGACAGACAGACAGACAGACAGACAGACAGACAGACAGACAGACAGATAGACAGATAGATAGATAGATAGATAGATAGATAGATAGATAGATAGATAGATAGATAGATAGATAGATAGATAGATAGATAGATAGATAGATAGATAGATAGATAGAATAACATCAAGACATGTTTACCGGTTTCACATATGGAGTTTAGACACTGTCTGGTTAAGTGAGATAAATGACTAGTTCCTCTGTCCTGTCCTGGGAAAAGCAACAGCAGTGCTGATCCCCAAAGTCTACTTTCCACCAGACACTATAGAAAGGTATTTTATCATAGTTATCCTTTTAATAGATCCCCAGCTAATAGACATCCATACGTTTTCAACATTTGGAGTAAAAACGTTTTCTAAAAGCGTTCACACAGAGGTTTCCCCTATCATCTTCCACACCGATGTCAGATTGTGCGTATGATTTTTTTCAGGTGGGAAACACTGCCGCCGTGTGGTGAAACTTCAAATGAAACCGTTTCGCAAGTGCAGATTGTGGAAATGCCAAATGGCGCTTCTGAGTCGCCGTATTATTCTCAACGCAGGAAATGTTATATCATTGGTTTTAAACAAAATTGTTTTTATGCTCATATTTAAAGAACAAACTAAATTTACGAATATACATTTATTTATATGGCTTGTTGTAACTAATAAATATATGAGTTTTATATTTGCAAAACTACCATATTCTTCTTCCATATTTAAAAAATAATAATAATAATACAAACCATAACCATCAACAGTAGATTTTTTTTTTTTAAGATATAAACATTAACTGGAATAAAAGAGAAAAAATGTAAATAAATGACAGCACTTACTCGACAAATTATATATCGAATATAACTCAATAAACAAAGCAAAATAAGATGTACAAATACTGAAATATTACAATATTGCTTTTATAATGTGATTTTTACTAATTAAAACTATAAGGTTAAAAAAAGTCACAAATTAAAAATAAATTAAAACGTCTCTGATTTTTGCATATTCATTGCCCAAAGCGGAAGTTTCATTGTGATGTCACGTTTACGTATTCCACGTCACGGAAGTCACACAGACATGATCCATTTGCAGCCCAAACCAAGCGGATAACTTGGGTTGTCGGTCTTGTAATGTTGTAGTACTTTACAGGATATAGACTCAGGACTGCATTGGTCTAAAAGAGAGCCGATAACTTTCAAAATCGGAGGCGCTGAGTTGCTGGGCGAGCCCGCCTGCCGTTTTGCAGGCTAGCTCGCTAGTTAAGTAGCCTGCAGCCTTGACGACGAACCGAGTAACTAATCTCAAGACAGCCATCGAGGCAGCCTGTAGTTATTTCATTTTACCGTCCTCTTGTATTGCGTAGCCATGGCAACTCGGCGACTAACCGATGCCTTCTTATTAATGCGGAACAATGCAATCCAAAACCGGCAGATTTTGGCTGAGCAAGTGAGTACATACGACCCCCGTCGTACTCTGAATACACGTAGCAATGCTGCGGTGAGTCTAACGTTCATTGTCTGAATTGAATGTTTTCGCGTGTGTGTGTTGGATTCTCAGCTAGCTAGACAACATCCCTAGCTAGTGATGTTTGTTGATGTCAGTTGTCCAACAAACCTCCACTGTTTTGTTTGCTGTGTGCGGAGCTGGCAGGTCTGTGCTAAACGGCTAGCTGATCACGAAACAGTTTTCATACAGTCGCATTTTGATTTAACTCAGACGGGAATGGCAATGGAGTTACTAAAAAGGTGATGGTCGTGCTAGTTTAAGGACGTTTAGATCATCAGTGTATCTGCAGGGAACATCATGATGCCAGTGACCCCACAATATATAACGTTTACTTAAATCGCCCCCTTAAATATAAAGCAGATGTATGTTTTCCGATCCATTTATATTGTATTTGGAACAATATTAAGCATTATATTATAAGGAGAAGTTCGTTGGCTTTTATATTGTCATTGTAGCAAAAATAATTGATGAAAATATTAGCTGGGTAATATTTACCTCATATTAAGTCTTGTGTGTGTCACTTGAAATTATGAAATTGTAATGTCAAATCCAGTATACACTACCGTTCAAAAGTTTAATAAAAAAAATGTTTTTGAAAGAAGTCTCTTCTGTTCACCAAGGCTGCATTTATTTGATAAAAAATGCAGTAATATTATAACAATGTAAAATAAAAATGTTCTATGTAAATATGTTTTGTATTTAAATGTATTCATTTTGATCAAATTAAGGCATACTTGCTGAATAGAAGTATTAATTTAGTTTACAAAACTTCCTGAGATTTGTAATGATGATATAGCGTAATTTTAATTAAACGTAGCCTATATAAATTCTGGTTATCTGGGAGTATATATAATACAAAGTTAAAATAGTTATTTTTTTAATAATATCATAAAATGTATGCATCTTTATATCACCTCCCCTTAAATGACTCGAAGCTGTCATATGTCATGTGATAGCTGCTGTTTATTCATTTAAATACATAATTAATAACTGTAATGGTGAGCTTTATTGTTACATTTATAAAAGGTTTTTGTGAGACAACTTTGGTGCTCTACAGTATATAGAGCTTATTCAGAGCAGCACCGTCGACAGTATGAAAATGAGGCTGTGAGGGATAGACTTGCCGTGTTTCCAATGGCATCCGCTGTATAAAGCTCCTAGATTACTTACAATTTTCTACAGTTTATATTGTCGGGAGTTTTTTGACAACTGAAATTTGTTGGTAAGATATTTTTTCCAGTGTTTCATGAACAGAACAATCCAAAAACACATTAAATAACAGTACAGCCCATTGAAGAGATGCATGTCTTTCCCTCACAGCCCCTTTCGTTCCCATTAAAAATCAAAGATGGTGCTGCTGTTAGTCAAGTTATGTTTTTACCGTTTTAAAAATGAGACTCCAGAGGAAGGCAGTATGTTTTGTCTTCCAATCTTCCATAGATATTTCCTTCAGATTAGCTGTGTATCACATTTTTCTTTCTCTTTGATGCGGGTGGGCGGCCTGGTATCCAGCATGATTTGAAATAGTCCTGTATCTTTATAGGGCAGGGTTCCTCAAATCTTGCCCTGGAGTGGAGAGCCAATGCCCTGCAGAGTTTAGCTCCAACCCTGATCAAACACACCCGAGAGAGCCAATCCAGGTCTTCAGGATCACTAGAAAATCACAGGTATAGTAGGGGAGTTTGATCAGGATTTGAGCAGTGGCCCTCCGGGACTGGATTTGACAAACCCTGTTATAGGGTATTGATTGGGTCTTGACAGACAGATCTGTCAGTGTGATATTTGTACCTGTGAAGAGTGACAAAGTTACTAGCACGGACGTCATTCCAATCATATATCATGCCTGCTTGTGTTTTGTCTGGTGTAGTGGCTCCATTCCTTACTATCTGCTTGCATGTTGATTTTTCCCTGTTTGCACTTCTTGTGATCTGAGCACCTCTTGCACTGTCTTGCAAAAATCCTTACTGAATCTTCTGCTGTGCATTCATTGTTCAGATAATCGTTACAATAATCGTGTCACTTTGTTGTTTTGGGTTAAAAATAGGATTTATCTATAAGCTTAATCATTTTACAAATTCAGTAACAAATTGAAAATGGGTTGATTTTTCCAAACCTAATATCTAGTGAGTTTATGAATCAGTAGCACAATTATACAGTGGGATTGAGATGTTATTGGGCTGGAATGGACAAATCTTTCATGCCTTGAACTTTATAGCAACGTTATGCATTTGATATAAATAATTCACATAGTATTTTTATATGTATATGCATTTCCATATCCTACAATAATATATAAGTAACAATTTGCATTTACTGTTTTTGTTTTTGTTTTTTTTTGTTCTTGATTTGTCCAGTTCTGTCCAAGTCCTGCTGTCAGTCTTTTTGATGCTGATCACTTCTTTTTGTCTTGGGCTCCTCTGCTCTCACTCCTATTGTCCCTCCCCTTCTCTTCTATCTCTCCTCTCATTGGATGGGACTTCGCCGGGCTCTTCCAATCACATTAGGAGTTTGATGAGGTAACCTTGATGTTTTAACCTAAGTTTATGGGTAGATCTGAATCAACGTCCCATTGCTAATCTCCGCCCCCTTGATTACGGTTGCTAGTTTAGACTAGCTTTACAGAACTTCCTTTTGGGAAGAATTGATTAATTGATTGATTAATTTATCACCATAAAAATATGGATCTACATGCTCATTTAAGAATGAGAGAATGCATTCGAAACTATCCAAACACACACGACTTACATAGACTTGCATTAGAAAAAAACAAGAGCTTGTCTGATAATAATGGAACAATAGTAGGATAATGTTCAGTTCCAATTTTAAGGCGGGGCTTAAAAGGGTCAGTTTTTGTGCAGAAATGGGAACACCATCATTTATATCCTTCATTCCTCGTGTGTTTTTGTTTATTAAATATTTTGCCTAATTTGATGATGCTTTCATCTACCAATACTAGGACTGGGTATCGATACAGGTGTCCCGATTCGATTCCAATTCACAAGAATTTCAATTAAAATCTAACTAATATAAATGTATAAAAGATTATTAAAGACAAGTAAACGGTCATTAATAAAAAAAGAACAAATAATCAAACGCAAATATAGCGCAAATAAATAAATACAGTAGACCAAAGATACGAATGAAATAATCAGTGCTTTTCGGGTTTTGCAGGTAGATTAACTTTAGTTTTCAGGTACAGAAATTGAATGTAAAGTAATCAAATGTAAAACAACACTGCATGTAATCTTTATTGTACAAATTAAATAAAGGTTAATCCTTATAAAATGTACAAAAAAAAGTTTTTCAGTGAAGAGCAGTGAGTGATTTCTTTGTCTTTTGTCTTTTGATTAACTTTAAAAACACAAGACAGCAGCAGGAACATTAGGCTGATGTCACTTAAAGACAAATGCACGGATCCAATATAATGATACACATGCGTTGTCTTTCTCTACTGTTTACGTTCACTTAAGCCATAACTTTGTTTACTAGGATACTCGCCAAGGTGGGCATTTGATATAAATCTGTGTGAATTTGTCCATTCAAGCGCAAGGAGACGTGAAAGATAATTCATTATATTGTTTGCATGCTGTCTGAGATACACAGCTTTCTGTGTGCACTTTAGATGTGTGCGAACAGCGAACACAAAACTTCTCACACAGAGCGCAGCGCACTAGTTCTCTTTCGGGTCTTCTTACGCATGAAGGCGCACATGAATCCGCCATGTTAGGCACCGAATGAATGACGAGGTCCCCACTGTCGCGCAAGGTAAATAAGAGGATGACATCTATTCTAGCGGAGAAAACTAGTGATAATAAGACTAACATCAATCAGATATTATGTTCAAAGTTTTACGGAAATAATTACGGAAAAAAGATAAATTAGCCCTTAGTAATAAATAATGCAAATACATTTGACAGGTTTACCGTATTTAAATGTATTGCACAGATATTCTCAACAAAGAAATGTGATGTTTGCTGTCTTGTTTCTCTGTCTGTTAGTTGGCTGATGATCGTATGGCCCTGGTGTCAGGCATCAGTTTGGATCCAGAGGCTGCTATCGGTGTCACGAAGAGACTCCCGCCTAAATGGGTGGAGGGAGTGGATGAGGTAATTAGATGATTGTTTTAAGTGTTCTTAAAAAGAAAGGATGGGATGCATTGTTGATCAGTGACATTAAAGGAATGTTCCAGTTTCAAAACAAGTTCAGCTCTACCGATGGCATCTGTGGAATGCTGTAAATCACTAGAGAAAATCATTTAGACTCATCCCTTAGTTTGTACAAACAAAAACATGTGACCACAGTAGGTTCTAGCAGAAACATGCTGCTTGCATTATGATTAAACTACCATTTTTGGGTTCATTCAGATTTTTAAAAAAGAACTTATTACGTTTATTCAGCAAGGACATATTACATTTATCAAAAATGACAGCAAAGACATTTATAATGTTACTACAAAAGAATCCTGAAAAAAATGTGTCACGGTTTCCACAAGAATATGAAGCAGCACAACTGTTTTCAACATTGATAATGATAATGTTTCTTGAGTAGCAAATCATTAGAATGATTTCTGAAGTATCATGTGACACTAAAGACTGAAGAAATTATGCTGAAAATTACATTTTAAATATATATTCGAATAGAAAAGTTATTTGAAATTTTCACAATATTACTGTTTTTACTGTATTTTTGACCCTATGAATGCAGCCTTGATGAGCATAAGAGATTTCTTTCAAAAACATAAAAAAAATCTTACCGACCCCAAATGGAAGTGTATATTAATTTTTAGTGTATACATTTTTAAAAAAAAAATAATAAGTTGTTACTGGCAAGACTACTGTTCTAGGTGGATGATGCATTTTTTTTTTTATACATTGCATTCATGCAAATGGATGTATCAGTTAAAATAATTTCTGTGTTTATCCTGAACCTATGGATATTTGACTTTCGTATACATAGTCTTCTATCCATAGTCAACCAAGTATGACATTAAGATGTTAGTTCAGCTGGAATGTTAATTTCATCTCTGTTTAAGAGACAGACAGTGAATTCCTTGTTCCCACAGATTCAATATGAAATCACACGTATTCGTCAGAAGATGAAGGAACTGGCTAGTCTGCACGACAAACACATGAACCGTCCCACGCTGGATGACAGCAGTGAGGAGGAGCATGCCATCGAGATCACTACACAGGAAGTTACACAGGTATAATAACACGCACATAAATCATGTTTTATTATTACTGTGACATCTGTTCATAACTAAAGCGGTTAAAGTGGACACAGGAAAACTTCAGCAATTGATCTGCACACATCATAAAACGAAACAATTTTCAGCATCTGCATATTATGTGTGTGTAGATGTTTCACAGGTGCCAGCGGGCCGTGACGGGGCTGCAGACTCAGAGTCATCACTGTACAGAGCAAGAAAACAGGCTGTTGACCAATGTGGTGTCTTCATTGGCCCAGAGCCTTCAAGAACTGTCAATCAACTTCAGACACACACAGTCAAGCTACCTAAAACGTAGGTGTATGCACACAGAAACACATTATATATGTTGACAGGGCTGTACAGTGTGACGTACACGTGCGATTGAAAAAATTTACCTTAGAAGCACACATGCGATACAGTTTTGCATGTGTGTGAGACAGCAGCTTTTCTGTGGGAATTGAGTTTGTTGTGTTTTTATTTGTGTGTGAGGTTTATCTAGGGCTGCACAATTAACTGAAATGAAACCAAAATCATGATTTGGTTTAGTGCGATTATGATCTTGCAAAGTTTACACTACACCGGGCCGTTTACACTACATCTTTTTCAACTAAAAATTTAACACTTTTTATGCGTTTTGGCTGGTCCTTTACCCGTCAACGCCGTTTTGGGAGCCTGAAAGGGCAAACCTTTGAAAACGGGATTAAAATTGCAAGTTTTTGAAAGCAAATTTGTGAAAATAGTGACATCATAGGCATGCATATTACGTGTTCAGTCTATAGGTGCGTCAAAGAGTATAGAGGTACTTCTATACTCTTTGGGTGCGTAGTGTTTCTTTACAAATTGACATTGCCAACTCCTGGCCTGGCAGCATAATACAATGTTCTTAGTTATTTTCATGGATCCGTGTGAACGGGGATTGTCATCTGTATGCGAAAAAAAAAAAGCAAAGGAAAAACGTTTCCGTTTTTAGGACATCTTTGTTGTGTACCCTTACCCTTGTGTTCCTTAACTTCACTTTAAACTTAAATTGAGGCTCTTTAAAATACAAAATGCTGACATGTGTCACTGTATGCTCAGTTCTTTGATTTGCTTTTATTTTCAGGCATGAAAAACCGTGAAGAAAGATCCAAGCACTTTTTTGACTCTGGTCCTCTTGTGGAGGAAGATGAAGATATTGCATTATATGACAGAGTGAGAATGTTGTACAAATACTCTACATATCCTTAATTCTTTCATCTCGAATTCCAAATATTTAAGCATTTATACTACATACATGTTTACATATTGATAATAAGCCAATCAGTGTTTTGCTAATTTTATAATTTTGCACTATTGTTGGAAGCAGATAATATCCATTTTAAACACCAAGCTTTATGCTAAAACTATTAAACACTTATATTATAAGGTTTTGATGCCTAATGTCCTTAGCTTGTAAATTCTAAATTCCAGACTATTTGAGTAAATGCTGTATAGATTTATATTTTATATTGTCCATAATATGAAATTATATATATTATTGTCAATAAACGGTTGACATCTGGCTGTGTGTGACTAAGTGTCTTTCTCACTCTCTTAGGGATTTACAGATGACCAGCTAGTTCTGGTTCAGCAGAACACAGTGATCGTAGAAGAGCGGGAGAGAGAAATTCGACAGATCGTTCAGTCCATCTCTGACCTTAATGAGATATTTAGAGATCTTGCTGGAATGGTTGTTGAACAGGTCAGTGTTCTTTTTGATGGAATAAAATATTAAATAGAGCAGGTTCCATCCTTAACTTGTGCAATTTTAGATTCTTTATACATGTATAGGTACAGTATATACAGCTAGGGAGCTGATTGAGACGCACCCTGGGTCCCCAGGAGCAGGGTTGAAGACCTCTGCATTAATGTCAATGTATATATTCAATTCAGGGCACAGTCCTCGACAGAATCGACTTCAATGTCGAGCAAGCTTGTGTCAAAACAGACGAGGGGTTGCAGCAATTGCAAAAGGTGAGGCCCTTATCAAGCCTGATGATGTGTTAAGCAACATGTCAAGGGTTAATTGCTTACATTTACTTTTTCAGTAACTTGTTGAGTAATATGAATGGACTTTGCGATATCCACATGACAGTTTAAAAGTAATATCGCATAGTAGAGATGAAAAGCACACTAAATGTTTCTCTTTTCTTTTTTAGGCTGAACAGTACCAGAAGAAAAACCGCAAGATGTTGGTCATTTTAATTCTCTTTGTCATAATTGTTATTCTAATACTTGTTCTGTTCGGGACAAAGTTTAGTTGAATCATTCCATGGCCTCTAGGAGGGATCTACCTGTATGTATGAGAAAAAACACGTATTTCTCTGTGTGTGTGTGTGTGTGTGTGTGTGTGTGTGTGTGTGTGTGTGTGTGAGAGAGAGAGAGAGAGAGAGATGGTCTGCATGCTGACTTTAAAGACCATTCTTGAGGGTGGATTAATTGTTGAACGGATGAAGCTTAAGTTTTAAAGTACTACACAACAAAATGAAGCAGATAAGGACGCCCACTGCTGGCCACCGAGTGCAGTGTCTGGAGACAGTTCATGGGTTTAATTCTCCAGTGTTAGTACCCAGGTTCCTTTCAGTTGGAGCCATCAGAGGGCCTGTTTTCTTCATTTGTCCCGCACAAGCACAGCACTTATGAGCATGGCTGCAAGATGGCAGCATGTTTGTCTCAACCGCCCTTGTCATCTAATTTGACGAGTAAACAGGAAGACGATGGGGAAAGATAAGGTATCCTCAGAGGTCTGTAGCTCTCCTTGAACATGACCAAATGTGCTTGGGTGAATCTTCAAAAGAATGTCCAGGTCATATTTTACCACAATAGAAAGAAATATTAAATTATATACAGCATTTCCTAAAGTTTTTGTTAAATCTTCATATTTTCCCAATATTTTTATTATTATTTTTGCATTGTGAATCACATTTCCCCTCTCAGTTATCATTACTGTAATGCATAATTTAATTTTTAAAGCAAAAATTAAAAAGTACAGTTGCAGTATTACAGTATTTTTACTGTATAACAATTATAAAAATCTGATGGAACGGAATCACAATTAACAATAATGTAAAGGAAAGTGGAATAAGCAGGAATGGGCTTAATGGACATCAAAATAAATTCACAATACAAACTCGTAATTTGGTGTTAAATTTCACCTGAGTCCCACTTTTTTGTGAGCATCTACAGTGAAACCTCAGAAACCATCTTACAGTGAAAGCTGCCTTTGAATCAGATCTTTGCTTGTAGGTTAGGGTGTGTGTGTTTAATGTGACGTCACAAAGTCTGTGTTTTTCCGTAACTCAATCTTTTGTATGTTTGTGCGTGTGTGAGAGGAGATGCACTGACACTCAATCAACCATGGAGAAAGTTGAAGACCGAGGAATGAGGAACACATTGTCGAAGCATGTTCTTTCTACAAAACTTTTAATTATGCTTTTTTTATTTCTATTTGGTAAAATGTATAGCATTGGGATTATGACCGGTAATGAATGAACTGAATGTTACATTGTCCTTTATGAGTGTTCATAACAAAGCGTTATTTTCTCTGCTCACGTCGGCGGAGGTGTATAATGTACCATCATGTGTTTGTCTATGTTTTAATGGCAGTGTTGTTGTCATGATATCAGTATCATTTCAGTGAAAAGCAGGAGTGATTCCTCAAGGTTTTTTGCTTCACTCTCTGTTCCTTGCCTTAAAAAGTGGACATCTGTGTGTGTGCACTAAACTTGGATGTTTTTTAAAAGCTTTGCTTGTCCACGTTTCATTGGTGTTGTCACAACCGTATCTTTCAGTCTGACCTTTGATCTTAAACTGAACTTTGACCTTCAGTCCCTGACTGAAGCTCGGTCAGGTCTGCTGACTGACTGTACAACTACTGTCCCCTGTACAAGATGAAATTATTTATTTTAGATGCAAATACGTGTACAGAGTTTATGGAGTTCTATTGTTGTCTGTTGGCAATGTCTGGAACCTGGGCTGTTTTTGTTATATTATAATGATGATTTACTTTTTTCTGTCCTTTCAAAAATCAATTCTTGTTGGCTTTTGTAAAGGGTAGTTGCACCACTACTGTATGATGATGGGGTAAAAATGATTACGTTGACCAAGATCCAGAGACAGTTTATTCTTATGTTATTTTAGAAGGTAAAGAGAAAATATAACTGCACATTCAAGGCTTAAATCCATTTCATGTGGTTTTCTTCATGGTTTTGGCGTGAAACCCAGTGTGAATATTATATTTTTCTGCCATTATGGTACTACTGTATGCTATTTGAACCTTATGTAAACATGTTTTTAATGAAATTAAAACAAATATATATATATAAAGACAAATGTTGTGTGTTATTTAATATATGTACCTAATAAATAAGCTATCTACACAATGGAGATGGTAAATTTTTTTCCCTTGTTTTAAGCCTTTATCACCTTACTAAGACTTTGTATTGATTATCAGCTGCCACTACATCTCCCAATAATGGCTTATTGGGTGATGTAGAGTGACAATATTTATATGCAGTTTTTGTAAGAAGTTGCTGTTCTGTTATAAAGATCTCATTGTTTTACATGCTGAATTTCATCTTACGCGTTGGCCGTAAATATCAGCAACTGCATCAAATTTCATATTTTTTTGCTTTAGTTGGTCGTAGTTTAAAATGTTTAAGCCTCTTGCTATGTCTTTAAATTATAAGTAACACTTTAAAATAAGGTTTCATTGTTGCACATTAGCTAGGCTAACTACATTAGATCATGAACTAACAATGAACAGTACTTGCATTTACTAATCTTATTTGATGTTCATTTCAACATTTATTAATACATTTTTAAAATCAAAAGTTGTATGTTAACATATAGGCATTAATGCATTGTGAATAACTATTTTTAGAGAATAACTCTAACAAAGATTAACGAATGTTGTAAGGAATAGGCCTACATAGCACACTGTTAGTTCATTTTCGCAAATACATTACTAATGTTAACAAATGAGACCCTATTGTAGTGTTACCAAATGATAAAACATGACGTGGTTCTTTGATACAGGTATTGAATTGAATGATTACCATATTCGTACACCGTGAGATACTGCAAATAATTTTACAGTCTTAAGTTTTGCATTTTTATTAGCACTTTATTGTTCGGAAAGCACAGAAAAAATATGTAGATATAAATAAATAAATAGCGCTCTCAACACAAGGGCTCGCGAGACGAGCGGGAGGTTAAAGTGCATCTTCCTTCTGAAGAGAGACTGTCATTCGGCAGGAAGATGGCGAACGTACTGCTTGAGTTCAAGGCTTCTGCCGGGGACTCAGAGCCGCAGAACCGCCCGGTCCTCATCGTCGGCCAGCTCGCCAATCTGCAACAGATTAACTGGAACCAGGTGAAAGGGAAACTGCAGCCAGTGGTCACAAAAGAGGTACCGTACATAATGTTTAATAAAAAAGTAACTCCGCTTGTAAACACAGAATGACGTTAGCTTACAGGCTAAAGTTCTGCCTGGGCTGTTAGTGTTGTGTTACAGACCGCTAATCTGCATTTACTAATGGAAACGTCTGTTATAGATAATTATAAAAAGATAATTAAAATCATTTTAACGAATTAAGTTACTTTTCTTGACTGGCTCTTAATTTAATGAAATGACTCTTATTTTACAGTTCTGATTTCTTCCCACTAACAAAAGGTACCATGATATTACCCTGTCTATTGATATTGGACATGCCATGGTTTTCTGGAGATATACAATAGTAATGACATTGTATTCTTTGGGCATACTATGGTCTTCAGGTACTTCCAGTATTTAATACCACTTACACCATGGTAATAGTAATACTGTGGTATTTTTGACGTGGTAGCATGGCAATATCTTTTTACTTTACTGGGCATGTCCAGCTGTTATATTCATTAACATATTTTTGAACACATGTAAATACCAATGCTTAAGAATATAATAATCATAAGGATGCACTGATACGAACATTTTGGCTTATACCAATAACCGATAGTTCTTTATATTTTAAAGCCGATAACCGAAATATTGGTCAGTAAATGAAAATACAGATTTTTATTTCGTTATTGAGGCCCTGATTACAAAACCAAAAGTTTCACCATAAAAGCCATGTCCCAAGCACACAATTATAATGTTCGAACTTCTCATTATAATATTTTGTATCACAGACTTGCGCTGCACATGTTGCACTTAACTGTATTTTCCTTTTTTTAAGTGATTCCAATCATATTTCAAGCAATTCAAAACCATAATTGCGAACAGTGTGCATCTGAAATGTCTCGGCTGAAGGAAATAATCCATTAATGATCGGCTTTAATATATTAATGATAACATTAAAGTGAACATAAAATGGCCGTTATATCATGCATCAGTAGATAATACTCACAGGAATCAGCACATCTGATATTATTATTGTCATACAGCCAGTACTTTCTTACAATTTCAAGCACATCATGTTGTTTTGTAATGTTTGGTCAAATCTGTAAAGTGAACATTTATCATCATCATTAAGACATCCTGATAGACCTGACACTCTGGATTGTTTTGATTTGCTGCCTGTGCATGTGATCTATAATATGATGTTATTTTTCTTCACACTGTAGATTAGGTTTTAGGTTCACAAGCAAATAATATTGCATTCTACTACCATTTTTTTGCCACACATTTTTGTTTATGTGTGCTGTATCTGTATTTGCATTCAGATATGGCAGGCAGCTTTGTCTTCTCTGAACCCCAACCCTACGGATAGTTGCCCGCTGTATTTGAGTCATGCCGCTGTGGCAGCCCTTCCTTCACGAGTCAGCCGTCACAACAGCCCATCATCTGCCCACTTCCTCACCCGACTGGTCCGAACCTGCCTGCCTGCTGGCAACAACCGCTGCATTGTGGTCAGTCACATGTCACACCACTATTCATATGCTTATAACTCAAATTGTTCAAATAAACTAGGGAAATATGTCAACTGTTTCAGACTGCATTGGTTTTATAGCTTGTTGCTTAATGCATGTTGGTTTGTCTTCATTTCCCTTTTCTTTTGCTCATGATTTCCATGTGATGTGAACAATCTCTGTTTAGACGGATCTGTAACAGTAATTCATATGAAATTACTAGGGCTGTCAAACGATTAATCGCGATTAATCGCATCCAAAATAAAAGTTTGTGTTTACATAATATACGTGTGTGTGTATACTGTGTATAATTATTTTCATAAATAATACCCACACATGCATGTGTATTTAAGAAATATTTGCATGTATATAGACTGAATGTAGCCTATATATAATGTATATTTTATATAAATATAAACATTTTATATAAAAATAACATGTTTTTCTTAAATATATACATGTGTGCATTAATATACCAAATAATTATACACAGCACACACACATATTTTATGTAAACACAAACTTTTATTTTGGATGGGATTAATCGTTTGACAGCCCTAGAAATTACATTTTAAAAAGTAAAATAATAATAAATGGTAAACACGTTTCAAAAGTGTAGTCCCAACACGTTAAATGTTAGAATCAAGAAACAATTTGTAGTTACTTTCTTTTGCGATCAGTATTATGCCACAAATACTGTTGATGCAGCTTAAAACGTTTCTGCAAATGTCACATTAGTTAAAATGGTCCGTTTATTATTGGCTTCTCAGATGGTGTGCGAGCGTTCTGAAGTGTTCGCATCAGCGTGTGCCATTTCCCGAGCTTTCCCGCTGTTCACCCGCCGCTCGGCGTCTTCTCGCAGGACAGAGAAGAAGCGCGTCGCTGTGGAGTTTGTGTCTGTGGGTCAGGACAACGGCCCCCTGGAGGTCTCCACACTGGAGGTAAAGTGTTCAGATCTACTTCCTCATGCCACAGATCATCAAGTTGGCTACCTTACAATCAGCTCAAACCACTGCTACTAGTTCATCTATGTTTATGCATCAGTCTGTTATATCTGTATGAATGTGCAAGTGTTTGTTTCCAGTGCCTTGCCAATGCAGCGGATGGAGTTCGCCTGGCTGCTCGAATCGTGGACACTCCATGCAGCGAGATGAATACTGATGACTTCCTGGAGGCAAGCGTTTCTCCTCGATATCTGGATATTTCTGTGAAACACTGCTTTTAGTATTATTTATATACTGTTACGGATTATATTCATATTTTGAATTGGTGTTTATTTTTATATTTTCAGATTTCATTTTAATTTTAGTTTGTTGTAGTTGGACTTTTAGTTTGTTGTAGTTGGATTTTTAATTCGTTTTTTTTTTTTTGGTAACGCTTTACAATAAGCTTCCATTAGTTAATGCATTAACAATACATTTGATACAATATTTATTAATCGTTTTAATGTTACAACTGTTCATGTTAGCTCAGTCCATTTAAATAATATGAACAGATACAGCTTTTGATCTTATTATTGTATTAGTAAATGCTGAAATTGACTAAGATTAATAAATGGTTTGGAAATATATTTTCATTGATAGTTCATGTTAACTAATGTTGTTAAGAATAGTTAGGAACTCGCACGCCTAAAAATTAGTCCAAATGAGGTGCGTAGACAAAAAATTCCAAGTAGAGAGGCACTTCAAGAGAAAAAGGCACATGTTTCAGTCACATGTGACCTTTTTCAATGCCAAGCTTGCAATCTTGCTTGGCATTGATAAAGGTCACATCATGTGACCGAAACGTTTGCCTTTTCTATAGTACAGCATTGATTTTATCTCGCTTCTTTGGTGGAGTGAACTAATGTCGTTAACCTCATTGTAAAGCGTTACTTTTTTTATTTTTAGTTAGTTGTAGTTTTAATTTATTTTTATTTTAATTTCTCATTTTTAGTTAACAGTAACAACACTGAAATTGTTGAAATGGACTTTTCCACTCATGATATTTTATGCAATCTTCTGCAGGAAATCAAGGCAGTGGGGAACGGCTTAGGCATCACACCAACTATAATTAGAGGAGAAGAACTGAAACAAAAGGGCTTTGGGGGTAATCATGAGTTTGTTCTTTAAAAAGTCAGCTGATTTTCTGACCTATGATGAAAAAGATGAGCTTGCGTTCTCAACACAAGATGAGTAAAAGGATATGTTACTTTACAACTGCTGACTTCGGGCTTATTCCTCCAGATGAGGTTTTTGTGGCACGTAAAAGAAAACTGTGCATGTCTTTTTAAGCTTGAAAATGCAAGCGAGCATTACTGTGCATATGTTTATGTGTGCAAAATCCCTTTCTCTTTAGGCATCTATGGAGTTGGTAAAGCTGCCCAGCATCCTCCTGCATTGGCTGTTCTTAGCCACACCCCCTCAGGTGCCACACAGACCATTGCCTGGGTGGGCAAGGGCATTGTCTATGACACCGGGGGTCTCAGCATCAAGGGCAAAGTAAATACCACACCTCACCGTCAGCCTAGTGCACTAAAAGATGGGCAGAATGCTCAATACGTTTTTTTCTTCTTAAAGGTCCAATATGTAGGAATTTTTTAATAAAATATCACAAAATCACTTGCACAGTGTGATATATTTCCTGCAGTTGTGTACTTAAAATATCCCAAAAGTCTCCAAAGATTTTTTATTTCAGAGAAATTCAAATTTTAAATAAGTGGCCGTCCCGGAAAAAAAATGTCGCCTGTCAATGACGCAATATCCGCGCTATCCTCGGTTTCTGCTCGTACTGCCATAGCCATGACGTAACCATGGTGACAGACGTGGACAACTGCATAGTGCGTAACGTTTAGCGGCACGCAGTTCTTGTTTCTTGCAAACATAGACCATGCCAAGCAGACTTTGGGACAAACAAGGAGAACTAAAATGAGGATCAATATCAGCGTGGCGTTTTTGAGATGCCGAGAGCTAGCATCCGCGACTAACTTGGACTTGACAGAGCTTCACGAGTCACGACTTGACAGCTTTATTAGACAGGTGTGCAAATGTACATAAAACAAATCAATGTTATATAACGTTAGCTCAACATGATAAAATATTAGAATATGGTCAGTATGCTATTCTAATGTTGATCTAGCTTACTGCTAGTTTCGTATAGCAAACGAACTAACATGTAGTATAACATTAGAACTTTCAATACACATTTAAATGCCGTTTAGTGTGATAGTGTAACGTTAGACCGAGTGAAGCAGCGCTACGTTCCATCACAAGTTTAATTCGTCTAATAAACTGACCTGTGTGAGTAATCCAGCACTCGCGGGTAGTTCGGTAGAATTAAATGTCCTTATTCCTTTATATCCGCGGGACTCGCGTGTGATATCTGTCTCTCTAGCAATCGCGACCTGCTTCATACCACTGTAATGTTAAAAAACATGAATGTTTGCACTCATCCATAAACATTATTAGATCCATCAGCTTGACAGCAAGTCCCATCGTTCAACTCATCACTGCGTCATCAACCTACGCCTTTGTTATTGTTGGAAACTGCACCCTCTTGTGCCGAAAAAAACCCTACATATTGGGCCTTTAAAGGTGATGTAGTGTGTAATTTTTTTGGGGAGGTATTCATATTAAACCCATTCCAGTGTAATGTGTAGCGTACACTAGAAGTAATAAAAATTTCACAAAAAAATGCCATCAAAGTGAGAGTACGTCAGACCAAAGATGGAGAAAATGACACTTCATCTTTAAACACAACGCTATATCTGCAATTACACCATTTAAGATTATTGTTTTTTACAACAACAACAAAAATCTTTTCCTTAGACCACAATGCCAGGAATGAAGAGAGACTGTGGAGGAGCCGCGGCCATTTTAGGAGCTTTTAAAGCTACTGTTAAACAGGTACTGCAAAAAGATTTTGTTGATTTGGCATGGTGAATACTAGTTGCATTAGTGTTTACATTACAAATGCAAATTGTAACCCGTTTACATCTGTATTTGAAATCGGATCACACAAAGCGGATGTTAATAGCAGGTGTAACCTTAGCCCAGGTTTTAAACTGACCTTAACTTCTGTTTTGTTTTAGGGTTTTAAGGACAACCTTCATGCGGTCTTCTGCCTGGCTGAGAACTCAGTGGGACCTACAGCCACTCGACCAGATGATATACACACTCTGTACTCTGGAAAGTAAGTGTTGGCATGTCAACTACTGATGTATAACTGCTTGTGTCCTATCCAGCAACATGCACTTTGACTAAAACTAATGTGTGTTTCCATTGCTTCTCAGGACAGTGGAGATAAACAACACTGATGCTGAAGGGAGGCTGGTGCTCTCAGATGGTGTTGTGTATGCAAGCAAAGATCTCTCTGCGGACATCATACTGGACATGGCAACGCTGACCGGCGCTCAGGTGTGTTCGTGCTGACATATTAGTCTGTGAAGATCTTCTTTCTTAAGCCTGAAAAGATATTAACTCCATATTAAATTTCAAAGCAGTCATCTTCAATGAGATGTGTGAGTACAGGTTTGTACAGGTTTTGACTAAGAACAAGATCTTGTATATTGATATAAAGTGTTTGAGACAAGATTATCAGATAACACATATTGCTGTTTTAAACCGCTTTATGGCTGCTGCACTTTGGATCTCAGCATAAACTGGTTATATTTTAACTTGGTCTTGTGTGTTCATAATCATGTGATGGAACTTTTTGTCTTCTTTTTTTTTTTAAAGAGTTCACTCTGAATCACTTCTTTGTCATGCGGTTTAGTCACAGATCCTCACTGGTGGTGCTGACAAAAATCCCTTTGAATATTATGATCAGTGTTGCTGATGTACTTCTATTCAGAAATGATGCATAAAATTTATCAAAAGGGACAGTAAAGGCATGTATAATGTTAGAAAATAAAATATTGATCAATATTTATTTTATCACAGTTTCCACCAAGATATGAAGCAGTACAACTGTTTTCAACATAAAAAATATTAAGAAATGTTTTTTTGAGCAGCTAATTATCATATTAGAATGATTTCTGATGGATCACGTGACACTAGACTGGTGTAATGATGCTGAAAATTCAGCTTTGCATCATAGAAATAAATGACATTTTACAACATTATATGAAAAAAGAAAACATTTTAAATTGTAGTAATATTTTACAATATCTCTACTATGCTTGAACAAATAAATGCAGCCTTGGTGAACATAAGATATTCTTTAAAAAATAAATCTTGCAGACCAAAAGCTTTGATCTGTATTGTGTGTATTGCATTTTATATCAACATGCAGTTTCATTCTTATAAGGAATTGCCACTTTTCTTTATCCATTTAATTCCCAGTCAAAAAAAGTCAAGTCCCACACTACTCAAACATGCTGTTTTATGTAGCCTTTAATGTGTGCTGTTTCCTCCTGTAGGGAATCTCCACAGGGAAGTATCACGCCGCTGTGATGACCAACAGTGAGCAGTGGGAGGCGGCTTGTGTGAGAGCGGGCCGCAGCAGCGGAGACCTGGCACATCCTCTGGTCTACTGTCCCGAGCTTCACTTCAGTGAATTCACCTCAGCTGTGGCTGACATGAAGAACTCTGTGGCGGTGAGGAAAAAAGGATGAGATGGTTGTGGAGTGAAAAAGGCAGTGTTTTGTTGTATTTTGTGTACTTTATTTATTTATTTTTCTATATTTATATTATTGTATTGCTGTCTAAACTATTAATTGTCAGTTCTCCACAACCTAGGACAAAATTAAATTGAAATTGTAATTTAACGTTTTTTTGCCTGAATTGACTTTAAGAGTGTTCTGTGTCCACAGGACCGTGAGAATGCGCAGAGCTCCTGTGCTGGCCTCTTCATTGGCTCTCATCTGGGTTTTGATTGGCCAGGCATTTGGGTACATGTGGACATCGCTTCACCTGTTCATGTCGTGAGTATATACTGAGCATAATTCGAAATTAAGCAAATTACTTCAAGAATTATTAATAACTCATCAATGTGGATTGTCAACAGGGGGAGCGAGCCACTGGTTTCGGTGTGGCCATGCTCTTGTCTCTGTTCGGCCAGGCATCTGAGGACCCCTTGCTCAACTCTGTGTCCCCGTTGGGGGCCGCCACAGTCAAACCTGGCTCCGAAGACCAGATGGGGAGGGATTGCAAGAGGAGGAGACTCATCTAAGGATGAATTCAACAGTTCTTAATCTTCAAAACAAAACATCAGTTACGCCTTGTACATGTTTTCACAAATGTTACATCTATTAGACACACACACTCCTTGCCCTATACCATCCTGTACTGACCACCACAGATAACCTCCCTCAGTAAAGTTGACAGTACATAGTTATGAATTTAAATAAAAGTGCAACGTTGTCTCAATGTTTTGTAATGTATTACATGTGAATCTCTTTACTTGCCATAGGGAATGTTGCCAGGAGCACCTGATACTGTACCAAGGTCTTCAATGTCTTCTTTTTTCAACCAGAAACTGTTTAAAATGCAATAATTCGATTTTATTTTCAAACATAAATGATGTCACAATCATAATGTCAGTGTAAGTGATGCTTTTGTTTTACATTAAATGTGTGCTGATGGCCATATCCACTTTTGATGCCAATCTTGTTAGTATGGCAAATGAAGAATATGGAATGTGAATGATAAAATCTTTTTAAAAGTAAATGATTAAAGTTTGTTCATGTTTGTTAATGCAATTATTCAAAGGTAACACAAAATCTACAGTTTGTGCAAAGGGGGATAACATCACAATTTATAACCACCAATTAAATTCTATTACATACTGAAACTTTGATTTGTAATCATTCATACATACTACATCTTCCGCTTATTCGGGGTAGCAGTCTAAGCAGAGATGCCCAGACTTTTTTTTTTTTTTTTTTTTTTTTTATCAAAATACAGTAGATACAGATGTTTCACATATACTGTACTAAATGATTACAAATCATCATAAGATATGAAAAGCATTAAAGATAACATATCAATGAAATTAAAGAACACTCAATCACACATTAGAAAAATAAAAGAAAGGAAAAAACAACAATGTAAAGGAGGTATACATGTATACTTAAAATAAAGAAGAGGAGTTTAAATCTTTGAGGATGTCCATCGTTCTGGTTGCTTTGCGGTTTGAGAGTCCTTTCAGTGTTTCAAAATAAATCTTCATGTCAGCTTTAAAATGGTAGGATTTAAGATGTTAGGCATCCTTTCAGACCATTTACATTTATGTATGTAAAACTTGCCAAGTAATAAGATCAAATTTAACATAAAATCGTCACTCTTGTCTAAATCTTTTTTTTTTCATAATAAAAAAAAAACATCTCTTTTCTCTATACTTATCTTAATTCCACTCAACATATTAAATAAATATTCCACATCAATCCAGAAAAACTTCACATACATACATTCAAAGAAAAGATAAGATAAGAGAGTTTCAGTATCCTTTTTACAGAATGTACAGGATTCAGAAAGGTCATTTTTATATCTTTTTAGGAACTCATTTGTTGGATAGATTTTATGTATAATTTTAAAATATATTTAGTACACTTTGTTATTAATACAGTATTTATTAGTATAGGTCCAAGTCGATCTCCAATTGATATTTCCACAATGTTCATTCCAAAAAAATTTATGTCGAGGTGGAGCAGGAATCTAAAACTATTACATTTACTATCTTTTACATCAACACCGTTTAACAAAACCTGTTTTTTATCCATTGATTGCTTATGAGGTTCACTACTGCCTCTCAAGAGTCTCAAAAAACCTACTGGTATAGCATCAAAAACAATACTGTATTCTCGTGGAGATATTGGAATCCCAAATATGTTTAAAAATTCAGTATATGTAAGTAAGAAACCCTTGTTATTTATCAATTGTGAGACCATTAGAATATCATTTTTAACCCAATTGTCGTAAAAGATTGATTTATTCTTATATTTAACCAATTTATTGTTCCAAATTAAGTGTTTGTGGGGGGAAAAGTTATGTTTGTATATAAGAAGCCAACATAAAAGAGCCTGTCTATGAAAATTGGATAACTGAATGGGGAGCTTATTAACCTCAAAGTCGCATTTTAAAAGAAACTCTATACCACCAACTTTTTCAAAAATAAGATTTGGAATTATATACCATAGTTTATCAGTATGCTTAAAATAATGTTTAATCCAGTTCAACTTGAAAATTGTATTAGAAGTACCAAAATCGAGCACATTTAAACCTCCTCGATTATAAGAATTACATAAAATATTTTTATTTAAATAGTGTGACTTGTTTTTCCATATAAAGTTGAATAAGGTCGAATCAACTTTTTTAATAAAAGATGTTGGTACATCTAACACTTTTGCAGGATATACTAAACGAGACAGCCCCTCAGTTTTGGACAAAAGAACTCTACCTTTGAGTGATAAATCCCTCATGAGCCACATATCAAATCTCTTTTTCATTTTCACCATAAGAGGTTGGAAATTAGATTGCACTCTGTCTAATTGATTTTTACAGATATTGATACCAAGGTACGTAACTTCCTCCCTAACTGGTATACCTTCAAATTCAGTTAAAGGAATATCATTGTTTTTAAGTGGGAAAAGAATACATTTTTTAACATTTAAAGATAAACCTGAAGCTTTAGAAAATATATTGAGACATTCCATAACTTTTTTAACCTGTGATATGTCTTTTAAAAAAATAGCTGTATCATCAGCTAGCTGACAACATTTAATTTCTTTATCCATAATTTTGATGCCTTCAAACGAGTCATTGTGTAGAGCCAAAGTTTGCATAATCAAAAGGAATAAGAAAGGAGCCGCCGGATCTCCTTTTATGCCCCGGGAAATGCTAAATCTACGAGTAGTTCCCCATGGAAGTTTAACTGAACTATTGCAGTCACTATATAAAGTTTGTATTGCCCTTTTAAAGTGTTGACCAAAACCAAAAAATTCTAAAACGTCAAATAAAAATTCATGTTTTACAGTATCAAAGGCTTTGTATATATCTATAAATAAAATGTAACTATTATTGGTTATGTAATCCTTATAATCAATTAAATCTAAGATTAATCTAATATTGTTACTAATATGTCGTCCTTGCATAAAACCAGACTGACTGTCATCTATTATTGTATCTAAACATAATTTTATTCTTTGCGCAAAAATATGAGACAACAATTTCGCATCATTATTAATTAAGGTTATAGGGGGTATAGGGGGAAGTCTACAAGTTTCTATAGCCTCCTTAAAAACTAATAATAAGAACTCAGAAATGTAATCTTGGAATGCTTTATAAAATTCACCTGTTAGGCCATCATTCCCTGGGGATTTATTATCTTTAAGCTTACTAATGTTCTTTTTAAATTCTTCTAGGGATATATCTTGATCACAAATGTCCTTCTGAGTTTCATCAAGACCTTGAGCAACACTTTTTATACAGGAGAGAAAATATGAACTCTGACAACTGTTGTGTTCGGAGTATAGTTTTTTATAAAAATCTTCCACAAAATTAGAAATTTTTGAGGGGTCTTCAGAGATCTGATCATTTATTTTGAGTTTATATATACTGTTAACACTAACATTTCTCTTTTCTAAATTATGAAAATACTTCGTATTCCTTTCACCATGCTCTATCCATTTTCGTCTAGAACGAATAAAGGCTCCCTGTGCCAGATTTTGATAGATATTGTCCAATTCAGCTTGTAATTCGAATAAAATATTGATGTCAGCTTGTGATTGCTCATCTTTTTCATAGATAGAAATTATTCCCTTGAGTATTTTATCTTGTCTCATTCTTTTTTCCTTAGATAATTCTTTAGCCCTTTCAATGGCCATATTACAAATCTGAAATTTTGTATATTCCCAATGTTTGCCATATATTTTGTCTTTTTTTGCTTCTATCAAATTTTCATTTATAATTTTTTTGGCTTTTTCTTTGAAGATTCTATCACTCAAAAGTGTATTATTTAATTTCCAATAATTTGGTTTATATTTTATTGATTGATCCCTTATACATAGTACTAAAGTTATCAAATTATGATCAGAAAAAACTGAGGGCTCTATTTTGGTTTCTTCCACATTGTCTAGCAACTCATTTGAAATAAGCCAGAAGTCAATCCTGGATCTCTTAGATAAATTTTTGTTATTCCAAGTGAACTGGATTTGCTGTGGATTTTTAAGTCTCCATATGTCACAACAGTTTAAATGCATACACAGATTATTAAACTCTCCATAATTACTTCCTAAGGATCTTTGAGGTTGACAGTCTTTGATGGGGTCACTTATGCAGTTCCAGTCCCCCCCCAAAATTAGTTTAGCGTTCATAAAGGAATTTAATAAGGTATTTATTTGTTCATCAAATTCTGCAAAAAGGAGTGTGTTTCTATGACTATTATTAAGACCATATATATTACCCAAAATGAAAAGATTCTCCATAAATTCAATAACTAGAATAACCCATCTTCCTGAATCATGAACAACATTTTTAAGGATTTTTCCCTGAAAGGAGCCCTTTAATATGGCAGTGCCAGCAGATTTACTGTTTCCATAAGCCATCCAAATATTGTCTCCCCACTGATTTTTCCAGAAATTAAAATCTGAAGCTAAGGCATGTGTTTCTTGTAGAAAATAAAAATCTGCCTTGAAAGTTTTACAAAATAAAAATACAGCTTTCCTCTTAGTCTGTTCTCGTACAGTATACCCCTCACATTAAGTGAATAAAATGACAAAGACAAATTGAAAAGTAGAACAAGTTAACTAAAAGAAAAAAAAAAACCTTGAGTTTTAAATGTAACAAGAGGGAAAATGATTTTCTTCACCTTTTTAAATATTGATCTGAACAAGCAAACTTGGGATTATAAATCTGACCTTTTAACTTTCAAACATTAAATATAACAGCACATCACTAGATGCATTTAGAATACAACTGAACTTCTCAACGAAAGTCCATGGCAACTTCACTTTTAGAACGCATCAGAGCTATTATTACATTTGTATTTCTTTGTCCTCAATTATGGCTCTGGCTCCGACGAAGAAGGCTCTTCTCCCTTGCTTCCGCGCCTCTTCAATCTGTGGCCACAGTTTAGTGCGAGTCTCTTTGTCTTTCGTAGTCAAATCTTCGCCGAATTTTAACTTCTTTATTTTGAGGAATTCCGAATTCTTCGCGCATTTCCAAACCTTTTCTTTGACCGATCTTAATGCAAATCTTGTAATCACCGGTCGAGTTTTACCATCCTCTCTCCTCCCGATCCTATGGCTCACATCAATTTGGGAGCGGAGATCCTCATCAGGGTCTTGAATGACTGCCTTGCAGATGTCAATCACACGCTGTTTAACGTCTTCTCCTTCCTGCTCGGGCAAGCCATACAGCCTCAAGTTCCATCTTCTGTGATAGCGTTCCATTTCATTCACTCTATCTTCCAGGCCTGTAATTTTCTTCTGATGGTCATCACTTGCAATTTTAACAGTTTTTATTTCTGTTTTCATATCTTGAACTTCGTTGAAGAGAAACTCCGATGATTCCTTTAACGCTTCGATGGTGTCTGCATTTTTCTTTATCAGGCCTGCAAGATTGTCCGCGTTCTCTTTTATTTTTTCAGCTACAAGCCTCACGATGTTATCTTGCAGTTCGGAGAGTGTAGGTTCAACTTTACCTTTCTTTGCGACTGGAGTGCACGGAGTTGACTCAGGAAGATGGACAATTCCTCCGTCGGAATTAGTGCAGGTGTGTATATCACCTGCTTTGACAACTTCCATAACATCCTCAGTCACATCTCTGTGCTCAGAGTTGAATGAAAGCGTCTTGTTTGTCTTTTTACCTTGATCTCTTTGCCTTTTGTCTGTCATCTTTTTTTTAAGCAACTGTGCTAAATAGTCCTCTTATTCTTTGGTCCTCTTCCAAATCGTCCTCTTATTCAACTACAGCAATATAAAGATATATTTCCAGTTGTTTGCACTAATCAGATTTAACGTTTAAGGTGAGAAAATCATTTATATTTCCTTAGCCTTGCATATTGCCAACTGTCACGGCCGCCATCTTGCGCGCGCCTCCCCTAGATGCCCAGACTTCCCTCTCCCCAGACACTACCTCCAGCTCTTCCGGGGGGACACCGAGGCGTTCCCAGGCCAACCGAGAGACATAGTCCCTCCAGCGTGTCCTAGGTCTTCCCTGGGATCTCCTCCTGGTGGGCTGTGCCCGGAAAACCTTCCCAGGAAGGCCTCCAGGAGGCACCCGGAGCAGATGCCCGAGCCACCTCAGCTGACCCCTCTCTATGTGGAAGAGCAGCGGATCTACTCTGAGCTCCCGAGTGATCGAGCTCCTCACCCTATCTCTTAAGAGATCGCCCAGCCACCCTGCGGAGAAAGCTCATTTCGGCCGCCTGTATCCGGGATCTTGTCCTTTCGTTCATGACCCACAGCTCATCTCCTCCTTCACCACAACAGACCAGTACATCAAGCGCGTTACTGCTGCACCGATCCGTCTGTAATCTCCTGTTCCATCCTTCCCTCACTCATGAACAAGACCCCAAGATATTTGAACTCCTCCACTTGAGGCAGGAACTCTCTACCAACCTGAAGTGGGCAAGCCATCCTTTTCCGACTGAGAACCATGGCCTCAGATTTGGAGGCGCTGATTTTAAATTTTTGTAATCATTAATTAGAAATTTGTTACAAATATATTTGATGTATTTGTTTTCTGATAAACAAGGTTGATCTCTTCAAAACAAACTAAATGTTAATTTACTTAAGTCTTTATATTTATGGAAGATGGATTTTATTTGTGTACAGTGGGGGAACAATTTTGCAGGTTTTTTACGAAACATTCGTAAATATACGAGTAAATATGCGAGTGATTTGCGCGTAAAGAGACCTTCCCGAAAACTCTTCTCCTGATTCACAAATAGGCTACTTCGTAAACGTCAGATGTGATAGTGAAATGTGTGTGTGTGTGTGTTAATGAATTCCAATCAGTCGTAAATGGGACGCGCGTGCACGTTCATTATCAATTACCATAAATCCCGCCCATTAAATCCGACTGACAACTATATATGGGCATCATATTATGACATGCATGCGAATGAAAAAAAAATGTTCTCAGATGCAGAAACTGAAGTTTTATTATCAGAAGTTCATTCGAAACACCACTTTTTATTTTCAAGCGTACATAGTGGCGTATCGGGTCCTAAAAAAAGGAAGCTTGGCAGCATATTACAGATACAGGTAATGGAGTTTCATCTGTTAATCGAACATTCCCAGAAGTGAGAAGAAAATGGTTCGATATTAAGCTTGAGAGCAAAAAATGAGTTAGTTCACTTCGGAAAAATAGTATTCAAACTGGAGAAGGACCACCATCGCAGATGCTATTACTGGCTCTCATAATAAGAAAAACCGTATGTAATTACTATATATAATATTTTTTCAAAATGCTGTGTAAATATGTACCCGATTAAGGTGAATTAAAATGCAGCCTTAATGAGCAAAACGTTCGGGTGTTAAGCGCACTATTTACGCGTGGCTGGGAGCAGGTGTAGATTTCTTTCGTACCAACTAACATTTGGAAAATACGAAAATTTTAATGAATCCGAAAATTTACGCCAGAACCACTTTACACACGATTTACACAAAAATTCGTTCTGCTCGTGTTTCATGAATGAGACCCAATACCTGTATTAACTGCACCAGTTTGAACCTGTTACCTGTATACCTGTCCACACACTCAATCAAACAGACTCAAACCTCTCCACAATGGCCAAGACCAGAGAGCTGTGTAAGGGCATCAGGGATAAAATTGTAGACCTGCACAAGGCTGGGATGGGCTACAGGACAATAGGCAAGCAGCTTGGTGAGAAGGCAACAACAGTTGGCGCAATCATTAGAAAATAGAAGAAGTTCAAGATGTCGGTCAATCTCCCTCGGTCTGGGGCTCCATGCAAGATCTCACCTCGTGGGGCATCAATGATCATGAGGAAGGTGAGGGATCAGCCCAGAACTACACGGCAGGACCTGGTCAATGACCTGAAGAGAGCTGGGACCACAGTCTCAAAGAAAACCATTAGTAACACACTATGCTGTCATGGATTAAAATCCTGCAGCGCACGCAAGGTCCCCCTGCTCAAGCCAGCGCATGTCCAGGCCCGTCTGAAGTTTGCCAATGACCATCTGGATGATCCAGAGGAGGAATGGGAGAAGGTCATGTGGTTTGATGAGACAAAAATAGAGCTTTTGGCCGTGTTTGGAGGAAGAAGGATGAGTACAACCCCAAGAACACCATCTCAACCCTGAAGCATGGTGGTGGAAACATCATTCTTTGGGGATGCTTTTCTGCAAAGGGGACCGGACGACTGCACCGTATTGAGGGGAGGATGGATAGGGCCATGTATCGCAAGATCTTGGCCAACAACCCTCAGTAAGAGCATTGAAGATGGGTCGTGACAACGACCCGAAACACACAGCCAGGGCAACTAAGGAGTGGCTCCGTAAGAAGCATCTCAAGGTCCTGGAGTGGCCTAGCCAGTCTCCAGACCTGAACCCAATAGAAAATCTTTTGGAGGGAGCTGAGTATTGCCCAGCGACAGCCCAGAAACCTGAAGGATCTGGAGAAGGTCTGTATGGAGGAGTGGGCCAAAATCCCTGCTGCAGTGTGTGCAAACCTGGTCAAGAACTACAGGAAACGTATGATCTCTGTAATTGCAAACAAAGGTTTCTGTACCAAATATTAAGGTCTGCTTTTCTGATGTATCAATTACTTAAAAATCATACAATGTGATTTTCTGGATTTTTGTTTTACATTCCGTCACTCGTATTTGAAGAGTACCTATGATAAAAATGACAGACTTCTACATGCTTTGTATCAAATACTTGTTCTCCCCACTGTATACAGTATGTGACTGATATATGATGTTTGTATTGACATTTTAAAGAATGTTCTGAAAAAAGAGTGATATTTAAATGTTAAATAATATACACTTTGAACTACACAGGACCACTCCTGATAGTCATTATCAGGCTGATTGTATAGAACAGTAATGAGAATAATCAAGAATTTTACATATGATCAGTCAGTAGATTTTCTTTTTCTGTCTTGTGAACTGAATAGAATGCCATGGTCTGGGGGAGAATAAAAGTCAATAGATTCTTCCACGGGTTCCACTTTAACAGGCAGCTCTGCTTCAGATCTGATTTCAGCCTTCTGAGGAACATCTTCCATCTTCACAACGATGTTCTCGCGAATTGTGATCTGCATGGGTGGCAGAGCAATGAAGCTCTGAATGATGTCTTCTCGTGATGCGCCGGGCTTCACCGTGAGCACCGATCTGATGACCTCGTCCTCAATGCTTGCCTCCACAACATTTCCCATTTCTGGTTTAAGACCCAGGTGACCACTGATCCTCATTATGATGGCAGGGGGTTTATAATGCGTATTGCATGAGACACAATATACAGTGGGGCTTGACGGTGTCACGTCCTTGAGTGTATGTGAACGAGGACAAATGAAGATATTCTTAATGTTTACACCAATGATGTCACATTTAATAGTTTCTGTTGGCACTTGAACAGCAACTGCTGTACCTTGAGATGCGATGTTGAGAATCTGTGTGTTTTTGGTAGTTGAAAGGGATATTTTGCCCTTGAAATTTCCCACAGAGACGTTTGTGATGTTGTACCATTCTCCAACAGTAATGTTGTGCTCACACCAGACCGTTAGACTAATGTAGCCTGTAGTATCCGCTACAGTGTACTCGGTTCTTGGAAGATATCGTCCATCCCATACAACACTGTTTCCCTTGCGCACCTCCTGGATAATCTTTGCATTGATGTTGACCTGTGCAATATGCAGAAAACGAGCAGATGCATATGGGACAGTGACATGACACTTTTTTCATGGTCTGTAGTTATTTAAAAAAAATACATTAAAATTTCCATTTATAAAAAAATACTTAAACACACCTCCTCAATTTTTTTGTGTTTTTTTTTTTACATTTCTGAATGAAATTTATTTGGATTATTTTTCATGGGTTAAAATAAAAAATTTATTAAAAAATGTAATTAGTATTCTAGGTATGAAAATGTATATCTAGGTGCATTAAGTAACTGTCCCAAGAGACGATGATGACAAATACAGGGAAAAACTCTTTAAAAATCTTTTATATATTTTTTTTTTGTTTGTTTCAATAATCTTAACAGACTTGCAGGAAGCTATTTTGTTGTGATAAAACAAGAAATGATATCAAGATTGAGGAGCCCTGTGAATGGATATATAATACATATCCAAGAATATGTTTAAATGGTAAGATATTAATAATCATAAACTACCTACCTTCTTTGATTTTGTATCCAGGTTTTGGAGTTCAGACAGTTGTACACATTGTGGTGTAGCAGACAAGCTGTTTTTAGATGTTTCCCCTCGTTCATGAACGCAGGACATTTTGGAGCTGTGTGTGTAAAACACGTTCCTTTTTCTGCTGGACTCCACATATGGCTGTAATACGACATCATCTAGTGTAACTTGACTCCTGTCAAAAGGTTTGGATGTTTTAGACAGACATTTACAATAAATCTGACTACTGAGGTTAATAGGGAGTTGATACTGTATATGTATATGTTGCTTAATAAAACACCTCAGTGCATAGGCCTATATGGTGATTTGGCATTTTAGAAACATAGGATGCCTCTATTTTTGTGAGCGAAGACTTACCGGGTGGTTTCAGCATTCTGGAAGTGGATGTGATCTTCTGGTCTGAAGGCCACAACTTTGCTAACTTCACCTTCATGTTGAAGAATAGCATCAAAGTAAGGCTTCTTGATGTCTTTTATAGGGCTTACTTCACAAAGGAAACCCTTGACCTGATTCCTTAATTTTTTGGATGGACTTTGCTCTGCCATGTCTGATCACATGGATAACAGCTGTTACTGTAGTCACTTTTCAAAGTTAAATCGGAACAGTTGACATTACAACCAGCAAACACTTAAAATATCTAAGCTGATCAGACATGATTATATGCTATTATATGCTATAGGCCTATAGCCTATCTGTACACACACACACTCTTAAAAATAAATGTTCCAAAATAGGGTTTTCACAGTCTATTTCACAGCCCACAGTGAACAGTTTTTAAAAGAACCATATTTTCTTTGTTTGAAGAACATTTGAAGAATCTACCTTTTTCTTTCCAAGTCTCTAGTCCTTACCAACGATTATTAATTGTTCCCTTTAAATGGTGTTTGTTAGACTCGTTATCACTGTCACTGGAACCACAGACACGCATGCAAACACACTGATAAAAACTGACTCAAAAACACCTCTTCTTTAGAAAGATAGAAAAATAATAAAAAAATACTCGGATGGTAAACCACTTTTCAGATCAATGCTTTTGTTTAACTGAAAACCACTGGTGAAAGATATCTTACACTTCTGACTAAGATATTTATGTAAAAGAATAGCGGAGAATATGCTTACCTGTTCTCACTTGTCTCTCATAGGCTACGTTGTAAAAATTAAGTCTGGACTTTGCTCATCAGATGAAATGCAAACATGCTTTATATAATGTTATGATCTTTAAATAGGCGTAGAAGTAGCTACACCACCCAAATAATGTTGCCTTCCATTCGACCGTAATGTAGCCTACTGTGAAGTCCAATCCCACAGTCAGATTCCAATCCCACTTCCAAGAGAGAAAGAGAGAGAGCGAGAGAGAAATAGAGAGAGAGAGAGAGAGAGAGAGAGAGAGAGAGAGAGAGAGAGAGAGAGAGAGAGAGAGAGAGAGAGAGAATATGGTATTTATGGTATTTAGAAGCAAGAAAGCGTCTGACAAACTTCAGTTCGAAGGGCACTGCAAACGGCGTAGGGAATAACGGAACATCGATAGTAGGCCTACATCACTTCATAGGAAGTAGAGAGCGAAAATGAGATTCAGCGAAGTCCACTTCAACTGACGTGTACCATTATTGTTATTGTTGACTAAAACTGAAACTGTTACACAATTGTTTTCATTCATTGAAATAAAGCTAAAATTAAATTAAAATAAAATAAAGATGAAAATAAAATTAACAATTAACTGAAATAAAATAAGTTTAAGTATTAAAATTACTAAAACTGAAATAAAAAATAAATGAAATAGATAAATCGAAAAATAAATATTAATAAATAAAACATTTAAAAATTATCCCAGTTTGTTTGACCAAAATGTATTGATACTAGAGAATTTACTGAGAGAGAGAGAGAGAGAGAGAGAGAGAGAGAGAGAGAGAGAGAGAGAGAGAGAGAGAGAGAGAGAGAGAGAGAGAGAGAGAGAATATGGTATTTAGAAGCAAGAAGCGTCTGACAAACAAACTATTTTTTTGTTAAGAGATGCCCAATAAGAGAGCTAGTTTCGATACTTTCTCCACGCCTCCAGGCAGACACGAAGAATAAAACCGCAGTGCAGATTCATGTGAGGATCATATGACCGCCTGAGATTCAACATGGCTCGCGTGCTGCTCTTTTATCTGTTTACTCTGTCGGGTGTTTTCGCCGGACGGTATTTTAATGAGAACGAGCCCTGCTACAGACCCCAGCCGAGGAGAAACCTACAAGGAGTGAAGTATGACAGACCAGCATTTTTCTAAACTTTATCAAACTTACGTTGGATATGATTTATATATTCCTCAGAAGTGCAGAAATCCGACACTAGGGCTGTGCCTCAATCTAGTGAGCTGCCTACCTAGACAGCAGTTTTGGGTATCGTATGTTTGTTCAGTCAGGCGACTTGCGAGTAAGTCACACTGTATCCTATGCTAAATATACTTTAAACAAACCATACGTGTAGGCTTTAATTGTTTAAGTTACTTATTTTGAAACCTGTTATAAAAGAGGTCAAATAAATGTTCAAGTTATTTCCTGTAACTGTCTTTATGCTAATGTATTTCCTGTTGTGCTTGACTTACAGTTGATATGTTACTATGATATATTATATTTTTGATTCTGGCTCATACGGGTTATGTTCGGAATAACTGCCACTTTTACTATTTTTGTCAAATATAAAATTAAAACTGTTCACTATTGACAACAGCATACTGTATCCCACAATGCAATGCACTCAAATTGACTCGAATTCCAGCGTAATGCATGAATCAGTTTTTTCCATTATTTGGTCATCTCATTTTAATTTTTTGGCTCAATTGTCACCCAGTGTACTACAGGCGGCTCACGTCATGGCAATTCGGCACATGAAATTATTAAGAGAAAAACACAGCAGAGTGGTGAAAAGGTAGCCATCATGAGACCGTTTGACACCTGTTTTATTATAATTATAAATGTCATGACCTCAAGGTTCATTTCCCATTTTTGGTTGTTAACTGAAGAACAGATGGCCTGTTGCATGAGGGTTTTTTTGCTGGATTTTCCTACATGGCCCCTTGCTGCTTGCTGTGAATGCCCGTTTAGTGTTTTTGTGGTCAGTGAAGAATATACAGTATACGTAGATGGTTGAACAACTTTTTCTTGTATTTTTCAGGACTGGACCACGCCCTTATGAATATATGAATTTAAAAGACGTCCCCAAAGAATGGGACTGGAGAAACATAGATGGCGTCAACTACGTCAGCACAACACGTAACCAACACATACCCCAGTACTGCGGCTCATGCTGGGCACATGGAAGTACCAGTGCGTTTGCAGGTGAGGGAAAAGCTGTTAAGAGGCAGTTCAACCAGGTGTGTGTGTGTGTGTGTGTGTGTGTCAAAAGAGGTTCAATAAGGGGTGCTCAACCAACTAAAAAGGAGGTAAAACTAAAAATTGATTGGAGAAAAGGTGCAGCACTTAAACATTTTTTGTTATTTGGTTGAAAGTCTCTTAAATCCTGATTGCTATCACTAAGATAAGTGGTCTTAATGTATTTATATGCATATTGTCTGTGGAAGGTGTAGGACAATAAAATATTCATCCAATCATTGCATTCGGTCCTACCTGTCTGTCAACGTATGTATTACCATACCTCTGCACACCTGGTCGCGCAGTCATCAGCGTGTTTCACGCTATGCAGATTTAGACAGACGTCAGTCACTGAGCACCGAAACAGCAGCCATAGTTCCTCCTGAATCAAAACAATGAGCTTATGCTGCGTTCACGCCATAATTTGGAAGAGATGGAAACACGTGACGTTATACGCGTAGCAGTTCTTGACTCGAATTAATGCCTTTTGATGGCAACACTATCAACGGCAAAATGAACCTGCAGCAGTCAGGTGGTACTGGTCAGAGCTCTTTAAGTTGTTTGTTCATTAATATTGTAATGTTATGTGCTTTGAGACATGAGGTAGTTTAACACCGTCTCTCGTGACGCTTTTGTTTGCTCCCTGTTGTACGCGTTCATGTGTTTTCAAAGCCAGCTTGCTATTGCTAGTCTCTTCGAAAATTGCCTACCCTACCTTTAAAAAAGGTTTACGTTTCGGCTTCATCACCAGACATTCAGGCCTCGAGAAGGTCCGTTACCTGTTTTTAACCTGTTTTACTTGTTTTTTAACTACCGTAATAAAGTTCCTGTGAATCGCACATGGAAATATTTAGCAATATGTCTTTCCATGAAAAACGAAAAAAAACACAGAACATCACCAGCCTTATTATAGGTTCATAATTCAAACAACCCTATTTTAGCCACATCAGGAAAAGCACAGAATGACACACTGTAGGGTGATAGTAAAGAAAATCACAAGGTTGTTTAATCATTAAAAGTGCAATGGCCTACATATGTGCAGTTATTTTTTCTGTCTACCACCTGACTCTCATGTGATCTGCAGTTATGAGGTGTTTTCCTGATCTACAAGTTTCTGCATGTTTGAGATTTATCATTTCAGCATATTTGTGAACATCATACTTCCTCTTAATCTTTACTTTAAAGCTTTACTGACACTTTCCACAAATAGTGTGAAGTACATGTTAGATGAACTATTACATATTAACCAACCATCAATATTAGGTAGGATGACATCATCTATTTTGTACGGAGCTCTGGCACATGTCAAGCTGGGAAAAAATATATCGAGTAACAATTCATTGCCTTGTTTTATTAATTCGATCCCTCGTTTTATTAAACTGTGGCCACAAATGAAGAATTTGTTTCCTTATATTACTAAATCCTGGCCATGTTGTAATAATTTGATACCTTGTTTTACGTGAGTCAAAATAAGAGAATGAATTAGAACACCGTGGCCATGATTTACTAAAATGAGGGAACTAATCAATAAATTGTGGGAATGAATTTTTAATTTGTGGCTACAATTTGACTAAATTGAGGGAACAATTTAGTAAATCATGGCCATGAAATACTTAAACGAGGGAATGAATTCTTAATCCGTGGCCACAATATTTATATATATTTGTCCACGTGATGTGCGCGGGGCTCCATAATTTTGGGAACAGTCTTGGAAAAAAAAGTGCAATAAATAAAATAGTCATATATTTTAAAACATGTATAAATATTTTCTAAAGGTGAGGCAATTTTGTCAGCTTATGTGACTTGATTTGTTTTTTATTTTAGATCGTATCAACATCAAGCGGAAAGCGGCATGGCCATCTGCCTATCTCTCTGTCCAGAACGTGATTGACTGTGGCGACGCGGGTTCCTGCCATGGTGGAGATCATTCTGGCGTGTGGGAATATGCAAACACTAAAGGCATTCCTGATGAAACCTGCAACAACTACCAGGCCAAGGATCAGGGTAAAAAAGTTGTCTGGTTGAGCATCTTGCTTAATGCAGTCAGTGCTTGCAGTTATAATTTAATGTGCATTTCTGTTTTTTTTGTTTTGTTTTTTCAGAATGTAACATCTTTAATCAGTGTGGAACCTGCACTACCTTTGGCGTGTGCAATGTTGTAAAGAACTTCACTGTCTGGAAAGTTGGAGACTATGGCTCAGTCAGTGGGCGGGACAAGATGAAAGCTGAGATCTATTCTGGAGGACCCGTCAGGTATACAGACTGGATTTGTACGATTAGGTTTTATATTTCAACCAACATTAGGAGATTTTTTACACGTTGACACTTTGCCTTTGTAGTTGTGGGATCATGGCAACAGACAAGCTTGATGCGTACACTGGTGGCTTGTATTCTGAGTACGTACAGGATCCCGGTATAAACCACATCGTATCTGTTGCTGGTTGGGGCGTTGATGAGACTGGAGTGGAGTACTGGGTCGTCCGTAATTCTTGGGGAGAGCCATGGGTAAGCAAAACCTGAGATGTTATGCTGGGGAATCCCTCACACAAGTTTAGATGTTGAATGTATGTCCTGCCCTTTTGTTATTTAGGGAGAGAAAGGCTGGCTCAGAATTGTCACCAGTGCATACAAGGGCGGCAGTGGGAGCCAGTACAATCTCGCCATCGAAGAGGACTGCATGTACGGAGACCCCATCCTACCCAAGAACTACCTGTAGATGCAGTGACGTGTTTTTCATAGAGACAGTGCAGTCTTCAATCAGTCCAAACTTGCCAAATTCTAAAGGGTATTTGTATCCGGGGCAAGAATGATTTTCTGATGCTGTCTAAGATCAGTTGCAGAGGTTTTAATAGTTTTTAATGAAGATCTCAGGAATGATTTATCAGAAATTTTACAGATTTGTTCTTGTAATTCTGCATTTGTTGGCCTCCTTTTTTTTAAATGGTTTTCTACACCACTTAATGAACACAAAGGGAAGAGCAATCCATTGTTGTTGTTTTTTATACTAGGACATTTCGCATTTTAGGATGTTTTATGTTCAAATTATTAAATTAGATCATCTAATGACTTGTGTGCCGACACGTGCCTAAGTTTTGGGGTTTGCAATGGTGTATTAAAAGCGAAAGTACAGTTTGCTTCTTTTTTTTTGATGAGAATTTTGCTTTTAATCACACTCAATAAAAGTCTTATCAAGTTTTACTCCTTGTTATTTTAATTCTGTTATTGTTGTTTTAGTTTAAACTGAGTGGAACATTCTGAGGGCTGTTCCATAAAATAAATTTAGAATACAAGCCAGGCTTATTTTGGTTAGTCAGACTTATTGTCGGCTGATTCTGTTTCATAAGCAAACTTAAAATAATTCAAACTCAGTTACTCTGGCAACTTATGCTGGGAAACTAACCTGGTCCAGGGCAAGCTAACTGTCAGGCTAAGCCCGAGTTGTTACACAATGATATTACCACTGACACTCTCGCATACTGACGGTCGCATATTTGACGTTATTAACCACTATCAGTCCAAAAATAAATATACAGTATACAGTAAATCAACTTAAAGGGATAGTTCACTTTGAAATTAATTTTTGATATGTTTTAGCTTACCTCAAGGGTATCCGAGATGTAGGTGTCTTTGTTTCCGCAGTAGTTTCAGTTTTGATATTTTTAGGTCAAACTGTTCTTGTCTGTCAGTCATATAATGCAGGTCTATGGTCACTTCCTCAAAGAGCATGCACAGAGAAGTCCAAATTAAACATGATTTAATGACTCGTAAATGTAAGTACACATTGATGGCCTAAGACACGACACGAGCAGGTTTGTGTGAGAAAACGAACAGTATTTATATCGTTTTTACCTCTTGTAACCACAGCCACGTCCAAGTGATCTTGATCGGAAAGCGCCGGAAGTGATCTAAATATGGTTAGGCTTTAAATAAGGCCCATCTAATGTGCAACAACAAATATTTTATGTGTATATATATATATATATTTATAAAAAATATTTTTCAATGTACTTATGTCTTTTGTACTTAAGCTTGAGAACCTGTTTGCATTTGAAATGATGACACTTAGAGACATTAAACATGATTGTATTAAGGTGGCATGAAACAGAAGTTACATAGTCGTATGTTGTGACATATCCGAGCAAAACTGCTTCTTGAACAAGAACAAATGTAGGACGGAACTTGATTTTGTCCATGGAAATCTTATTTTGATAAAATATTATGAAGGCACATGGATTAAAAAAAATAATTATGTGCAGAGATAAATAATTTAAAATAAATACTAGAATGTTCCAAAAATTTTTTGTAAATTTTGATTTCATGGTGACTTTAATAAAAAAAAATATTTCAATATACAAAGAGGAAAACCAACATCACAACTTGTTTAAAAGCAAAAAAGAGGCTCTAAGAGTTGTGACCTCAATACACACATTCAAAGTTCAGCATTCATGTCAATATTTTGCAAACAAAATATTTTGGTCAAGACAAAAGTTATGTACACTGAAATCGGCTGTCCGTCCATGAAGAGTGCTCCGGTCTGAGTGGATCCTTTCCCTTTTCAAACCACCAATTTCTACTGTGGTTTTAGTTCATCATGATAAAGTTGGATTTGCAGTGAGCTAAAACACAAAATTATAGATTAATAAGAAAGTACTGTAGGTGTAAATCTGCATAATTGTGAATTGCATCCAAGCAACTTTCTTTTTTAAACGCGAGTTAAAAGGTACTTCAAAAAAAATATATACATTCATGGTTCATTCAAATCTCATGAATCATATTTTTGTTTTAAAAAAAAAACAAACTGTGGACAACTCACCAATGAACTCAGCTACAGGGTCATGTTCTCCCTCCGTCCGGATTGTTCCCGCTATGCTGTCGTTTTCTAGGATGGGCAAAAACAGCTGGACAAAGTCTGAGGTATATGGAGGTGTTATCACATCTAGAACCTGTCCAAAATGAAAGCGGGACAAGAAGACTTTAGAGAACCAAGCTCAGACGTGAATAAAGCACACAATATGGATTCTATTAAGAAATGACCTGAGCTTCACCTCTGTAACAAAGTATCTAATGAGTGAAATATCTGTGTTGAGCTTCTCCAGACATTTGCGGATGTAGCTGACCACTGGAAGAACATAACCTCGACTCAATAGGTGAACCATACGGTCCAGTAAGGTCTTCTTGAGCTCCAGCTGAAATAACAGTCAGAATTTAGCTATGAATTTAAGCAGTGGAGGTGGAAATAAAAATGCTTTTGATTTAGTAGTTTTTGCAGCCTGTCTCTTACAAACCTGCTCCATGACATCAAGCTGCGAGTGCTCTGTCTCAAACAGTTTGATGAGCAACTGCAACACCTGAGGATGGAGGAGCGGATGGCATGTGCTGATCTGAGAAATAAAGACAAATTTATTCTTAAAATATGGCGAATCAGTATCTTCATAATAATGGTTTGGGCAGTGACCAGTTGGTATCTTGTTGGTATGCTTGACCCCAAATATAATAGTTTGACATTGAGGTTAGGGTTACCTCATCCAGCAGTGCTAGATGGACAGGAGTGTGGTCTGTCTGTAACTGAAAGTAACGAGGCTCAGACACCGTCCAGTCGACCCACTTCAGCACTCCCATAGCTACCACTGAAAACCTGCACACAAATATCAACTGTTTAGGCCTGCTTTCACAGACAGGGCTTCGATTAAGTCAGGATTAGCCCTTAGTTTAATTAGGACATTTAAGTTGCCTTCAGTAAAGACAGCTCAAACATGCATTTTAGTCTGGGACTAGGCATAAGCCTTGTCTGTGAAACCGGATGTATATGTTATAAGTACACTACCATTCAAAAGTTTGGGATCAGTACGATTTTTAAAGCAAAGACACATTAACTTAATCAAAAGTGACAGTAAAGACATATTGTTACAAATTATTTCTATTTCAAATAAATGCTGTTCTTTTGAACTTTCTATTTATCCTTATTCATCCTAAAAATCCTGAAAAAAGGATGCCCGTCTCCACAAAAATATTAAGCAGCAGAACTGTGAGTATTAGAATGATTTCTGAAGGATCATGTGACACTGAAGACTGGAGTAATGATGCTGAAAATCCATCTTTTGGATGGACTAAACAACATTTTTAAATATATTCAAATAGAAAAGTTATTTTAAACTGGAATAATATTTCGTAATTTTTTTCCATACTATGGAAGTAAATTGAGGTCCATCAACTGTTGGTCTTCAAAATATCTTTTTGTGTTCAGCAGAAGAGAGAAATTCATACAGGTTTGGAACAACGTGAGGGTGACTAAATGATGACAGAATGTTCATTTTTGGGTGAACTATCCCTTTAAAGATAAATGTGTTTGTACATACCTTATGCACTGGTATAATGTGCTGAGTTCTGCTACTAGCTCAGTAGCTCCCTTGTTTTCATTGCAGCAAAGATTATGAACCGTCTCAATGGCCTTTGAGGTGGACTTCAACTCATCCTTATTTATATTCACACGCTTGTTCTAGAAATAAGAGTCAGTTTATGTAATTAACCACAACATTTCTGGAAAACAGAAGGACTGACAAATAAGTTTTAAAATATAAGTGAAAAGTGTGTATTTATTACACACCTTTTTCCATGTTTCCACAACACTAGCGGCGTACGCTAAGATGTGGATGTATTTGTGCTTGTGGTCTTGGTTGATTTTAGCTCCGGGTTTAAATAGCGATAGCATGAACAGATCCAAGAAGGCAGGAACTCTGATCTACATGTTGAGAAGAGCAGTTTAGTTGACATTCATTTAGTGAATACACTTTTCTGTAGGTTTTTGCTGAGCTAGGAACAAAGTGTTAGAAATATAGCAGATTTGTGAACTAGATTTGTGTTAGAAATATAGCAGATTTTTTAAACTTAAAGGGTTAGTTCACCCAATAATTTTAATTCTGAGATCAATTACTCACCCTCATGTCACTCCAAATCCATAAGACTTACATTCATCTTTGGAAGACAAATGAAGATGTTTTCAATGGAATCCTTCAGAAGACTGACTAAATTGCTCGATTCTTATGGATTTCTTTTACGATCTCTTTATGAACCACCAGAGGTTTGGGTTCATTCGAATAGACTTTAAATGGAGGGACAGAAATCATCAAAAAGATCTTCATTTGTATTTCAAAGAAAAACAAAACTCTTATGGGTTTGGAACGACATGAGGGTGAGTAATTAATGACAGTTTTCATTTTTGGGTGAACTATCCTTTTAAACATGAATATACAATGGGTTAGAACAAGAAGTATTAAGGATTTAGGCCACGTTCGCACCAAGAACGATAACTCTAAAGATATAGTTCTAAAAATCATTCTCAATATTAAAGAATAGCAGAGTTCACACCACAGCTATGACGATAACGGCACAGAGAAACTATACTGTATCGTTGGAATCACTTACAGACCGATTTCATCCAGCTGATGAACCGTAAAAACATTGTCAGACAATCAGAACACATCCTGCTGTAACAAGCTCAAGCATTTCAAGTGGCCGACACGCACGCGCTTAGAATAAACAGAACGATAACGTCCGCTTGTGTGGACGCCAATATAGTTATCTTTATAGTTCTCGTTTTTGGTGTGAACGGGCTTTTATTCTTCTCTGCATTTCTCCTTTGCTCTTGCTTGTTTCCTAATCTAGCTTTCTGATAAACCTGGCATTGTATACTATAAATATTGTTGGCTTATGTTCCTCTGTAGTAAGTCACTTTGGATAAAAGCATCTGCTAAATGCATAAATGTAAATGTAGATTCTGACCAGCTCTACAGGAGGTGGATCCATGCTACTGAACATCTTGAATAGGACTGTGATGTCGGCTGGGTTCAGAGCCCCTTTGGACAGCATGGCACCAAGAGCCTGGCATGCACGAGGGTATGCAGCAGCTGTGCCCAGCGCTAATGTGATCTGACTGGCATCATGCCCCCTAGACATAATAATAACAATGTTATTGATTTGTTTGCTAACTAGAGGAACAATAAGGCAGATCAAACCACTTTTTCTACACAAATGCACCTCTCATGGGCAAATTTCTGTACTTCCTGTCCGATTCGCCGCATTGCAGAGCCGCCCTGCTCCTCCTGAGCGAGGATGGACATCATAGCCTGAGCAAACAAGTATGTGTGCTCACCATGACACACCATCTTCTGCTCAAAACACACAAAAATGAGATCTGATTATAAAAATACAATCATAAACATAAACAGTGGCCTTAAAAAAAAAAGAGTTTGCAATGCGCACAGCGAATTCAGGCAGATTTTTCTCCAGGTTCTGCTCTCCTCCATCCAGTAGTGTGGCGAGAGAAGTTCGTAGGACTCTGGAGAAAACCTCCAACTGTTGGCAGGCTGTGGACACGCTTGTGATCTCTCCTTGGTATCCTGCATCTGAAATCAACTGCGCACAACATGCACAAACAAGAAATGTATTACCACTACATAAACTGATTCCAGCAATCTGAACATCTTTGACTCACTTCAGCTCATTTCTCTTTTACCTTGACAGTAAAGTTGAGCATCAGACAGTCTGGATGAGCCTCAGCCAGTTTGTAGAATAGATCTCTCCATGTTGTGTGTGCTATCATCTGCTCCAGCCAAGCTGGTGTCTTAACAGAGACGAACACTGCATTCATTAGCCTGAACAACTCAATTCAAAGTTGCGTTGAAACGGAAATAGCCACAAATCTTTTCTTCAGTGTGTGTTATAATGGATAATAACAAAAAGTCGGGCAGGGACTTGGACTCATGCATTGGTCGTTGATTGGATTTTAAGGTGTGGCCGTTACGGATTCATTCACAATAAGATCTATAACATGAATAGATATGGTGAATTTTTATTTCCTGTCATCTTTAATGTGAACACAAATCATGTCTGACTGGTGTTTTTGGAAATACTGTAACTAATATTAAAAAACGCTCACCTCTCCCTCAACAGTGAAGATAGAATCAGCTTTCTGAGGGTCAAAGTGTTTGATCAATAGACTCTTTAAATGATTCTCTACACGCTCCTGCACCTGCGCGGGCTCCACACCTGCAAAGGAGACACACAGTGTTTAGAGATGCTGACAGCTTTTTTATAATAGGTGTGACTCAATTCTCAAACTGTCTTGTTCACACTGTATCAATTTAATCAGCTACTTTTCTTTTCCCCACGCGTCCAATCAAAGCTCGAGTTCATCCGTTAATTTACCGACCGACGACAGAGGTGTGCAGAAATTCAAGTATAAATGAACGCATTTATATTGAATAATTTGGCAACATATTGACTGACCCATCTGGATGAGCCACTCCGCCAGTAGATTGACCGTCTGTGCAACAGCAGAGTAGTTCTCTGAGAGCAGCTGGATCACATGCTCAGGTGAACCACCTGCCTGGAAATACCTGCGCAGACAGGGACACAAATACAGCTGCACTCACCGACCGGATGTCTGACAAAGCTTTATCCATAGAAATCAGCCCTCTCTCCATTTGGTTGACTTACGTTTTCAGGGTGTTAAACACGGTGGGCTCCATTATGTAGTCTCTGCTGGAGAATTTTTGCAGACACTCCTCCTGAACTTTTCCATCAGTCTCAGCATCCGCGTATCCATCCTCCTGAAGCGATAGACAATTGTTAAGCATCTTTTAGTTGCAAATCAAATTTAAGCTATTTAACGATATTTTAATGGTTCTCTTTATCATTGATCACTTGTGCATATTACAATCCAACATATTAACTATCGTTACTGAAATATTACATTTAAGTTAATCATATGGTTTACAATTGTGTTTACGGACATCTACGACACCACTAGCAAAACACATTTTTGTTGGACGGTACCATAGTAATACATCGTTTTGTCCATGTAAGTTACTTTGTTTTATTTGGCATCATGGTAGAATCGTGGATTTTTAACGAAACGTCACCACGTTATTATTTGAACTACACAAGAGTTCGATATAAATAATGGTATAAGAAAATGTTAAACATGATACAACCACAGTATTTTAGTAAGGGTATGAAAAGCAAGTCTTGAGTTTAAAGTAGTAGTTAGGATAATAGATTATAATTCTATTATCTTGGTGTGGCTAAACTACCGTGTTGCCGTCGTGACCCTCCCATTCTCCAACATTGCCGTAGTATTCTTCGTCCATGGAGAAAAATTAATGGAATTATTTTATACAGAAAAGCGACTGTTTACAAAATACGTACGAGCACACTGACCGGCGCGTGTATAATACGTAATTTGATAACGGAGTAGAGCGCCGCCTGCTGGGCTGGCGGAAACTACAAACTGCAATAAGGACAGTTCATAGAATAAGCGACTAGAATGGCTAAGCCATTAGGAATCTAAAATGGGAGGATTTATAAATAATAATCTTTTATTCCTAAATATGTTTTGTCATTATCAAGGTGTAATTATTGCCAAATCCGCTGTTGAAGGGGCACTAGACCGGCCTTGTCACGTGGTATTTGTTATTTTTTCCAGCGCTGTTCAAGCTGGACCAATCAACGTCGCCATTTAATACAGATTAATGACATTTTTTATTGAGTTTGCCGTTTAAGGTGATTAGAATTTATGCAAGTGATAGATTTAAACGATTATTTATAATAATACTTATCTATGTTTAAATTTCACCTTAGGTTTTGAATGCGACCCAATGAGGGATTCAGCCTTCTGGGGCGAAGCGCCAAAAGTTATTTTCTTGTAACGTGTGTCGCCCAATGGGGGTGTTGTAAACTCCTAAACTGCCTGAAGAGCCATTTTGAGCGCTGGTTGAAATCATTCTGCTGCTCACACAAACCAATGCAAACTTTAGTCAAGTGTCAAGTTTAGAGCCAAATGTTGTACACACTCTGTTTATGGTATCGAGAAACTTGCGGCGGTATTACTTCAGATTGACAATGACAATTATGAAAAATACTCAAAACAATTTATACAATAATCAACTAAATTTTAAACCAGTTTAATGTAATTTAAATTGAAATGACTTAAACATCCAAGTTTTACAGTATGGTCTGCTCAACCAAAAATATTAAAAAAATATGGGTTTATATAATAATTTCTTATTGCGAATTGTTTTGGCTTTTGTGAAGAAAAAAAAAAGAGAGGCTAAGTTGACTTGAAGGATGTTCTACTGCATTATATTATATTACTCGTATATGAGCAGTTCTTCAGTCATATTAGATGTAGTCGATATCTCTCCAGCAGATGGCTCCGAATGAAAGTGTTGAGAAACACATTCAGTCCAGTAGGGTGTCCATGCAGTCCACGTCGAGTTGATAGTGTAAAAGACTGAATAAAAGCTTCCCAGTCCCTACAAAAAAAGGCACGGGCTCTAAATAACCAACACTGTAGTAATCAAACTTCAATAAAAATTATCTAAAATAACAACCTTGTCCTAAAATCAGCATTGAAATGTCTAGTGTCATGAACTCAAGATATGTATTAGGCCCTTATTACTTTAAATGATAAACAATAATAATAAATGACAATGGCTACGACTTATAGAACCCCAATCTTCTGTCAAGAATAATTATTCAATTCATTTTGTTTTAGTAATGTTTGTAAAATGATCAGCTAAATAAAACTAGTTTAGGCTGTTAATACTGTAAAATCTAATTCTGCATGGATTTTAATGAGATGAGCTGAAAATCTAAATAACATTCATGAGTTGCCTATTGAGTGGTGTGTGTGTAACACTTCTCTGATGTCTGTGGCTCGTCGCTGTAAACTCCTAACCTCTGTTGCTCTGGTTTAAAGATCTAATAACATAATATATAGAGTCTAATAACATAAACTAAGCAGAATCTGGGAACTCAGCAGTTGCTGATGCATTACTACAAACCATCTGCAAGATGGTAACTTTAAAAACAACTTATTTTGTCCATTTTAAACACTAAAATTAATGTTCTTCCAGTCTACGGACGTTTTTCGAAGTGAACTTCTTTTTATAGACTATGGGAACAGACAATAACATAGGCTTCTTATTTTCTTCTAAAGGTGACAGATGTATCTAGAAAATTTGCTTGGTAAACGTATTAAAAAAAATGATGTAGAAGTTTCTGTCATGATTAGCCATGTGTCTGCGAGAGATATGGTGAGTGCAGTTTAAGAGCTAGATCCAAAATCATATAGGATATGCAATGCATAGTGCCACTGAAACCATCAGTTTGCAAATGATAAGTTCATTTTGCCTCTTTAGAAACATGTAGCAAATGGTATATTAGACCTTTAAGAACCACCATCACTGTAAGAGCAACTACATTATCCTTTATAGTTTGATTTGGGCCAAAAAACAGTTAGCCTTGTGAAAAGAGTGTGTGCATGTGTGTGTCACTCAGACAGTGTTACACTCTTCGTTTACTGCTGTAATTTGAATCTTTGTACAAAATGTACAGTAACTGTGAGACATGGAAAAAAGCAACATATACACTGAAAACACTTCTTATAGAGTCAGGCAAGGGGGCGTTTGGTACTCAAATCTCACTCACTTATTGCTGCAGCGAGTCTGAATTAGAAAATAAAATACAAAAACAAAAAAAGTAAACATACTAAAATGTCATAGCTTAACATCTCCCCCCACCCCATCCCACGTCCGTAACATTATATGAGATAGATAACACCTGTACCACATTTAGCAGAAAAAAAACAATCGGATCAGATCGGTTAGACTATGATTATGGCGTTTTGGGAAAAAAGTATAAAATGACAAATAAATAAAACAAAAATAAATACTTTGTGTAACAAAGTGGACCATTAGAGCACCAAAAGCTGGCCCCTGCTTTCATGTGATTGGATAGCAGGACAGGAAGTGTGGTACAGAGAGGGTTACGATTGGTCATTGTCTGGTGATGGGCGGCCTCTTTTTTTTTGTTAGTATGTCAGTTTGTAGAGCAGCTTTTTTTCTTTTCTTTTTTTTTTTTTTATAAAGAAATAAACATGAATACCATGGGAGGGGGATATGAACCCAATATCTGACTGTGCAGCTATCAAAACAATTTGTACACTTAATACATTGACAGATTCGCTGTCTTTTTCACTCTTTTTAGCAAAGGAATTTGGTTTTTGACGAAGAGACAAGCAATGTTTTTGCATTTGGATTATTTTCTCCTTCAGAGTTAAAGCTAAAAAAAAAAGAAGAAGAAAAAGCCCCACACCCTGCCTCTAAAATGTTGACTATTGTTGTCACCCAAAGAAAAGGCAAAGAAAACCTGTAAAAAGCAAACAAATATATATAAATAATATATTTACACATAAATATATATATTTATATATACTGTATATAATGTTTCTTGCTTTATACTACACAGCATCAGGCATTTCGTCTTGATTCCTAAAATATAAACCAGAGGCAGGTTAAACGAATGAATATAAAAAACAGAGGGGGAAGGGGGACGTGACAGACAGCAGCTCGCCCCAAACTCCACTGATAAGCAGTGCTAGTAAAAGTTGCGCTCGGCCGTCGATCTGACACCGGCGTTGCATTTCCTTTTTTTTTTTTCATTCTAGAGTTGTACGGGGAGGCCGGTTCTAGATCGGCACAAGGAGGGGCGGGGAGGCAACATCCACCCAGAGTCTGATGAGCAAACAGGCAATCGGGGAGGGGGGTTGGGGGGTCAGAGTTGAAGGGAATCGACAGAGGCAGGGCAGAGCCAAACAGCGCAATGAAACATATCTTACTTACATCTTAGCTCATTTTACACGTACAGTCGTGATCAAGGCACAGGGAGCTTCTACAAGTTACTTTTTTTCTTCAATAAAGTTGTACAAAATAATACATTTTACAGTCTGTACAAGAATAATGATCCAGCAGAGAAATCAAAAGACAGACCAAAAGCCAGGCTAAAGGGGAGGAGAGGAAGTTGGAGGGGAGGAAGGGAGAGAGAGAGAGAGAGAGAGAGAGAGAGAGAGATGAGAGAGAGAGAGAGAGAGAGAGAGAGAGAGAGAGAGAGAGAGAGAGAGAGAGAGAGAGAGAGAGAGAGAGAGAGAGAGAGAGAGAGAGAGAGAGAGAGAGAGAGGCCATCCGTTAGACATCCTTCTTGAGTCTTGCGTCATAACTCTGTCTTACCCTCGGTCTGATGAAGTCCCCACGTGTCAGTGTACAAGATTTTTTGCAGCAGGGAGGAGACAGACAGAGAGAAAGATAAGGGGAGGAGGGAAAAAAGAAACAGAGAGAGAGAGAGAGGAATGATACTCTGAAAACAGGAGAGAGCAACCGGGAAAACTGGAGGTTTAAAATGGTGCATATTAGCACACACAAACTGGGTAAACTAACAAACAGAAAAAGGTTGTATTATTACATATATATATATATATATATATATATATATATATATATGTTTGGATTTTTTTGCACTGCGTTTAGTTCACTGTTCTGCATGAATCTGGCATTGCATGCGCTCGCCTCTCCTGCGATGTATCTAGAGAAGCAAGCCATGTGATGGGTCTTGTGTTCAAGTCATTCTCCGCTCCACACGCAAAGCAACCTGGGGCAGTAAATGCTCCAAACCCTCCATTTTTGTTGGAGAAAAAAAAAGAAGACATTTTGCTCTACATTCTGTTTTTTGATTGTTTGTTTTTTTTAAACGTACGGTCCGTCGTTTTGCTCTCAACCAGGGGGATCTGTCCACCTTTGGGGTGGGATGGGGTGTTGGGAAAGGGAAAATGGGGAAAAGTTGAGAGGGACACGCCAGGCTTGCACAGGCACTAAACGTTCAACAGGACCAAAACGGTGGAGGATAAGAATAGCGCGTGTATGTCTTGTGCATCAATATAAGTAACGTGTGTTTAGGCATATGATCGGAAAAGAGACAAGTTTGACGTGTAACATACATAGGACTGCGGGTCAGGAGTTTAGCTGGACGCATGTCTGTATGTGTACGAAATGGCTTCCTTGTCCTGAGCAGTCCTGGACAGTTTTTTTTTCTTCCCTCTTTTCTCCCCCCTCCCTCTCCCTCTCACATGTTTTGTTTTCCTCTCTCTCTTTTATTAACATTGGTAGTCCTTGGCTGTGTTAACAAGTCTTTTTGCCAAATATCACAGCCACGCTTTCATCAGTAACACAGTGCATCCCCTTGCCCCAGCCCCTAGTCACTCAGGATGGAGAAAGGCCATGTGTGTGTGTGTGTGTCTGTATGTATACATATATGAATATATATACATACACATGTGTGTGTGTGTGTGTGTATTTGTGTGTGTATGTATATATATAGATATATATATTATGCATGTGTGTGTAAGTGGTGGGGACTCATCAGTTTGAAGGTTTGTGGTTTGATAATGGGGCGTGATGTAGGGCAGGGGGGCCTAAAGAAAGTTCAGGTGGTGAGTTTGCGTCCCGTCATTCCTGCTGCGATCACAAGAGTTCGTACTGTCGTAGGTGCATGCGCTGGATGATGTCTCTGCAGTCGTTGAACACTCGGCGGATGTTTTCCGTGTCCACGGCGCAGGTGAAGTGGGGATAGCAGTAGTGCCGGCCGTCTCCACTCGCTGTACTGATCCTCTAAATAGACAAAACAAGAGAAAGGGTAGTAATTTTATTAGGACCAGCAACATGACATGGTTTAAATCGCAATGCAAAGGAAGTCTGACCCTTGCAATTTACTGAAGTAAACATCCTAGATGAGTTTACATAATTATGTATAAACTAACATTTAGGGTCGTAAGATTTTTGAAAAGTCTGTTTTTTGATAAAAACAAATACAGTAAAAACAATAATATTGTTAAATATTAAAATAGCCGTGTTCTATTTTAATACATTCTAAAATTAAATATATTCCTGTGATGGCTAAGCTGGATTTTCAGCAGATGTTAATGCTACGATAAAGATGGTTGTAAAAATCGTTCTAAAATGTAAAAGAATAGCAGAGTCCGCACCACAACTATAAAGATAACGATAACTTTAGCAAAAAAAAAAAAAAAAAACGTTAACAGGCCTATACTCCAGTCTTCAGTGTCACATGATCCTTCAGAAATCATTTGAATATCCTGATTTGGTGCTCAAGAAAAATTTCGTATTATCAATGTTGAAAACAGTTGTGCTGCTTAATATTTTTGTGGAAACCATGATTAATTTTTTTTTTTTACAGGATTCTTTGATAATTGATCATTTTTTTTAATGGGTATCTTTTGTAACGTTATACATGTCTTTACTGTCACTTTTGATCAATTGAACGCATCCTTGCTGAATAAGTTTCGATTTCTTTTTTTTCTTTTTTTTACAAATAAGACTAACCCCCCAAAAAAAGAAAAATACAGTTTCTTGGCCAGTACACGCACACAGTATGGTCAATTTTCCTCAACTACCATACTTCAGAACTTCAGGATGTGTTGCCATGATGATTTTGGTCCCACACAAGAATCAGACTCACCAAGAACTCGTCTCGGATGAAATATTTAGCTCTCGTAACTCGTGGATCTTCCCCTTGCTCTGGTGTTGCTGTTAGATAGAAAGCAGATAGGTCTAATTAATAACACTGATGCCGTGATATCCACAGTATAACCAAAGTGACCACTGTGTGGTTCAATTTTGGGTTGATACAATAATTTGTATTCAATTCAATTACATGGATGAAAAACTATTCAATTTTACTAACCATCATCTGGCGTAGTGTAGCGTGCAAACTCTGGGAAATAATCCTCGATTTTTGATTTTCCCGCCAAAACCTTCTCAGCCAGCAAGTCCTGCTTGTTTAGGAACAGAATGACAGAAATAGTTCGAAGCCACCTGAAAAGTTAAGAGAGAAAATGAAGAGATTTGGGAAAAAAAAGGTAATCATAAAGCTACACTTTTATATTTTTTAAAGAAAATGCAGAAGTACACTCATTAAGCCCTCTTCTTCTCTACATGTGCAAGCATGTTTTAGGCATCCAAAAAGTACCTGTTATTCCAGATGTTCTTGAACAGGTTAAGTGCCTCCTGGAGTCTGTTGGTCTGATTGTCCTCTCTGAGCACCATGTTATAACTGCTGCTGGCTACCACGAAAATGATGGCTGTCACGTCTGTAACAGGAAAGAAAAGGATTTTGGCATACACTTTGAACCAGCAATGCAAACAATCCATCATAAGCTTGCCTTAATTACAACCAAGGCCTGAAATTTACACTCGCCAAGCAGCAAATGAGAGCAAAAACTGGCGTTGGTGAGTATATGAAAGGGGGTTAATCGCCAGTTGGCCGGTAACATTTGAATGAATTCTAACAATGTAATGTTGTGAGAACATAAACAAATGTGAACGACGCTCGCAACAGTTAACGGGCCAGTGCAACATTGTCATAAAAGATTGAGCCTTGACAATTTAAATATTCAAGCGCGTTACTCAAAGTTTTCTGTATGAAAACACCCAAAGCAAATTCATATAAAATTATGTCAACCCATCTCTGGTAAACATGTAAGCAATAAAGTACGAGAGGCTGTGCTGTATCAAGGAGAAGGAAGACGCAACTGACAGATGACTATCGGCACGGGAAAACCCCTTAACTGTTAAAAGGACAAGATATCGCAGCGGACATTCAAACAGATTATTTTTTATTATGAATATAGGACTGACCTGAAGGAAAATGCAGGTACACTCGCTAACTCGATCTCTCACAATACTCTACTATACAATGAACAATACCAATGAGATCAAAACATGTGTTTGCCAAGTTGCCAAGAGTGGTTGCTAGGGGTGTTGTGTAGTGATACATAGTGTTTTATCGTGAATAAAACACAGCTATTGACCAATCAGAATCAAGGATTGGAACTAACCGTTTTATAAAGTCGGTTATGTCTTAGGGGAAAGGAAACAGTAAACGTGTATCATCATATTAGATCTGTGTATTAGCTCTTAAAGTGTCAGCGTCCTAATAATCCTGCTGCCGGCTGTTTTAATATTAATCAAGAAACAAAAGGACAAAGATAGAATCACTCACTGCTCGACAGAATAACTTTTTTTAACTTTAATAAGAATTAATCTAAAAGAATATGAGGTTATTTTACATTTCTGTATTTGAAAAGTGAATTCTAACCGGTATCTAAAATGTTGGTGTCATAACTGTTTTCACAAAAATAGTTTAATGGCAAGTTAAAAATATTTATGGCTGGTAAATATTCTTAAGTCCCCGAGCATTGATAGATGTGGCAAAAAGTTTGTTTTAGGCCCTGATTACAACAAATTAATACTAATGAATAAACCAATATATTGGCCGGGCTAATAAGCTTTATGTCAGCTGTGTGAATAGATACGTTTTTGGTGTGAATTTTAAATAAATATGATCATTCATTTACATTTTAGACTGTAATAAAAGTACATCCTCCCTTTAATATCAGCACTGGCCATTCAAAAACCCTTCTCAATGGACCTTTATTATTATCATTATTATAAAGCAATAAAAGCACAAGTTACCATTAAAACACTGGATCCATTTCCTGCGTTCGTCTCTCTGTCCTCCAACATCAAACATACTGCAGAAAAAGAGAAAACGCATCAGTCCAAAGCCACAGATATGATGGCATGGACCCGTTTACAACGAGCACTTATTTATGTAGTGTAATGTGTTCCCTTTTTCCACCCAATTGTAAAAAAAAAAAAAAAAAAAAACGATTATGATGTTGACTGTGTTTATGTTTGCATGTATTTATTTCTAAATATATAGATATAAAAAAAATTATGTATACATGTATGAAGGCCTCCTGGTCAAACTTACTGAAAATTAACTTTGTCCACTTGAAATCTTGTCTCAAAAATCCCGGAAGTCAGAACTCTGCATCGGAGCAAGTCCTGAAAGAGTACATTAACAAAGTACATTTACAACAAAAAACATCTTTAAATCATACGGAATAAAAGAACAATGCCATTTAAGATGAGAACAAGAAAGGCCAATGATATAAGCTTCAATATCAAACATGTTTGAATCCCGGCATGTGGATTTTTGCAGGATCTTTACGCACCTGATCAGTGGGAGTATAGTCGCTCTGTTTCACAGTGTCAATCCTGTCCAGGAAACTAAAAAGAAAAAAGATATAACATTAACAACTGTCTAATATTTCTTCAACACTTCTTCATATTCAATAGGACTGATATGTTATTTGGAAGTGATGAGTAAACAGAGAGCTGGATTTATTCCAAACAAGTCAAGACAAGGAAGAAGTGTTAAGCACAACCCAGAATTTATTCATTGCCGAACAAGCACAAAGCATCCATTAAAAGGCATTGCCACGTGATTATATTTATCTGTCTCATACCATCCATCCCTAATAATCATTTTAAAAACTGTGATAAACCCAAGATATTTTATAGCAATATTGAACCAAAAGTTAATTTACAATGAAACACAATATTCCTGCATCTATATTTGCAAAACTTCACACACACATTTTTAAATCACCACACGACACAAGTCAACCATGGAGGGAAATAAATGGCAGCTGGCTCAATGTGCAGCTGTGGAATAAGCCAGCAGGGGGCGCATGTTTGTGCTGGAGATCAAAGCAGGCAGGGTTCTGAGTCATAGTGATCAGAGAGGCTCAGTCAGACACTGCTCTAGTCAATGGATCGGCTCTAGTGGGAGGAAACGGAGAGGGGAAGAGAGGGCAAAACAGAAGGAGGGAGGGGGATCGAGAAACGCTGTCTTAGTCAAGCTGCTATCCGGTGAAACGGCTGCAAGATGGTGGTGCGGCTCCAACTCGCCTCCTGGTTCTTTGTGCATGCAGCCGATATCTTAGACACTCGTCAAAAATAAACATATGCAGAAATTGATAATCGATGTCCCCAATGAAACGCTTCTCATTCAGAACTAGCTACTTTTTTATAGAATATCAATCATATGTATAATGATTATGATGATGACAAAAGACCATATAAATACAATTTTCTTTCTGTAATAGAATATTCTCAACTAGCTGACAGTTTTAGTTCCAACAAACAACAAAATATATATTTATTAGGGATGTGCGAGACTATTCGATTAAAGATACTGCTGCTGCTGCTAGTCAACTTTGAAATATAAAGCATAACATTAAATGTGCAAAAAAACCTAGTATTTCTGTTTAAATTACTGTCATGTTAATGTTACATCTTGAAATGAATATATTATTATTATTATTATATTATTATTTTGAAAAGTATATATCTGCAGCGGTAGACAAAATCATTTAATTTTACCTCAGGTTTTGCAAGCGTTGTTTTTTTTTCACTCGCTGCGGGTTCAGAGAAATGTCCACTCAGAGAATGAGCAAGATGAGGGAGTATTTTGAGAGCCTGTACACAAAACTTTCCCATTTTCTTCTATTGTCATGTCTAGTATTAAACTAGCTTATAGGCTTGTTATACTACAGGTTATGAGGGACAATATGGTATAACATTTTTATTAGATTAAACGCCCCATGAAATCAAAATTTAAGTTTTTAGCTTTTAGTATGAATGTTAGCCCTAAGATTATGAATAAGCTGGTGTGTGCCAAAACTGACAAAATTCACATTTAGGAGATATAAACTTACAGTCCCTCACTTCCACTAAAATGGATCACAGATTTTTTCCGCTTCTCATCACATCTTCTGTCCAATCAAATCCTCTCTAGAATCTAAAGCGTCCCGCCCCCTATGCTACAAACACCACCTGGCCAAAGCGACCGCTGACACGTCACGGAGCAATATGGGTTGGAGACGTGTGTTCGGTTCCTCAAATGCTCAAGTTTTATTCCATTTTCCAACTGTATGTTGGTTAAGAACGACATGGCTAGAATTTACTCACACCTCTACTATTGAATCCTCGGATTCGCTTCCATGGTGCTGTCAAGTACGAATTGCAGTCTGTGAGGTAAACGCTATTGGCTATTTGAAAAGGGGGAGGAGCCATTCAATATGTCCCGCCTTAGCTTCCTGTTTCAGTGGAAATTACGTCAAGGCATCATACAAAAGCTGCACGTTCCAAGGTACTTTAGTGGGCCTTTAAAGGAAAAACAATATGAATGAAACGTACTTGAAGAAAATACACTTAAATAATATAGTTGTCAGACCGTCAAACTTTTCATAAACAAGACTAGGCGTTTAAACCCAGTCAAACAACACCTTAACGTGCTGACTTATGTGGACTAACTTTTATTTGAGGAAATCGGTTAATAATAGGCTATTGGGTTTCAACTCCTGCGCTATTCAGTTGATTTTAATAAATATCTCTCTATAATGGCTAACGTTGCTTAAGTGAACGCTCAAGTTTAATATAAAATGATCATAATGCAAGGCAAGAACATCGTATGTGTCTGACCTATTTTTAGTTGCATTCAGTATGGGATTTGACTGTTCATAGATTAAGTAGTCTATTTCAAACGGATCGCATATGCAGACAGTCTCCGGGGGGGGCGGGTTAGGCTAGTCAACTAGACGTCTGCAAAATTTCCACTTAAACAGTATTGAAATTAGCCGTTGCGCACATCCCTAATATTTATGAAAATGAAATAGTTAAAATAGTTTTCACAGCAAATGACTTCTGGACTAGTTCCTTAAAATAAATAATTTAAAAAGACCTGAATCACAAATCTGCATCTTCAAAAGCACTAAAGAAAAGTCATTAAAGTATTGTAATTACAATCATTCAAATTTCTCACAAATGCCAGCGAAAGTGTAACGCCCAAATCAAAGCATGAGGGAATCAGAGACAGTGAGAGAAATCCACGCATGTGCATCCCCCACGTCCAAGTCCTACAGGAATGTAACATACAGGGTTGAAATGTGACAGCAAAGCTGTAGGTCCCACACACAGCAGTATGGACTGCACTAGTGTGTGTGTGTGTGTGTGTGTGTGTGTGTGTGTGAGAGAGAGAGAGAGAATGCATGCAACACGCACAGTAGGCCGTACAAATGAAAGTGCGGCATGTCACATGGAAGAGGGGGCATAACCAGAAATAAAAAGAAGCAAACACTGAAAGACAGACGGGATAAAATGCAGACAGACAGATGGCTGAGGCTTGCACAGACAGTTGTATTGTGACCGCAGCCGTTGTCTAACACCATATCTCAATTGTTGCCTTTCTTCCTGTTAATAGAATGATTCCAACAATAGCCCAGCCAGCTAGTCAGACATAATACAACTCATGCCCCTCTGGGTACAATAGTTGAGAACGCATACAGCCTCCGCTGTCGTAATGCCAAGCAGAAGAGACCACTATAGTTGCGACAGAGTATATATAGCCCTGCGCTCCAAATCCAGACTCAACTCGAGTGGAATTCGAGAATTCAAACGGCCGCACGGCAGGAAGTTTGTGAAATTGTTGCGCGTCGATGTCTGCCAACAGTTGCAGAGATTCTAGCTTGGAGCAGTGTATAGCACAGACACTTGAAAGCATGCGATACATGTTAAAAGTCTTAACACACAAGATGGATATTAGCACATATTGAGTTGTTCTTATAGCATGCAGTGTAGACATGATTAGGCAGCAACTTCAATTAAAATAAAATTGTAAAAACACTTCAAGCAGTAAATGGATGGTCTGGCCAAACACACACACACACACACACACACACATACACACACACACACACACACACACACACACACACACACACACAATGCATCACATGAGTCATATGACTTGGCCTACACATAATTTCTGTTCAGCTCCCTTTATTTATTATATAAAAAGTATACGGCTCACTCATGCTTTAAGCAATTCACAGCAGGAACAATGCAATAAAGCAAGTAAAAGTCTAGCAACATTACAATATTATATATATATCCCATATTTTTGTCCCATCAACCCTCAAAACATAGCATAAATGTTAAGAATTATTTTATTAGGTTGTCAAAGATTGTTTTATTAAACTGCATCTTACTAAACACTACACACAATCAACTCACTGTATTCATACTTTATTGACTACAAAAAGTGGATTCATTTTATATATAATAAAATCACCAAAAATGAAAAGAAAAAATACAGCCTTAAAATGTTGTCAATTAAAACATTTTAATCAATTGATTATTACTTCAGCTTTATCTTAAATATTGTATTTATTAAGATAACAAAACAGATTGCAGCAAAGAGTATACAATAGTTATTAGTGCAATGTAGTAAGCATTAAAGTATTTATACTTTCTCTACATGAAAAGCAGAGTTCACTGCAAATACAGTTTTTGAATGGTATCCTATCCACTGATATATTAGTTGTTTGTAAACCCCCCCCCCCCCCCTTTTTTTTTTACTTTGTCATTTTTTAGTTTCTCTAACTTTTTTTATACTTTCATCTCTGTTGCTTTCTCATCTAAACTATACAATTTTTTGTTATAATGCTTATTGTTTTAACACACACGGAGACTCTCTCTCACACACACACTTAGAGGAATCTAACAAGAATCTACTGACAACTTTTTTTTGGAGAAAATTCTAGTTCTGATATTAATTAAAATCATGAATTAAATTAGGCTAAATAGTGCGGTGCCATTTGTAAACCTAAATATTCTTAAATCACAGAAACTGGCTGTCTATGACAGCAATGATATTTGATTGATCCTCAGCAACTTTTTATTTTTCAAATGCATTCTGGACTGAACAGAAGACAGAGTTTGAGCCAAACAGCTGTTCTGGGAGAGACGCCGATGGCACCATCTAATCATTTATCAAATGTCCAAAATATTATATTTTTGGTGCATTGCTGTGTTAAGTAAGTAGTTACAGTGCTAAAAATGATTCAGACCTGCATAAACTTCTACAGTTGATAAAAGATGGCAAACAGTATCCCAAACAAACAAAAGCTTTCCTGATGATGAGAAACTATTACAGCATGTCTACACCAGACACGAGTGTGCGGCGTACAAAGAGTACGTGATGTGCAAACACTGCCCGGCTAATACCACAAACATGCAAAGTCACTTGGAACGCAATCACCCTGGCCTGATCTAATTGAAAATGTTTAATTTACTTAAAATGTTCAATTCAATTCACAGACTAAAAAACTTTTTGCACTGTTAACCGTTTAGACTTGAATAAAGAGAGAAAACCTGCACTTTATCGCATACGTGATCGGTTCCGGTTCGGAACGCACGTGATTCGTGGATTAATTGCAAAGTTTAACCATCATAGAGTGACAAAAACACATGCAAATGATAAACTAAGTCCTGTCAGTTTAAACAAGCACGAGACGACTGTTTTCTGTGCCGCACACACAGATGTGAACACCGCATTCAGGCCTCTTTCTCTTCTTTTGAGCTTAAACAGACACATGCACGCAAAATTAAGTCAAAATCCCTGTCTCAGCGAGTATCCTCGCAAACACAGTCAGTTATGCGTTATAAAAATTGAGAAAGAAAACGAATGCATATTATTTTGGATGCGTGCATTCGTCTTAAAGTGACAGCTGCCTAATATACCCGCAGCTTTCTGTGTCACCAACGTTAATCAAACAACAAAAGAGAAAACAAAAGAGAGATTGCATAGTCTTCACTGTATAAATTAAATATAATAATTAATACAGTGTTATTTTACACCTGATTGTTCAATGTCTGTACCTGAATACAGTTAGATTTACCTGGAAAACAAAGCACTGCTTATTTCATTTGTATATTTGTTCTATTGTATTTATCTATGCTTGTAATTTGTGTATTATTTTCTATGCAAATGCAATCTCAGAAAAAAAATCGCCCCAATCATTCTAGAATGATTCATTCTTTACAAATAGAGCAATTCAAATCCTCTGGTGAAATTGTTTTCATATCGCCGAAAGACAGTTTTTTCCAAAAATTCCAGCCCTAATTTGCAGTCACCAAAAGGAACTTAAATAAAAATTGATTATTTATTAGTTATGTTTTATAAATGATAAATACATGAAATCATTTCTGGAACTGAACAACTGAGTACTATTATTAATACTTAAAAACAAAAATATTTATATTTACAATGGAACACAGCGTGGAGCGTTTAAAATTTAATTAAAAAATACAAATATTTAAAATATGAATACAAAATTAAATAACGCAAGTCTCCTGATGACTAAAAAGTAAAGCCAAGAAAAAAAAGAAAACATGCAAATAGAAAAATCTATTCATAGAGAGTGCCGACGGTGTATTAACATGGAAAAGCTGATAATATCCTCATCGCTTACTAATCTGGTTAATGTTACAGCTCATCTAGTTAACAGTAGAGTATTAAGAGTGTGGATTAGGCAGCTTCCGGGGCCAATACAGCAAACACTCTTTAGGCTCAGTGTGTGTGTGTGTGTGTGTGTGTGTGCGTGGCACGATACGGTACAGAGGATATCTAACGGCAAGCCTTTCAGAAACAACAGTGGCGTTTAACAACAAACTTTTATTGTTTAAAAAAAATTGACTTGCATTGGTTGTGCCCGTTTTATTTCATCTGTTAAAAAATATATATAATAAAAAGGAAATACAAATAATAATAAAAATAAAAAAAGTTCAAATTCAACTTACAAAAAGATACCAATATTTATCTCAGCAAATGTTAATTCAACGTCATCTTGGAATTAATCGATAGCCTCCACCGCATTTTCTCTCTCTTACACACACACTTCTGTAAGTTTGGAACGCCAGAGTAAGGGAGCAGCAGAAACCGGGAGAGAGGGAGCGGTGGAAGAGAAAGAAAAGAGAGAAGGCTGTGTCTGACATTACAGCGGCGCTCCAAAAATAGCTCCCTGGCGCCCTGGCCTCCAGCTCGGTTGTCATAGCGACAGAACCACAGGCGCTATAAATAGACTATCAGCTCCAAATCTTGTGTGACTGGAGAGAGGCCAGAGAGAGGGAGAGACAGACAGAAAGAGAAAGAGTGAAGAGAAAAAGAAAGACAGAGGGAGTGGAGCGATAGAGAGAGAGACAGAGAGAGAAGGTGGAGAAGGGCCAGTCCAAAAGAGAGAACGAGAGCAAAAACAGGTCTGGTTTCGCAAAAGAGGGATAGGGGAAGAAAAGGGAGAGAAAGAGAGACGCTCGAAGAGACAGAAAGAAACATGGCGGATGGTTCAGGAATTTTTTCTCTCCATGCACTGGGCTTATGTTTAGGAACTACGTACAAGCAAGAATGCAATGTTTATCTGGTTTACAAAAAGCTTGTAGAATATATATTTTTGTATATATGTAGTAGTAGTATATATATATATATATATATATATATATATATATATATATTTTTTGCTTTCTTTTAAAATAGACAACCTTAATGAAACATGTTTTCCTCTCTGAAACGCATGCAAGCAAGAATGCAACAATTCTTTGGTTTCTGAAAAATAGAAACCTTTTTATTTTAGAAACCTTCAGCTTTCTCTGAAAACAGGCAGCCATGAAACATTTCATGATCTTTACAAAATGCACATCAAGAATGCAACATATCTCTGGATTACAAAAAAAAAGTTTGTAGAAAATTCTTTCTTTTTTGACTTTTGCTGAAAACATAACCCCAATAAAACTTTTTAGATTATTTTTTTTTACCACAAAAAGTATCTCTGGTTTACAAAATGATAGATAGCTCCAAGAAAACATTGTTTCTCTGTACTACACACATGAAAATTATTGCATGTTACCACTTGAAATCATGTATTCATGTCATTTTGTAATGCCAATGTGTGTGAACAGCTTGTAACGAAACTTAAAAAATAAATAAAAACGAGACCTTCCCTGACTTCCTACGTTTTCTATGAAAGACTGATTTTTATTTGAAGGACTTGAGCCGTTTTCACCGGGATTCACAAAGGATGTGACGATTACGCGCAGTCCAGAGAACCTCTCTTCCATTTAGTGACTGGTGAAATGAATGCTTATACAATATTCAGGATAATGCCGAAAGAGCTATTCTGTACTGTAGGGGTGTGCGATAGGGCTGGGCGATATGGCCAAAAAATCATATCTCGGTAATTTTTGGTTAAATGGCGATATGCGATATATATCTCGGTACTTTTTACGTTTTTCTATTTGGATAAAGAAAATCTGTATTTATTTAAAAAAATGTTTTTTTTTTCACATTCTGCCCAATGATATCCTACAAACAATGTTGATATTGAAGGATATGGAAACAAATATAGTGAATGTAATGTAGGCTATGCAATATATTATGTGCAAAAAAAGATTTTGTTTTTAATTGACTAAAGGCTAAACTAAAAATGAAAATAAAAACAAAAGCACAAACTAATTATATCAGCCTTGATTACCCCATTATAATGGTCACTTTCATAAAAATATACTTGTAGGTTTAAAATTCCATATATAGTACATTTATTGTCTCCAACAACAAATATTTTAGCAATATGTTAATTTTAGTCAGAATTATTGCGCTACTCTTCTATTGTGCTCGTCTGTTTGACGCGCATGCGCGCGGCGGCGCTAGTTCACAGAAGCTTGCATTTTAGCGGAGATTCGCTTGCAGAAGCTCGTCCTTTACTGACAGTGAAATGGACATATTTGTTTGACTCTAACATTTACAGATGGAGAATATACCTGTAAAATGTAAGTTGAGCACTGAGGAAAGCACCACATCTCAAACGCATTAATCAGCGCAAGTATTTATCTGTCAGTCAGCAACAGTATCTGTCAGAGGATCTGACAGGACAAGCTGTTTTAAACTCGTTAACTATATCTTAGGCTACCAGTTATTTTGAAGCCCTTAATATAAGCTTGTGTCATGTTTAGGACAAATTGTACTATGTAGCTAGCTACTTTCACTGCAGCAGCTCACACTGCGACCTCCGCTATTTTTCAGATGTGCTCATATCAAACTACTGTATCGATATAAACGGTATTGCCTCATTCCATATCGTTTAAAAAAAGTATAGCGATATATCGTACAAACTCGAAATACCGCCCAGCCCTAGTGTGCGATATCACGATTTTTGATCGTGGACGATAAAAATGTCTCCACGATCTGCTTTTGAAGAAATATCGTAGTATCGTGCTACAGTGCATTATATCAGTTCAGTTCTGGCGCCTCCGTCTCAACATACTGTACAACGCGACGTACTTACACATCACACGTTAATGCAAAAGTTCATTATTCACAAAAGTTCATTATTTGCATGTGCTTTAAAGCCTTGCCGGTTAAACGTTTCATTCGCGTGCTGATGCGCTGTTCTAATGGTGTGTTCACACCGAACGCGAATTTAATTATTTGCGCGAGTAGATTACATACAAAGTCAATGCAAAGACGCGAATAGCAGGAACGCGCCGGGCGTTGTGAATGACGCGAATTGGGCGACGCGTTTGACGCAAATGTCTTCCGCGCAAGTTGAAAAATTTTAACTCGAGCGAATGTTCAAGCGTCTAACTAGACGCGATAGACGCGTATTTGATGCTCTATTCGCGTTCAGTGTGAACACACCATAACATGCGCTTTCCTGAGCGCGTACACCTGCAATAAAAGCCTGTCAAACAGCGCCTGGTTACTGGACTAAGTTATCTTTGGAGTCTTATTGTGCTAATACCGTCAAATACACACAAGGTTTACATAAACACAGTTGGTTATAAGTTAAAGCAAACATTTGAGAGAAAATCGAGTGCGTGTCATATATGCGTGCCGGTCTTAAAGTGACAGTAACGTTAGCCTATAGTAAACATGCTGCCGCTAGTCCTTAAAGTAATAGTTAGGGTTGGGTATCGTTTGAATTTGAACGATCCCGATTCCTTGTATCGATTCCGGTTCCGAACGATTCTCGATTCCGATTCTTTTAAGAGGCAGGGTCAAAAAAGTTTAGGATATTTTAAATGAGCTAGCTAACCAACGGTCTTTCTGAAGGAAATAGTCTGACCTTCTCCATTAATTTTAATTCTATGAACTTTTTACTTTTTATGAACTTTACTATGAATTTCTCACAGGGCTGTTTTCAACTACAATATAAATATCAACAAATCTATGAACTTGAATATAAATATTATAAATTATGAATATATTTTCACATGGCTACACTTTCCTCAAGAGAACTTTATTTTGGAAAACACATTTACACATGAGTGTATGATGCTGCAGGTACTTAAACATGTTACCGTGCTCCCACTGATGGGCTAACCTGGTGCAGAATACCAAATAAACAATAAGAAACAACTTGTAAAACCTTCGTCATCTGGCGAGGAGAGAGCAACCAGCTAAATAACCTGTGCTCTGAACGGCGTCAAGAGCACTTTTGGAACATATCCATGCCTGCCCTTGGTCTGATGCTGCGGTCACACCAGACGCGAATGGAGCGTCTGGCGTGAGTGATTTCAATTCTTTTGGTTTTTACGCGCGTCAATTTCGCTCTTGACGCGTGAATGGATTCAAAGTGTTCAAGCGTATAACTAGGGTTGGGAATCGTAAGAAATTTTTCGGTTCCGGTTCCGATTCCGGTTCCGCCAAACGATTCCGGTTCCCATTCAATAAAAATTATTAAAACAACTAATACAAATAGTATTTCTGATACTTGTCAAATGAGTTTAACAGACTGGCAATGTCAACAAATGCAACATATTATTTAGCAATAATTTTTTCTGAAGGAAAATAAAAAATGTTGCATTCTCAAGGATAATTTGGGACCTCTCCTATATCTTATTGTATCTCCAGCAGTGGAATACCCTCTCAGAAGGGGTAGAATATGCTTGAACACACATGTAAGATCCAGACAGGTGAAACATAATATTTTTTAAAATCGGTTTGAATGATTGATTCATAAAAACTTTACTTGTTTCCTTACTGGATTAAAGTGCTCTAGCAGTTAATAAACAGAAATGCATGCGTCTTGCGGAAGAACATTGTAGCCGGAGCTACTTCTCTATATTTATGTCTATGACGCGGGTGAGTCACGCAGGCACTGGGCTACTCCGCAGCAGTGCCGAACCGACCAGTGTAAAGTAGTCCGAGTTTAAACGCTTATTACAGCCTTACCTTAGTGATTCAGGATATGACAAAAACACGTTTCGAAAAAAGGCATTCATGATGTAATCGCTCATTATATACATTTTGTAAATTCTGAAGCGAATTTTCGTTATTTGAAGCGACTTTCAAAAGGTGATTAACTGTTTTGGTTGCTACAGTAGACATCAGTGTTTATTCTCGAACTATAAACTTTTATCTCAGTACTTCTGTGATCATTTGAATATTTTTAACACAGAAATATCGATACTGTGTTGTTGAAAAGACTGAAAGTAAAGCTAGCTGTTTCATGTAGAACTGCTCTCTCTGGGTCAGCGACAGCGCAAACAGATTTGAATGTCCCGGTGTGAAGTTTTTGTCATTTAGGAATAAGATCGCGTGAGTGTTTGAATCGAGATCGTTTAAAGATTAATGGTGCAGCTCTACTGTCTTTATTCTATCTCTCTGCGTTGATATCTGACGCAAAAAAAAAAAAAAAGTAACTTGTTATGTATACGAATAGCGCGAGGGACAGTGCATTCATTACAATTTTAATATTCATGTGGTGAGACGTCGCTATTAAAGGATAAGCTCCCAGCACTTCGTCCACACATCGCATCAGAACCGTTTTCGGAACCGAAACTCAGGAATTTCGCACGGTTCCGGTATTTTTGAAAAAACACTACCGGTTCTGCATAAGAACCGGTTCTCGGTTCCCAACCCTACGTATAACTAGACGCGGTAGCCGCGAATTTGACGCACTATTTGCGTCTGATGTGAACGCAGCATTAGGACGACTCTCGAGTTGCTTCGCTCGGTTATGCCAATACCGGTGGACGCTTCGTTGGGGTTCAGCGGTTTCTTCTTCCGGTCGGCGGAATCGAAACTAGGAATCGAAATTTAAACTTTTGAACGATTCCGGGAAAATTGCAAAGCTAGTCCCGGTTCCAATCAATACTCGATATCTAAGCCTAGGAATAGTTCACCCAAAAATGTTAATTCTGTCAATTTACTCACCCTCATGTTGTTACGAACCTGTATTAAAATAATGTGGCTAACCAAAAATTTGGGAAAAAAATATACTATGGGAGTCAATGGGGACCCGCAACTGTTTGGATACACACATTCTTCAAAATAACTTTTATTTTCAACAGAAGAAATAAATTTATTTGGGTTTAAAACAACTTGAGAGAGTAAATAATTAAATAAACAGAATTGAAATAAATTACAATTTTCATTTTAGTGGGAACTATCCCTTTGTTAATGTTAATTAAACAACAAAAAGCAAAGAGAAAATCACTCTGCTCTTGACTGAGAACTTAGTAGCTTTAATAAGAATTAAAGCATAATTTATATAGTAAAGTCTATGTAGTGTTTTATTTTAAAAATTGTTCATTAAATTTCTTTCTTGAATGCTACTGTTAAATGCACCTGTAGCTGAAAAAAATAAAAGCAATGTTTATTTAATTTGTATATTATGTTGTGTAAAGTGTATATGTAATGTGCATCTTTGTTCTTATTTTTTAATAACAAAAACAAAAATGACAGATTTTTATCTTCGCCACTTTGGCCTAAATGTCTACCATTCTTTTTTTATTTTATATTTTGTGATCTTGTAAGGCTTTGTTTGTAAAATAGAGACATTAGTTTGGCTGTAATGCTCAGTCACTTGCAAAATATTAAAACCAACATGCAAAAAACAATCCTGATAAAATCGTGAATCGCGATTTTCTTGAAAAAAAAAAACGTGATATATTTTTTGCCATAGACGCACACCGGTTACATCACAGTTAGAGAACAGACACTACACTTATAAACTAAACAAGTCTGCTCAATTTAGCGTGAGCCGAACGAGTCGCAGATCAGCAGCAGGAATCATGTTTCATTTATTAGCACGGTGTATGCCGTGCTTATTCGTTTTGTTAATAAAAGTTCTAGGTTTAATATAAGAGAGTTTGTCAATGTACTGTTTTGTTGTGTTTTTCACTAAGAATAATAATGAACCCACCATTCAAGCAATTCCTGCTAATTTGAAAGCAAAAGTAAAATGCGCACGGCCGCTTGGGCATTCACAAGCGATTGAAAGAGGTGGAAAATAGGGAAAGCACCAACATGCGTTTTAATTACCTCATCTGTTGACATGATGCCGGTGAATTGCAGAGCTGGTACAAACATATCCATATCGCTACGGTGTCGCTAATAACAAGGGTTTCTGAATTCAACACAGGCCCTTTAACTGAAAAAATAAACCCTAATAAAAATAGACCTCTACCCACTGGATTGACACTTAAGAAACGCAACAAAAAATGGAATGCAACGTTTCTGCAATGTAATTTCTTTTCTTTTTTCACCTCTGTGCAGAAGATTTTTTTTTTTTAAATATAGTAAGATGTTTTTTGTTTTTTTTTACTTTCTCTGAAAACTTTAAACCCTTTCATTATGCAAGTAAAATGCGAACTAGCAAGAACATTTCTCTAGTTTCCAAAAATATAGAAAGCTCCATGAAAATACTGTCCGCATGCTTTCTATAATAATAGATGTGCAATAATAAAAATGTCTTTTGTTTTCTCTATTTGAACACCTCTTGCACACCTGAACAGTTGCAGGCAGGTGCGTTGGATACAGAATATAAAACAAAAGAAAAATATCCTGCATACTGCTGTTGCCTGCAAGAAATCCCATTTTTACTTAGATAGCAACATTTCAGTCAAAAAGACCTTTGTCAGGAATTAAAAAAAAAAAACCCATGGACTTGATTTGCATTTACAAAGTGTAAACAGGCAGGAATGCAGCATTTCTCTGTTTTATGGAAATATAGAAAGCTTGTAGATAACATCAAAGGAAAAAAAATTTCTTGTCTCCATACACTGTATTTATGCAAACGAAATGCAAAAAAGGAGGAATACAAAGTTTCTTTAGTTTATGAGAACAGAAAGCTTTGTGTAAAGAAAATATTGCTTTATACGCAATTACACACTCGTCCTGAATACACTAGAACCACAAATAAACATTTCTTCTCTGGTTTACAAAAATACAGAAAGCTTGTAGAAACAGTCATCTTTCTTTGATAATATATACATGCTTCCTCTGAAAACAGCATAACCCTAATGAAACCATTCTCATTGGTTTTTTTTCTATCTCAGCCATTTTCTGTGACTGCAGTGACACTACTAGCAGATGCAGGAAAAACTAGTAAGGAAAGGGGGAAAAGAAATGTTGCGGGATGAACAAAAACTGTGATAAGTCTGTATTATTCCCTTGCTTTTTGTAGTGATTTTTGTTCGTCTCCGCATCAATGATAACATTATTGAGCCCACAATACTGCTGCAGCTTGAACATACAAAGAAACGGAGATGAATGAAAACTCTAACGCATACACACACACACGTTCAATATGGACACATGGCCATGTGACAGGAAGAGCCTTGAAAACGCTCAGACAGAAAAATGAGCTCATAACACAGGACGAGCAGTTGACAACGCTAGTTTTCTTGCTGAACGCGTGTGCGCGCTTGAAACAGCACTGTCATTCTCCTCCGTCCCTCTTTGCAGTCGGGGAGGTTGGGAGTTGCCCGCCAAACCCTCGCAAGTAGCCACCATTATCACTTCAAGATCATTTTTCTCCTCCAAAAGGAGAGATGGATTATTTGCAAAACTTGCGGATCTTCTCTGTCTCTCAAAGCGTCTCCTTCTGCTGCGAGTGAGTGAACCAGAGAGTTAAAAATAGCTCGCTCTCTCTCTCTGCACTACGTTTACATAAGCGTGGGGGGGGGCACTTCCGGTTTAAACGGCTCAGCCCAGCGTCTGATCCACGACAACCACCAGTGGATGCGGGAGAAGACAGGACACACGCACACATATGCGCCATAATGCAGGAAACCTTTCAATGTATACCCAACCGTGTTCAACATTCATACTTCCATGTCTTCTTAAAGAGTCTATCTGTCTAGCACTCATCAGTCTCTCTTTTTCACGTTCTGTCACTTCTGCCCTAATCACATTTCTATTTCCCTCCCTCTTGAATGCATAAATCCGTCCGATACATGCAACGTGCTAAGAAAGTCACGCAAACAATTTTACATCAAGTCAAGAGAGTCGAGTGTTACCAATCTGACCAACTATTACATGTACATTCCAATGCGAATCAGCTTGGTTAAAATTGCTCTCATTTAGCTTTCAAATACTAATAATTCTGCACAATTAAAAAGCAATTCAAATTAATCAGAATACTCACTACTGTGCGCAGTCGATCAGTTGATATTCGTTGGATCTTTCGAAGCAAGCTCTCACCCCTTCATCCTGCCACAGGGTCTTTGTGTGTTCATAAAATTCCTGTTGGGAAGAGAAGTGGAAGAGAGGACAAACCCATAAACTAGCTGTTGGAATCCAGGCAAATCTTTTACACCTCTGTAGCTTGGCCACATCATTTTTCTCGTTAGAGCATGCTAACCTGTATAAAAATAAAACCCACCACCACTGACTGGTCCATTTCAGGCATTTCAGTCCATTTCAATCTGATTTTTTTTTTTAAAAATTGTCATTTAAAAAAAACTAGTTCAGATTGTTTTTTTCCTCCAGATTTTAACAGAACAATAACAAATAAAAAAATTAATTGTATAGGAATTCCGAGGACTAAACAAAATTTCTAATCAGGAATGTCATGTCAGTGAATACACATACATCACAAGTACACGAGTTTACGGGGGAAAGAATTCTTGATTCCCAACCCGATTTAAATGTAAACCAAAGGAAAAATGCTGTGTCCAGAATTTTTCCCAAAAGAAATTCTGGACTAAACCGCTCAATTTATGTGGATTAGTTTAACGGTCTCATTATGAAATTTTTGACGCGTCAAAGTGTCAGTTGTACAGAAAGCTCTCAGATTTCATCAAAAAGATCCTCGTTTCTGTTCCGAAGATGAACGAAAGTCTTACGGGTTTGGAGCGACATGAGGGCGAGTAATCAATGACTGAATTTTCATTTTTGGGTGAACTATCACTTTAAGACCAAAGTTAATGTGGGTGGGAATAATTAACACAACATGCTTTTTCTTTTTTATTATTTGTGCAAATGATCTCCATCCTATGCACTTTTTAATAATACAGCAGAATTTTATCATTTACCGTATTTGCCAAAAAAATAAGTCGCAAAGAGCATCATTCGCACCAGGTCAAACTTGCATTGTTGAGGAAAACACAGACACAAGTCGCATCAGTGTAAAAATCACTTTTTATTATTAGCCTAAATAGGAAATATTGTAAAATACCGATAAATAAAATGAAAAGTTAAACATTATAAACACTATTAACATGTAGGCCTTTTTTACTTCCCCTAACTCCACAAACAATCCTTTCAATTACTGGTATTCAGAACAAAACAAGAATTAAGTATAAAGTAAAAAATAAATTAGTGACATTCACCTAAAAGCGTTGGGCTTGCACACCTTTCATTCGGTCCAAAATGTTTTCATATTTGCGATGTAACACCTGGATGCTAAACTATTATTTATGTAAAGAAGGCTTTGTACTTCAGACAAGAAATAAGCGGAGAAATAAGTTTTGAATAACAGCAAGTCGACAGTAGGGGGATGACTGACCGGCACGGCCTTCATATTGTACAACAGACAAATTCAATTAAGCAGAATAACTTTTTGTGTTTAATTTACTGGATTTTATTTTGATAATGAACGGGCAGCATGATGTGTGTGGGCGTGAGGCATCGACGCAATCACTTTCCTCATAGCAGCGGAAACAACTTAATACTCTGTCATTTATGGTCATACAGATAAGAGCAAGATATTTAAAACAGACAGTAAAGTGTATTTTAATTTGTGTATATTCAAAATGTCATGCTATTGTAAAATAAAGAAAACAAACAGGATCCGCTTTCAGCCGTCTCAGTTTAAACATCTTTCTGGAGCACGTCACAAAAATGAACCAAAACACTGCGATTACTTGACGCACAGACATGAGAATTATATCTAGAAACCTTTAGGTGCCTAATTATTAAAAGTCTACGTTTTGGTCGGCGCCGATAGCCTCGTGGGCAAGTGCGCCGACATGCAGCACCGTTGTGCTTCAGGCAACCCGAGTTCGAGTCCCAGCTCGTGGACCTTTCCCGTCCCCCCTCTCTCACCTCACTTCCTGTCTAGCTACTGTCCTATCCTAATAAAAGGCAAAAATGCCCAAAATAAATCTTTTTGTCTACATTTTGATTATTTGACGTTAAATGCATTATACAAGTCTGTATATAATATATAAATATTGGAGGTAGATGTTAACATTATACGCATCAGTTAAGCTCTTCTGCTTTCTTCTTTCGGATAACATGCATAACATTTTTTTTTTTTTACATTTAAATCACCAAACAACATACGCACCTCATGTATAACAAAAGCCACATTTATAGAGGAGTTCAAGACAGAACTAAACGGTTCTGACCACCCACTGTGATTCAGATGTGGTGGTGAAATATGAATGAGCATTTGAAATGAAAGAACTTCCAATAAAAGCAGGACACAGACAGCTTTTCCACCTTTTAAAGCTGTTTATATGTAGTGCCCATAATGGCACGAACATGAACAGCAAAGGAGCAGGGACAAAGGAAGAGCGACACCGTGGTCCCAATAGGGAACATTACTTGATCTTTGTTTGTGTGTTTGGAAATGGTAGCATTAACTTTGGCAAAACTCCTTTAACATAAAGTAGTGCCACTACACTGTTAAACATGTAGGACAGAGCCACACACTTGAGAGTCACGCCACCCACCAACTCTCACTGCTCTTACCATAAACATTTATTTTGTGGGTATCTGAATTTTTGTATCATGCTAGTTTATGATTCAACTTTTTGTTTCCATCATTCAAAAATGTTAATGGAAATCTACATGTGGCATTAAATATAACAGTAAAATATATAAGTAGGCTAAAACTGTTCTGCATTATTATATAAATGAAAATGTAAAAGTACCATACTTTTGAGTATTTCAACCGTTTTTACTGGTGTTTCTAACATCAAACTTTTTGAATGCACTTGGCAACAGTGGCTGTTTGGTAAAATGACAGATCCTCTTACTAAAAAAAAAACATTATTGAGATGTACAATGAAATGGCAAAAAAGAAAAACACATAAATTTTTAGCTATTTTGCCCAGCCCTAGCATGAGTAATGCTAAAGCATTTTGTGTGCGTTATTTTTATTCATCTCATCTACATCTGTTTTTCTCTCTGTCCTTATGCTAATACTCTTCACCAGTTTCCTCCTAGCTCGATAGCTTCACGGGAAGTTTATTTTTTAATAGAAATATTACAACTCAGCCATGCAACAGTGTTAAAATAGCAGTCATTTACAAACAATGGGACTTTACATCCTAAAGTGACATGACTGAGTTATAAATGTCAATAATTGCTTTGCTTTTTATTTTTGTCTCTTGCTTGCAACACAATCAACCAGTCAGACTGGTTCCCAGCGGGCCCTGGGGCCACCGAGGGAGGGAGAGAGAGAGAGAGAGGGTGGGGCACTATCTTCTTTGTAGTAACGCTAAAACTCCAACCACTTCCTGCATTCAATTCTGAAGTTTAACAGTTAACGATCAACTCGGAATCACGCAGTCATCCAGACGATCCGGTGACATATCCAGTTTTTAGGTGTCAAAAATTCCAATTCGTTGTTTTCGAGAATTCTAGTAATGTTCATGTAATGATGTAGCTAACTATTTAAAACCTTGCCTAAACCAGCAGGTGAGCTGTTTGTGTTCTCTATTTTTAAGTCCATAGGGCCACCAAGTTTGAGTCACCCGTAATTAAATCTTGAGCTGGCCCATTGGCGCAGGTCAGGGCGGCTCTCCACTGCCCTTTCCCTAGACACAGAGCACCTGTCTAGGTGATGAGGGAGCAGGGAGGTCCTGGGTGACCAGGTGTGTCTCTCAGGTGAGGCCCTCTTAAGGGAGAGTTTAGAGGTTATTACAAGTAATCAGTCGTAATGAACGCCACACCATTACACCCGAGAGTCACAGGTACACACACCCACATTTCCCTCAGGTGGGGTTCTTTTTCAATTCACCAATGTGTTGTCCCCAAGCAAAGAATCGCTGCTAATCATAATTGCACAAAGCACACCATGCAATACGACGGAGGAGAACACTCAAAACAAACTTGTGCGGTCTGACAAGATCCACGACAATTAGCCAGAAACGAAATGCATGTAACACTTATTTTTTACATGTACATACAGTGCTCACACACTTCTTTGCCTTTTCTACATTTAAACTTGATCTGTCTTTCATAAAAAAAAAAAGTCATGTTTTTTATAACTAAATACGTCTGTTCAGCTGAAAAAGGCGGAACGTAACACTGAGACGGTGCAAAGACTCTGGGGTGATAATACCTTTCTACTCACCGTTGTGAACTCAAAGTCCTTCTGATTGGCCAAGTTGAGGATGTAATCAATTCGAAATTTATTTGCTTGACAGGCTAACTGAACTGAAGGTACCAACATGGACATTGCCGTCACAATAGTCTGTAAAGGAACAAAGACAGTCAGAGTTTCAGTTGAGTTCACATTTGTACATGTTGAGATTACGAGTTCAACTCAAGAACCTTCAACACTTACCTCTATAGCTTCTTTTATATTATTCTTGATGTCTTGAATTTTCTGTTTTTTCTCTCTGTAAAAAAAATAACAACGCTTGGTTACTTCAGATCAATTCATTTTTAGGAAACGTAATAAAATAGCTTTACCCCCGGTTTCATAGACAAGGCTTTAGCTTAGTCCTGGACTAAAATGCATGTTTAAACTGCATTAACAACTTGGTATGTCATAACTTGTCATAAATGGTATGAATTAAATAACTTAATACTACTTAGGGTTGGAAGTTACAACAACTTTTTTTTTTTTAAATCACAGTATGAATCATTTCATATCATTGTAATACACCACAACAACAGTATTTTTGCTGGAAATTCAACCAAAAATGGTTTTATATTCATATTATGAGTTGAAGTCTATGTTTGAATAATCCATTGAATTAAATGGCCTACTTTACAAATTAAGGTGCTTTATTGCTATAATTACTTTCTCTTTATGATGTCGATAATAATAAGTCTCACATTATAGAACACTGGAATTAAAAACAAAAGACTTGTAACTAATATTATAAAACTGACAGTTCAGACATTCTTATTGGACGAGCTGCAATGGCTGCAAGTTGTTATAAATTAGCAAAAATACAAACGTGACCATACATAAACTGAATACCATATTAAATGCATGTAAATTATGTATTCATGCACAAATATATCGACCACAGCTTACATGGTATAACTAAATATCTAACATTACACAAACCACCAAGCCCTAGCATTAATAATTCAGGTTTCCTGACTTTTTAGTAATCAACTTATAACTTCTTGTCTTGTTTCTGAAACCAAATTTTTACCTATGTCGAAATCCTGATCCATATTTTGGTAGCCTCTGTAGTATTTTTGCACACCTCTACTACACTGATCGAGGAGTAGATTAGTGTACTAGTGGATTATAGCAACTTTACAAAAGGTAATATCAAAACTGGTTTTAGACCATCCAAGCTAGATAGTAACTTTTTGAAATAAAGTCAGCATTTAATTATAATGGGATTTTCAGTGAGCAATATTCATAGTACATTAATAAGAAGTCCTATCATGAAAGAAAAAGCACTGCATTTCACAATAAATAGATATACACTAAGGTTATACATACATAGATCACTCTGAAATATATCAAGAGGACAACACAATAACATAAGGCACACCTTTACCACAATAATTTGACGATTTGTCAACAAGACGATGTTGCACTTGCCAACAAAATGGCATGATGAATGAAACGGGGTTTGTTTATGCTATATTTCATACTTGACTGTATGCTGTTTATGGACGCAATAAAAAAACTAGTCTTGAGTTTAACTTAAGCAGAATCAAAAAAAGTACATAGATGTGAAAGCCATACTTACTCAGCATTGAAGCCATTGACATGTAAAATGCGCATCTGTTTGACTATGGTGCTTTTCCCCGATTCTCCAGCCCCTGAGAGATGAGCAAAAGAAAGATATAAATCACAAGGGATGTGGGAAAGGGGGGGTCAGATATCACCTGATTCAACAGGAATAATTCATTACATTTCACAGTGGCATTTCTTTTATAAGACAAACTAAACAGCAAATTCCTACTAAAATCCAAAGCACAAACTGTTTATGAATTATATTATTATTATCATTAATAATGCCATCATAACAATCATATTCATAAATAAATGCAAGTAAACCTAAACTAAAAAGTAACTGGTAGCTATCCATCAAATTAAATACAAATTAAATAAATAAATGAGAACCTTTATCACAACACATATTCTGTTACCAGGCTCCAATTGTGTCAAATAATTGTGTCTGTTTGCATACAGGAATTGCACTTTTGTGCTCCAATTACACTGGTACACATCCCTAAATCATATATCATTACGACACACTTCAATCATGGGTATCTACATATATACCCGTTTCCTCACTTAAATACCAGACATTATGATTTAGAGTACTTCGCTATGTTGAATACATTGGATTTTGATTTAGAACAGGGTACTTTTAGGCCATGTGTGTATAGCTCAAGCATGCTAAACAAATAGGTTGTTGGAGAACTGAGTTTGATCAAAGTAAGTAAGACCAGACCCGTCTCTTAAACAGAGACTAAATCAAATCAAACCAATGTTAAAACATTTTCATGCCTGGCTACGAAAAGTCTATGAAGTTGAAATGCTTGATGATTACATCAGACTCAAGGTAGCAAGGCAAGTAGTGTTAGACAGACCAATATGGGTTTTTTAATGGCCCAATATCTAGAGGAACAGAGTGGATGAAATAATGCTGATATAAACATACTACAGATTAATGAAAGCAAATAAGACAATTTCTATCATTTTTTTCAGTATTTACTCAATTCACACAAAAAAAGTAAAAAACAAAACAAAATGTGTATCATTTATCAGTAGATTTTTGGAAATGACAATATAAGCGAAATTACCATTTCTATTAATCGCCTGGTTAATACAACGGTCTAGAACTAATCTAAGATATGAATGTTAAAAGCATATGAAAAAAAATATATATTAAATGATCTAATCAGTTTGTTTCAAATTAAAAGTGTTAAAGGGGGAAATATAATTATCAATTTGGGGATGCCCAGAATGTTAAAACATAAAATAGAACTATGCAAACAACCCTCCATATAAAATACCAGAATGATTCCAAATGTCTTGAGATATATTGAGATATGTCAAAAAGTGATGCACTAATCTCCCAAACAACTTAATTCAGAAATGTTTATATAAAGTTATTTTATTTCTATCTACATGAACGGGCAACATTGTTACTTTAGTAGAAACAATCCTAAACTCCTGAACACACAAGCCTACAGAAACACGTAATGTGTTTGCATACATCTCTATGAGATATTTGTAAGTGGATTATAAAATCATGTGAGACCAAACATTTCCATAATGCAAACCGTATTGAACACAAATCAGATGGGAATAAATGAATGAATGAAGAGATTGAGTGGTGTTAGATGAAGCACCACAGGCCTCCAGCCCTAGCCCTGAGGTGTCCACTACTAGGGCACAGGAATCCCAATCGAAGCGCGTGTACCTACATCACTTACCCGAACAAATGAATCAAATTCTCACAAAACGCTACGTGTGACAGACCCCGGTGACGTCACACGCCTCAGTCCAGCAGTGACAGAGGAACCTCAGCTTTCAGACCAACCTACCTAACAGTAGTAGTCGATGAGTTGCCCTGTAGATCTGTTTGTCTTTCTGGAGCTGTTTCTCTATCTTTTTGTTAGCTTCTCGCTGGGCCTTCTCCTCATTTCTCTGGTCCTCAGTTTTACTGTTGCCCAAACAACCCATTTTCCCGAAAACCCAAGAAAAGTTTTGTTTTGGGGTGGGGGGGAGGTGAATCTACCGTATGAATAAATGATCCAAATTCCTTGATTGGCCTCCGATCAGAACACTTTGATGGAAAACCGGGACATTTATACTTGTATGCACATGACTCCCCTGGATTTAGTTGATACGGGCAGGGGGAGCACGGGGAAATATGAAAGCTAAGTTATGGGTGACTAGTATTGGCGAGAATAGGTGCTGGTGAAAACACACTAGGCCAGCCTACAGACGGCCGAGTCCTGTCGAGCGCTTGCTGCTATAAAATATGAGATTTCTGTGTATGGATGTGCATCCAGCGAAGCCTTCGACGTTACATGAAGGATTTCGGCTTTCCCACGACGGCGATTTAGCAAATTTCCCGTGGCGAATCCATGGTCGGTGTCCCGATATAACGACCGACTCCTATTAAAATCATGAATAGCTCCACAAAACGCGATTCTTTTCGGTATCTTGCTGTCGAATCCGTTCGCCGATGCAACGACACGGGCAGAACGAGATAGAAAGGGTGGCTACAAATTAAAAAAATAAATATTTCCACCAAAATGACGGCATGTGGATCATTCCGCCCAGCGCCGTGGCCGACATGAACCTTTTAACTCCGTTACGAAACGACGTTTGTCTGCGAGGAAAAATACGGTGGTGTTGCTGAAAAATTCCCCTCAGATTGACGCTATTTTCCCTCCTGTTCTGCTTATGGTGACTGATCGCTTTTTTTCGGCTTGTCCAAATCAAACGAGGCCCTTCGCCGTCTTCTCCGTTACTGTAATTTGAATTTCTGCTCACATCCGTAGGCTTTGCTTTGACGCGAGCGGCGATCCTTAACGGTTCTTACAACCGCAGATGCAAATGTGACCGATTCCGTCGATATTTCACCGGTTATCGCAGTCCGAGTCCGCTGTCAGGCTACGCTTTGTATCCCTCTTGAATTCGGGTGGTAGATCATGTGCATTTGGATACGTGAAGATAAATCCGATACCACAACGACACCGATGGATCCCCTACGGACGGAGCGCGTTGAACCCCCAATTGTGGCGAATGAATCCTTTTCGAGGGTGTATTTTTAGCGATTATTTCCTTTTCTCAGTGAATTGTACATTGAGATAGAGAGAGCGTTGAAGAGATGGGTGGGGCAAACAGCTCTCATTGAACCCTGAGTACGGGCTAATCACATGACAGCCAGAAAACGTCAGCAAGCGGCGATTCTGCGGAGAAAAGGCGCCCTCTTTGAAGACATGAATCATACGTGATAAAGTTCGCGATTCACCCGATCCATCTTTGACTATTTACAGTTATCGCTGGTTATATGTAGGCAGTGCGATATACTCTTATGTTTAACGGATACGTTTCTGAACCACAGCTTCAACTTTAAATTATGTAAATATGCACATCTTGCATAGGGATTGGGAACCGAGAACTTATTCCGTTCAAAAAAATGGCGGAGGCGATTAATAATTGTTAATGAATAATGGTTCTTGAACGTTCATTGTCCATCCGAGGCGGATGAAACAGTTTTTAAATACTCTGACCAGTGTATGTTCGATTCCCGAAAGGATTACTCTTAAGAGTCGGTTCTTTGTATTGAATCACTAACATACAGCGCGACTAGTGCGTTATGATTCCCAAACGAATGACTCGGTTCTTTTTAGTGAATCAAACATTTATAAAATCGCACGCAGCACATACTGAGCGTGTACGAAAACGTAAACATAATATGTTTGTTGTAATATAAATAAATAACATATTTTCAAAATTATTTTCATTTTTGGGGGGTCTATGCAATACGAGCTCTTCTTTCAACGTAAAAATGACAAATATTTAATAAGTCAGCATTTAGAAATTACAAAAAGAATGTTTGAATTGAAGTGTTCGTCGTTTGTTAAAATTTGTCCATACATAATACTGAGGACTATTTCAGTGAATGTTAATTAAAACTCCCCCTTATCAACTTTAAGAATTAACTGATGCATTTGTGTGAGAAGGCACTTAATTATTAATCACTGCAGTGTAAATTAATGTAATTGCTCATAGGAGCAAAAAAGAGAGAATAGGTTTGTTAGGCTAATTTTCTTAATATTGTGCAAACAATTTGAAGGTGTATTTTACAGCCACTGATTTAAGCATGATTGCAACAATATGCAACCAGAAGTAAAACCTGCATGTTGCAAAGCATGTCACAACCAAAACATGGATTAAAGTGCTTGTGTTATAATTAAAATCTTCATACATCAGTATTTGGATTTTCCATTTCTAACTGAACACGTTAAATACTTGAATGAAGATTTACTTGTGCAATATATGAAATTCTGAATCAACAAACCAAAATAAATCAGAAATACTTTAAAACAATGACACCAGCATATATCTTCTATTCTGACAATTAATGACAACGTTCATTAGACTAAACAGGATAGCAAGGACTTCTTAGGGGTTTAAAACAATGGCTACAATCTAAATTAAAACTTAATAAAATAGCCTCAGGTTTTTCTCCAAAATGATTTTAATAAAAATTAGTCTTAGCATATGCAGTGTATTACTTTTTCGGTGTAAATATTACACATTACATTCATCAGACATGCTAGAAAGAAAATATATACTTGCTTGTACCTGCAATAAACCGTATTTATACTTTATAAATTGTTTTGTGTACACCCCATGCATTAGGTGTGAATTATAGTCTAGACTAGAGATACAGAGCTGTTTTTTATTATTATTATTTGCCTGCAGCTAATAAAAGAAAAGACAAGGCACTGACATTTCATTCAAGCTATAGTAACAGTCTAAAGCCAAACATGTATCTGGTGCCTTGATGTGTCAACTTAAGTCATAGATTTTTCAAATATATTTGTATTGCTCAAAACAAAGGCTTTAAATAGTGACATGATAACCAGAGAGTAAACCAAAGAATCAATGTGATGTCAACACATGATAAACTACTTTTTGGCAGTGACCGAATTGGAAAATGACGTTTCATTGAGCTATTATTCGACACACTGTGGTCTATTTTTGATCCCTTAATCTTGTGGTGTTCGGGAGCAGAGACTAAACAGACTCATTTGGAAACAAAGTCTGGTTTTACAGTGAGGTTGTATTAAAAGTTAAAAATCAACACAAAGTTAACTACACAAGCCACCATCTTCAGTTTAAGTTCCTCAATGGACACCCAATTAAATTCCATTCTGAGACTAAACCAAAGTTGTCACCTTTGGCTTTAAATAAGGATGCATGATAAACTGAGTATAACACTTGGGGTTGGGTGATCTATCTCCAGAAGGTGGCAGCATTTCTCTAATATTTGATCTCCAGCAGACTTGTTTTCTTGTGGAACTGTAAAAAATTATCATAATTTTAATGGTAAAAGTAAATTGGCATTCCCATAATTCCCTTTCTTCTTAGTTTTTTCCAATCAGTTATGTACATTAGGGGTTTATGGTACATCTAATTTTGTTAAATTAAATGTTTATTGCATTTTCCATGTCATGTCTGTTAGCATGATGGTGTTTAGTATTTGTGTGAATTACACTGTGTATTTACTACCTTGTGGAAAAGCTGCTTGTGATGATCTTTGATTCATCATGTGACTTTCACATCACCACCTGTTTATGGTTGTTGTCAGTGTGTTATAAAGGTACAAAACAGATATTGGTATAGGTTGGTATATTAGCATGATATCAGTTAACGAAATAAATGTTTTACTGTAAATTTAAGTGAAATCTGTAAAACCAAATATTTTACTATCGTATTTTGTACATTTCTGGCAACATGCAGCTGCCAGTTTTTTACCATAAATATCATGGATTTTTATTTTTTTACAGTTAACATTCCCAAATTGAAGCTTTTATTCACATAGCCTATGTACATTCATCAACTCACACAATAGCTGTGGTAAACGGAAGCTCAACCAATGAGATTCATTCTCGTGTTACGCACGACGTTTGAGCGTTCGCGAGATCCAATGAGGTTCCTTCTTGTTCATTCTCATATTTTTACTTCACGGTCACTCGTTGAAGTCGAGCGACCGTGGTGTAGTTCGTTTATAGCTTTTTACTTCGGGCGACTGCATTTAGGCTTTCAAAGTCATAGAAGTTGTGTTCATCTATGAAAGTGATTTTGATGGACAAAACATGTAACATTCATAAACTTTTGTTGATCACAGAGCTTGTTTTTTGCGATAATCCAAAAGCCTATGGAAAAATCCTATTGGGTTTTTGTTGAGGGAACCAGTGTGACGCTAACTGCCGATTGGCCTACAAAGTGACGTCACCTGCACCACTCTATATCAGACAATATTTCTCTGTGGCCTTTGAGAATTAGTTGGTTGAAAAAATGTCTTTGGAGTAATGGCTCGATTTGGTACTATATCCCCAATGCCATATTTCGTAAAGGCGGTCTAGAATTTCTTTTAAAATGTAATTTCGTCCCTTCTAAATTACTGATTTCTCTCTCAAAATTTCACCAACAGGCTTTACTTGCTTGGAAATTGTGTTATGTGCACAATTTTTCTCCCCATAAGGAAATTCTGTGGAATAATTTGAACATTTTAATCCGAAACAAATCATTTTTTATTGATAAGTGGTATGATAGAGGTATTGTTTTTGTTTTGGATTCATTTAAAAATGATGGCAGTATACTGGAATATGAAGAATTTATGACTTTATAATTTTCCTCTGCCTGCCAGAACTTTCAATTCTGTCATCAAAGCTTTGTCTCCGAGTTATGCATTTATTTAAAACACACCTTTTCTTTAATGAGAGAAAAACAATTATGCCCAAACTTTTATTGGATGCAGTTAGCTTTATTGATAAAAAATGTAATGGTAAACTTATAAAGCTATTGTTACATTACACAGTTTACACATCCCCTCGATGTAAATTTTTCTGGAATAATTTTTTTGACAGTATTCAATGGAAGAGGGCGTGGTTACTCCCAGAGAAATATTTTATGTCCAATAAAATTAGAGAGGTTCACTTTAAGATTCTTCATAATGTTTACCCAACCAACTCACAAATTGCCTCTTTTGTTGATATCTCTGACCTGTGTGTATTTTGTAAGGTTGAGAAAGAAACTTTCCTTCATTTATTCTACCACTGCAATCTGGTTAAGCCTCTTTGGGAGCGCTTGGGTTGTTATCTTTCTTATTTTATCAAATGTGATTTAAACTTTTCATTGAAAGATATATATTTTTTATTTTTCTGGGAGTGACTATGCCATTGATAATGTTGTTAATTTCTTTGTGTTGCACTGCAAATTTTTTATTCACAAAAACAAATTTCTCAAGACTTTGCCTAGATTTGATGTCTTTATTACTGAGATTTCCATTATAGTTAAATCTCTTAAACTCATCGATAACAGCAAGAACAATACGTTTCTTAAGAACTATGTAAATTTTTTTCTTACTTGTTGATGAATCTTTTTTTTTTTTTGTCTTGTTCTTGTTGTTGTTGTTAATGTATTCAATGCAGTGCTTTGTATCGTCTTTGTAAAAAGAATTTCAAATATAATAAAAATAAAAAATAAAAATATTTCTGTGGCCACATTTGCTCTGACATACTATCTACTTTCAAACTGAGGTTAAAATCACATCCGTTAAACGATTCCTTGAAGGGGATTCGAATGCAACTGTGTCTGTTTTATGTATTGTTTTCTATTTATTTTCTTTAAATATTTTTTTCTTTTTCTTTTCCTCTTCTTTATGTATTGATGTCGTTTGTGATTGTAAAGCCCTTTAAGCAACCTGTGTTGTATTAAACTGTGCTATACAAGAATAGAAGAAAGAAAGAAAGAAAGAAAGAAAGAAAGAAAGAAAGAAAGAAAGAAAGAAAGAAAGAAAGAAAGAAAGAAAGAAAGAAAGAAAGAAAGAAAGAAAGAAAGAAAGAAAGAAAGAAAGAAAGAAAGAAACTGAGCTGTGGTGCAAAAACAACAATTTTAATTCTGGCTCCAACAGCTTTGTCAATAGTAGAGATGCACCGATATGAACATTTTTGGCCGATAGTATACCAATGACCGATAATTCTTTATATTTGAAAGCCGATAACCGTTAAATTGGCCCATAAATCTAAATCCAAAGTTTTATATAATTTTGAGAGCCTGATTCCAAAAACAAAAGTCTCACCATTAAAAACCATGTCCCAAACACAATTATAATGTTCTCATCTCATGATCATTTAATGTAGCCGATATTACAGACTTGCGCTGCACATGTTGCTCTGAACTGTATTTTCCTTTTTGAAGTGATTTCAATCATATTTCAAGCAATTCAAAACCATCATGTTGAACAGTGCACATCTGAAGCGTCTCAGCTGAAGATAATAATCCATTATGTGTCGGCTTTAATATATTGGCCAAATTTTCTTATCAGGCCGATAACGATAACATTAAAAATGATATGGTGGCCGATATATCGTGCATCCCTACATTCTGCTTTCCTTTCAGAGAATTGTATTGTGTAAAATAAATGTTTTTCTTCGTCTCATTTGTCTCAAAATTACTTATTTATTATTAATGAATTAATTGTATTATTTATTATATTTTATTATATATGTATTAAAATGTTTTGCTTACTCAATATTTTAAAAAATTCTTACTCTTTTTAAAGAAAAAATAAGTAGTGTTTGCAGGTCTCCCAGAAGTCTCTGATGTTCTAGTCCCTCCTTTAATTTTCTATGGGTTGTTTTAGCCCGTTTTTTCATTGGACATTAAGCGGTATAGCACTGTTACACACAATGAGGTTTAATACAGTCAAACCTTTAACTCAGTGTTATGTCACATTACATAAGACAGTCCCTTTCAAAGAAAGAGGTAATTCTTGGAATTAGTCGCCTTCTCCTTGTATTGTTATATTAAGAACTGCATGCCCTCCTCAAGATTTTAAGATCCACTGAGACTGGAGCAAAAACTAGCGGTGATAAAGTTTCGGCATGCATTACGGACGATTTGGCTTAATTTAGTTGTTTGTAGCCAGAGGTTAACAGCCACAGACTCTATTAAAAACTGTATGCGGTATGTGTTGAATGTTTTTTCTATTTCATCCTTCATGAGAGGATGTGATTCTGTTTAAGTGAGAAATAACACCATGCAATCGCTTAAACTAAGATATTACTCTTGGGCTTGCAGCTGTGAGCAGTGAGTTCCAGCTTCAACAAGAGGCAGCAGTCAAAAGCGGCCACATCAAAAGAGTTAAGCTACAAAAAATGTCATTGAGGTTGATTCTGCATTAAAACGACAAATTATTATTAAAGCCCAAAAGCAGAAAGAAGGCATTCTATTGACACACTTCATAACCGCACTTCCTTTTTAGACGAGCACACAATATCACACAAACACTACCAGCCAAGCCCAATAAAACACAAACACACAGATCGTTTTCCAACATTCTAAGGTTGCAACAATCAGCTTTGTATGTGTGTGTCATCTGTTTTTGAACCGAGCGCCCGCATGACTAGAGTATTTTGGTCACAGAGCTTAACAGTTTCTTCGTTTGTGTCGTCAGGCTGCCCTCCTTTTCTTGTGTAACTTGTTAATAAAAAGAAGAACAGCTCTCATAAAGGTAGCGGCGCATATGAGGCCTTGTGTAATACTACTTTATCATACCGTGCATGGCTGCTCTAACGCTGTTTACACCTCCAGTAAGTAAAGCCAAGGGGGGAAATCCAAGAATTCAACGAGTTTGAGAAAAAATAAGGCATTGATGCTAGGAATTTCTTGGGATTCATAACACACCTTTAAATATTATATCAACATGTATTCCAGTCGGATGGGCATAAATACATTGCATCTTTTGGTTTACAGAAGATATTCGGTGGGACTTAGTTTTTATCCAAAGAGGAAGTTAAGCCATGCGACTACTGCAGAATGTATATGCCACAAGAATAGCACTGCAGTTTCAGAAAATAAAATGGTCTTCGGAAAACATTTTCACTTCACCTTTATACAATTTTAGACTTGAATCAGCAGATTGTCTAGATGAACCAGTATGTTCTGCAAAAAGATTATTGCATTTTTTTAGACATACTCTAATTGACTCTTGTTACTAATTATTTTACTCTTTGCACACACGCACACACACACACACACACACACACACACACACACACACACACACACACACACACACACACACACACACACACACACACACACACACACAACAAGTAGGGCCAGTTTAGCTGCCACAGATTAGATCTTGACCAGATGTTTTCACTGTTATGACAGTTCATGACAATCACAGAACCAGGTTTAATCCGGGTTAAAGTGCTCAGTCCGGATGAAACTCAAAATGACTTTAAATGCTCGTTTTGCACTATATATATTTTAGAGAACATATTCAGAATAGTGGTCAATTAATATGCATTATTCAGTGAAAATCCAAAAACAAGGGTGACCAGTATCCACCAGAATACCACAAAACAACCGACACTTTGCATGGACAGAGAAACAAATTTTCACATGGTTTGACGCTATTTTTGAACACTTAATAGATAGATACCACAAACAACTCCTCTTCTAATGCATAAAAGGTTATGGGCAACAAATTGTGAATTCCACTAAAATAGTATATTATCTGGATACCTTTAGCATTATTTTGCATTCTATGACTGTGACAAACTAATTCTAACATCATTCTAATATTGCATACTAATTAGGATGGATAGTATGAAGATTAATTTTGCTTTTAAAAAAATTCTGGTTATTTGCGCATGTCTTCATAAAACAGGAGACAGAAGGAGCGGGACAAGGAGTAACTTCATAAAACACTTGACTTGGATTAAACTCCACCCATAAGAATTACAGAATTAATTCCTCCACCTATCAAAATCAAAACTACGATTTAGACAACATTATAAACTGAAGAATCAATGTAAGTGATGGAATACAAATAAAAGCTTCACGTTTCTGCTTTTAAACCCTCTGCCTTGCCTAGATTGCATCTGCATATCCATAAGTGTATTACTGTAAATGCATTTTCTGTTTTTAAAATTTTTATTCTCCGGTAATCAACAGCAGGCCACATGCTCTCCATAGATGCTTGTATACTATTTAACTCAAAATAGTCTTTTTAGTCACGATGCATTGCCCTGCAAAAATATGTACTTTGTATTAGGTCTAAATGAGAGAAAAAATAGGAAATGTGACTGAGTAAAGTAAATTTAATATTTTTTTATCATTTTAAAATACATATAATGCCATAAATTAAATATCAATTAACAGATTACATACACTGTAAAAAAAAAATTTGTTGTTGTCTTACATTTTTTGGTCCCACTTTATATTAAGTGGCTTATATACTTACATTGAAATTAATACTTTGATACAATGGACTTATTGTGTACATACATGTTTTTACATTATACTTATATTTTGAAAATACTTTCTGTAATTACATTTGTAATTACACTGTTGACCCTTCCCTTACACCTTAACCCACCCTTAAACCCACCCATACCACACACCTGTCCCTATTACCCGTATCACACCTCAATAGCAGTGAAAGTGTTTTACAATACAACCTGAACACAATAAGTACATTGTACTTATTTTTCGATGTAAGTATTTAAAGCCACTTAATATAAAGTGGGACGAATTTTTTAAGTACAATCAACTTAATTTCAACTTAAATGACATTAAACTGGCTTTAAAAAATAGTTGAATCTAGTATGTTGCTTATAAAAAAAGTTGAAAATTGCTTAACTTATTTTGATGAGTTAAAGTAATGTAAAAACATGTTATCATAACTTATTGATCATATAATTTTTTACAATATTAAAAAATTATCGAATGGTTTATTAGGCTATTTGTTACAGTGGAGAAGGTCAACTCCCTAAAGTGATACAGGCCAAAATCCCAACTTTGATGCATTTAAAACTAGTTTTTATCTTGTGCTAATTTTGTTTTAGACACACAAAAATCACGCCACTAATATCGCCAATGCTTATAAAACTACTACTACAGTATTAAGGTTAAAATGACGGTTACCACGGTAACGTGTTTTTAAGGGGCCAGCCACAAACTTTGCGTTAGCTGCATCATCATCATCAGCTTGTGGCTGCTCTTATTTACCTCGACTGCCCGCAGATAAAGTAGTCGCACCACCCCAGAAACTCGTCTCTTACCTAATAACAGCAGCCTGTGCGTTTGCTTGTACTCTCTCTTCTCCGCTTTCAGGCTCTTGTCAATGTTTCGACTCCGTTTATTCTCCGCTTTGACCCGCGCCCTCTCCTCCTCTCGCCGCCGTTCCCGGAGCTGCGGGTCACAACTGTCCGAGTGGCCGGACTCGGCATCTATCCCGGGGTTCGCACCGGTCCGTCCGCCGGTGTATGTGATGGTCGAATGTGATAACCTAGATCTGAAGCTGTGACACATCCCCATGGCCAATGCTGGGATCGAACCGTGAGGTGATTAACATCCGAATGGAATAGTCTTGTAGGATAAGAACACCATGATGATGATGATGATGATGATGGATATCCAGGTCAGGTGGAGAGAAGGCTCGCTATTCCCTTACAGCCTTATCGCTCAGGCTTTCCAAAGGTGTCATTTAGCCTCATCGGATTTTCCCTTAGGTTCTGATATTTACGAGTGGACAGGAGTGAACTTTGACCTGACACGCATAGCGTACTTTTCACTGTTTGTTATTCTTGCTCTACTGTTTCTGGACCCCGCTCCAAGTCCCTCCTTGTCCGCCGGAGCTCTCGCGTGCTGATCTGAGATCAGTTCTCTCTGCCGTAACTTTTGCACAGCGTTACATTTTCACGAGCAGCAGGGGGAGTCACTCACTCCGTGACGTTGTTTAAATATTTGTGGCTTCACAGATTATTTTAAGGGAGATGGAAAAACTTTTTTTTAATTAATTACATGATATAATAATTGTGATTAAATTCCGTGAATATATAAATAAATATTTATATAAATTTCTAATAGAACTTACACTTATTGAGTGAAACGTAGCCCAGTATTTATTTCAATTATTCCCCCCTGCCTGGCGGTAATATTATCTTGGTTGTTATTCTTGTTGTATAATGTTGTTGTTCATTGTCAATAAAAAAAAGGTCACTCAGTGACGTCACTTGGAAAAATGCTATCACAATTTTACAGTTTTGTAAACAATTTATTCCCTTTATCTATTTAGAATTGTATTATATGATTGTTATTATTAATATACTGTATATATATTTAATTTGTTATAATCTATTTTATTGTAGGCTATTCTATTTCATATTGTTTTATAATGTAAATTGTTATCACAAACGATAGATAGATAGATAGATAGATAGATAGATAGATAGATAGATAGATAGATAGATAGATAGATAGATAGATAGATAGATAGATAGATAACATGACTCAGTAAACATCCTGTATGAAGAGGGTGCGAAAAATAAGTTGTAATAATAATATCCTGTAGGTGGCGCTATTGTACACCATCATGCAAGTTCATGACGAACTTGACAGAAAACATCATAAAAAGAAGCATCATACTCGTTCAGACTGAGTACAAACGTGTGTGTGTGTGTGTGTGTGTGTGTGTGTGTGTGTGTGTGTGTGTGTGTGTGTGTGTGTGTGTGTGTGTGTGTGTGTGTGTGTGTGTGTGTGTGTGTGTGTGTGTGACAGAGTACAGAGCAGAATGTTTTATGTTTTATACGTTGTGTCATGTTATGAATCCAAAAGTTTAGACAGATGTCACATGTGGAATGAAATAGTCTGAATAAGAGACTGAATATATAAAGGTGAATCTGACTCTCTTGTCCTTTATCGTTTGCTTTCTCTCATTCCCCCTCTTGTTGCTCTTTCTGTTTGATTTCCCTTACTAATAAAATGACTTGAAATGATGAAAGACCTCATTGTAACTGCAGATCAGACACAGTTTGTACAAACTCCACAGCACTTTGCTTAATAAATGACCGCTCTCCTGTTTCTTGGAAGGTTGAATAACTCGCACAATAGCTTGCCTTCTGTTCTTAATCTGTCCTACAACATGCCTCATGAATTGACATTATCTACAACAGTGCCTTCGCTTCACACTTTCCTTTGACTGAGTCTTTTGAACTAAGTACTTGTGGTTTAACTTAACTTATATTATTTATGGTTGTTTGGACCTTGACAGTCAAGAATCTTCTTAATTAATGATTTAAAGATGAATTACTGAGTTCAAATGCTTAAATGTTTAAATGTAGGGGCAAAAAAAATAAAATTACTACTACTTTGTGCACAACAGTGGCATCTGTTGGTAAAATATAAATCTGCATGTATGCTGGCCTCCAAAATTACAATTCCAGACCAATAAAAAATATATACTGTGCAGAAATGCCAACTTCAACATATATAAACTGTAACTCTTTTGGCAGGAAACACTGAGACAATGAGCATGTGGTCTGTCTGGCTGTCTCTCTGACGGTCTGTCACTGCATTGCGACTGATAGGGCTCGTAAGAGTCTTATCATTAAACACCAGAGACAGTGACTGATCGAAGCTCATGATGATAGGACTTTGCACCCTGCATTTTACATATTAAAATGTTTAAACTATCCTTAAATACTTAATAAATACATAAGTATTTGGTCATTCATAGTGTGTTAAACTTTGACCCTACAACATAGTTGTTGTTCTTCACTGAAAACCAACAGTCTCTTCTGCTGGTTTGCTAATTCAATATCACAATGACAAGTACGTTATGTGGCATCGTGTGTGTGGCATATGGGTGACTCCCTCTTAATGATGTCATCACTGGTATTACACACACAGTGGGCACCTCAGACTCACGGTCAAGGCTATTCCTGCTCTTTCAGCTTGCCTTATTCATCATTATGCGTGAGATTGTTCATCTACAGATCGGACAGTGTGGGAATCAGATCGGCTCTAAGGTGCGATGGCTCAAAATATGTATTTTTGTGTATACTTTTATGATTAGTAGCTGCTTTACCATCTTCAACTTAACTTGATTCAAGCAAGATAATCTTATGCATGATTAACAGAAAATTGAGCATGCATTTCTTTATTATAAGTATGTATTTGTAGTTTATTTATCAGTTTGTTTTTCTCATACAATTATTTTATTATTATTGTAATTTTTTTGGAGTTTACTGTCATTTTGAACAAGTTTACTAAATATTGCAACAATGGCTTTAGTTATAAGCTATAGCAAAAACATTTTTGTACTACTAAAATGTATTTTTAAACTGAATAAATATTTGAAGTTATAATACGTGCGGTGAGGTCATAGGGTGTTCACCCTAGTGTGGTCTACTGTAAGATAAGAGACAGAGCCTCCTCTGACGGGCTAGGCCTTCTTTATCATAGAACTGGCCTGTGAATTTCAGAGTGATAGAATTGTAGTTTAAAAAAAATGGCATCCGGAAGAACAAGTGCAAGTCATTTAAACTCAACACAAGTCAGTTGTTGAATGTCTTGACTGTTTTTTTTTTTGTTTTTTTTTATCTAAGGTTTCCTTCAGTCCTGAAGATATCAGTTTGATCAGGTCAAAATGTAATAAATGGGAGAAAATATGACTAAGCTAAAAAATTTTTTTAATGTGTTCGCAGTTCTGGGAGGTGATCAGTGAAGAACATGGTATTAACAGAACAGGAACATATGAGGGCGACATGGACCTTCAGCTGCAGAGGATCAATGTGTACTTCAATGAAGCACACGGTATGTACATTACCATATTATCTTAAAATATGTCTGTGCCATTGTTTTGTTTGAAGATGCACACCAGTAATGTTTTGTTTTCCCATAAGGCACATTTGTAAAAGCTACTTAAATGCCCGAATTAAACTAAAGTCTAATCCTGGCTTAATCTAAGCCCTCTCTGTGAAACCAGGCCTACATGTTCTCTGTTTTTATTCAGTGGATACTAAAAGTTTCCTTTCGAACGGTCACTTCGTATTGCGTAGCTATACGCAGTGGGAAAACTCCTTTTCCTCGATTCTACTGAACCTTATGTAAAACGCATTTGCAGCTGCACAGCTAGCACATAGAGCGTCTCGCTCACTCATAGGCTGTGCTGCAGCAACTGCACATCCAATGGCGCGGGCGCCCCTGACGTGCGACCAATGAGATCGCTCCATGTCATCACACGTCAGAGCCCGTCATAGGGGCGAGGCCTAGCCCATATAAGCCCCTGAACTCGCCAAAATAGCAGATTTTACTCCTTCAGCGACAAACTGTATGTCTCTGACTGTTTCACTGAGCCTTCGCCGTCGAACAAGCCCTTCAGCTTGAGCGAGCATTATTTCAGCAGATCACGTCTTCTCAGCCGTTCGTCTCCTGACGCCGTCTCACCTGTGGCTATCCGGCGATATCCTTTTTGTTTCTACACGACGAGATGTCTCGTAACTGCGCCACGTGCGCACGCAAGCTGCACGAGGCCGATCACCACGCACGATGCATTTCATGCCTGGGACTCAACCACGCAGAGAAGGCCTTCTCCTCCGGCGGATGTGCGGCCTGTGAGAGCATGCCCATCTCCTCTCTGCGGACTCGGCTACCTCTCGCCAGGGATGAAGACAAAATTTACATTATAAGGGTTTCAGATCCCCCTACGTTAGGTGGCTCCCCCCTTTCAGTGTGTCAGTCCCTAGCCACACGGGTTCTAGCCTGGCAAGCTATCCCCGGTGTGTCGAGTTGGGTCATAAACATTATAAAGCGAGGCTACTCGCTCCAATTCGCTCGCAGACCCCCAAAGTTTCAGGCGGTTGTCGAGACCTCGGTGAGAAGCGACGTGGGTCACGTGCTTCGCACCGAAGTGCAGAAATTATTAGCAAAAGGGGCGATAGATTTAGTCCCCCCTGCGCTAAAGCACACGGGTTTTTACAGCCGTTATTTTCTAGTTCCGAAGAAAGACAGCGGTCTCAGACCCATACTAGATTTGAGACATTTGAACAAGGCGCTCGTGCGACGTCCCTTCAAAATGTTTCAAAATGTTAACTATCAAACAGATCCTCGCGCAAATTCGCCCGGGGGATTGGTTTGTTACGATGGATCTGAAAGATGCTTACTTTCATATTCAAATAAACCCTCGTCACAGGCCATTCTTGAGATTCGCCATCGAGGGACAGGCTTATCAGTACACAGTTCTGCCGTTCGGTCTGTCTCTGGCACCCCGCACTTTCACGAAGTGTGTGGATGCAGCGCTCTCTCCTCTGAGACAGATAGGAGTGCGCGTACTGAATTACCTCGACGACTGGCTGGTGCTAGCGCAGTCGAGAGGCGAACTGATAGCTCACAGAAATCTGATTCTCGGCCATTTGGAATGCTTGGGTCTCACGATCAATGTTTCAAAGAGCAAACTATCACCCTATCAGAGTGTGATCTTTCTGGGCATAGTTTTAGACTCGGTGTCATTGAGAGCGCGGCTCACACCAGAGCGCGCGCTCTCAGTGCGTGCGCTGGCATCCTCGTTCAGAGAGCGAGAGTGCGCGCCTCTGAAGAAATTTCAGAAACTACTGGGTCTTATGGCAGCAGCATCACCAGTGCTCCGCATGGGACTGCTGCGCATGCGCCCTCTGCAGCACTGGCTGAAACGCCGGGTGCCAACGTATGCATGGCAGTCAGGCAGCCTACGCATCAGAGTGAATCACGGTTGTTTAAGGACCCTGGTTCCCTGGCGGGCTCAGGGCTGGTACCAAGAGGGTGTGATAATGGGGACAATTTCCAGAAGGAAAGTGGTCTTTACGGATGCATCCAACCTGGGTTGGGGGGCATTACACGAGGGCATGCCTGCTTCTGGCCTCTGGTCGAGCGCGGAACAGAGCTTACACATCAACTGTCTGGAAATGAAAGCAGTTGGTCTGGCCCTGAATGCTTTTCTATCGAGCCTCAAAGGTCATCACATCTTAGTCCGCACAGACAACATGTCAGTGGTGGCCTACATAAATCGCCAAGGGGGCGTCAGGTCAGGTGGCCTGCATGCTATGGCGAGGGATCTCCTCTTGTGGGCACAGAGAAATCTGAGCTCTCTGAGGGCTACACATATCCTGGGCGTCCAGAATCTGGGCGCGGATATGCTCTCACGGGACAACACTCCCCTCGGCGAGTGGTCCCTAAACCCACAGACGGTCAGTCTGATATGGGAAGAGTTTGGCAGGGCCGAAATCGACCTGTTTGCCTCGGAGAACAACACCCATTGCAATCTGTTCTTCTCGAAAGACAGGGATGCATTGGCCCACGCCTGGCCCAACCGCCCCCTGTATGCTTTTCCCCCTGTCTCGATGATTCCACAAGTCATCAAACGGGTCAGGGAGTGCAGGTGCCCGGTCCTTCTGGTGGCTCCTCTTTGGAAGTCCAAGCCGTGGTTTCCGGAGCTGGTTCAGATTTCGGATGCAGCTCCATGGCCTGTCCCGATGAGGAAAGACCTCCTCACGCAGACAAAGGGGTCGTTGTGGCATCCGCGACCCGACCTGTGGGCCCTACATGTGTGGCCCTTGAACCGGTATCCGGGGACCTTCCTGTGAAGGTGCTGAATACTATATCTGAAGCTAGGGCCCCGTTGACTCGGTGCCTTTATGCTTCAAAATGGGGTTTTTTTTCCGGCTGGTGCTCGAAAAACCGTCTGAATCCGGAGTCATGTGACATATCTGTGGTTCTCTCATTCCTACAGGAGCTGTTGGACGCGGGTCGCTCCCCGTCCACACTCAAGGTGTATGTGGCAGCTATTGCAGCACACCATCTTCTGGTAGCTGGCCAGCCACTGGGAAGAAACGACCTGGTCGTGAAATTTTTGAAGGGTGCTAGGAGGATTAACCCCTCCAGACCTCCTTCTGTGCCGTCCTGGGACCTATCTGCGGTCCTAGGGGCTTTGTAGGGTCCACCTTTTGAACCACTCCAGTCGGTGGATCTTAAACTTCTCTCGCTGAAGACTGCTCTCCTGTTGGCATTGGCATCTATTAAGCGAGTGGGAGATCTGCAGGCTCTTTCTGTGAGCCCGGCATGTTTGGAGTTTGGTCCTGGTGATTCCAGGGTCATCCTCAAGCCCAGGCATGGTTTTGTGGCCAAAGTGCTCTCAACGTCATTCAGAGCACAGGTGGTGACATTGTTAGCCCTTCCCCCTTCCACGGAGGAAGGGGAGGTTAACTTTCTCTGCCCTGTCAGGGCGCTGAGAATCTATCTGGAGCCTTCTGCATCGTTTAGGCAATCAGAACAGCTTTTTGTCTGCTTTGGTGGTCGATCCAAAGGGGATCCTGTCACTAAACAGAGACTGTCTAGATGGATAGTGGAGGCCATTTCGACGGCTTATACTTCAGCGGGTCAGGTTTGCCCTTTAGGTGTTAAAGCCCATTCGACCAGAGGCATGGCCTCGTCGTGGGCGTGGTCGTCTGGTTTTCCTATCCAAGACATTTGTGAGGCGGCCGGTTGGGCCTCGCCGTCCACATTTATGAAATTCTATAATTTGGAAGTACCCTCCCTACAGGCAGGGGTGCTTTCGGTATGATTAGGGCCTACACAGTGTCTGGTCTTTCATCATTTGTTCTGTGCATAACCACATTCACATATATATGTATATAAACCCGCTTCTGGCCGGTAAAAATCTTTATATTATAAACCCGCTAAGGCTGGTGGTATTTTCATATTCTTGACCCTATCGGAAATTCTGATGTATTCACCTGGACCTGACGGTGTCGGCTCTAGTGTATACATATTAAGTGGTTTATGGCTTGTTCTGTATGCTCAGGGTTCCTGAGTTGCAGTGGCAACCAGTTATTCAGTGCGGCGTTTTGCAGAGCGTTCCCACTGCGTATAGCTACGCAATACGAAGTGACCGTTCGAAAGGGAACTACTTGGTTACTCACGTAACCTCAGTTCCCTGAGTTAGGGAACGAAGTATTGCGTAGCCGGCCGCACTATTTTAACTGGGTATTTGTCGCTTCAGTATAAACCTGCTATTTTGGCGAGTTCAGGGGCTTATATAGGCTAGGCCTCGCCCCTATGACGGTGCTCTGACGTGTGATGACGTGGAGCGATCTCATTGGTCGCACGTAAGGGGCGCCCGCGCCATTGGATGTGCAGTTGCTGCAGCACAGCCTATGAGCGAGCGAGACGCTCTATGTGCTAGCGGTGCAGCTGCAAATGCGTTTTACATAAGGTTCAGTAGAATCGAGGAAAAGGAGTTTTCCCACTGCGTATAGCTACGCAATACTTCGTTCCCTAACTCAGGGAACTGAGGTTACGTGAGTAACCAAGTAGTTTTTTTGTAATCAAATGCAATGACATACATTTTTAGCGCATACCGGTAAATAAATGTCTAGATATTATATAACATATTATACAGTATGTGTGTAACATTAAGACTAGTATTGGGTTATATTTGGGGATTTTCTTTTGTATTGCATTGCTTTTCTTTTTTTTTGCAATCACAGGCAATGCATCTCGTGTTCATTTAAATGTATTTTTGTTATTACTGTAAATGGTGTGTTTTATATTGTAAGAACCATTCTCAGCTGTCTTTATCTGGTAAGTGGGGCAGTCTTGCAGTCGAGGTACACAGTAACTTCCTATAACAAAATTCTCAGTGACTGAGATGTGTCATTGCCTGTCAGGTGGCAAATATGTTCCAAGAGCATTGTTAGTGGACCTGGAGCCAGGCACTATGGACAGCGTGAGGAGCAGCCACATAGGACAGCTCTTCAGACCGGATAATTTTATACACGGTGAGTCAATGATCATCTACAATATGATCACAATTTAAGTAACCACCACTTAACTCAAACTCTAAAATCGATTGACAGAAGACAAATTTTTAACCTGGCACGATAATGTCATTCCTGGTGCTGTTTTCTCTCTGTAAATATAAAGGAAATTCTGGAGCTGGCAATAACTGGGCCAAAGGTCACTATACTGAGGGCGCAGAACTTGTGGAGCAGGTTGTGGATCGTGTCCGTAATGAAGCGGAGAGCTGCGACTGCTTGCAGGGGTTCCAGTTCGTCCACTCTCTAGGTGGTGGCACCGGTTCGGGAATGGGTACCTTGATTATCAATAAGATCCGAGAGGAGTACCCTGACCGCATCATGAATAGTTTCAGCATAATGCCCTCGCCGAAGGTCTCCGATACTGTAGTGGAGCCGTATAACGCGACCCTATCAGTTCACCAGCTGATTGAGAATACAGATGAGACGTTTTGTATTGATAACGAAGCGCTGTATGATATCTGCTTCCGCACTCTCAAGCTCACAACGCCAACTTATGGAGATCTCAACCACCTCGTATCCCTCACCATGAGTGGGGTCACCACCTCCCTCCGCTTCCCAGGTCAACTGAACGCTGACCTTCGGAAGTTGGCCGTCAATATGGTGCCCTTCCCGCGTCTCCATTTCTTCATGCCTGGTTTCGCTCCTCTCACAGCACGTGGTAGCCAACAATACAGTGCCCTAACGGTGCCCGAGCTCACCCAGCAGATGTTCGACGCCCGTAACATGATGACCGCGTGCGACCCGCGTCGAGGACGCTATCTGACAGTGGCGGGCATTTTCCGTGGTCGCATGTCCACTAAGGAGGTTGATGAGCAGATGCTCGCCATTCAGCAGAAGAACAGCAATTACTTTGTGGATTGGATCCCTCACAACGTCAAAGTCGTTGTTTGTGATATCCCGCCACGAGGCCTCAAAATGGCCTCCACATTCATCGGAAACAACACCGCCATCCAGGAGATATTCAAGCGCATAGGGGAGCAGTTCTCGGTCATGTTCCGACGCAAGGCCTTCCTGCATTGGTACACGGGGGAGGGCATGGATGAGCTGGAGTTCACAGAGGCGGAGAGCAACATGAATGATCTGGTTTCAGAATACCAGCAATATCAGGATGCCACAGCCGATATGGATTACGACGCAGAAGATGAAGTGACAGAAGAGGAGGGTCTGCCATCAATAGTACACAGCACTCGAGTAGAGGTTAAGACGGAGTCGGTCGCTGAAACTTCTGACGGCGAATGACGCGAGGGCTTTAGTGAATATGGCACGAGTGGATGTGATTCTGTCAAGAGTGAAATCATTCAGTGGCCACAAAAAGTATTTAGACACTTAAGATACCCTTAAAATGGATGTTATGAATTGCATTGCATTAGATAAAGGGGCATCTGAACTTCAAATATGATAATCGCAGTGTCCAAAGTGTCGTTTTGAACATCTCTTCAACATTTACAACCTATTGAAATGTATTTTTGTTTTTATATTTTATGTAATTCAATGACACTGTTCCTCAAGTGTTCAAATACTTTTTGGAGCCACTGTACATAGCAAACTGTGAAATATTTCTGATATGAAAATTATGAAAAAGAATTTTCTAATCTTTTAAATATCTTTTCAAGCAGATGTACACTACTGTTCAAAGGTTTGGGGTCGGTCAGATTTTTGTAATTTGTTAAAAGTCTCATATGCTCTTCAAGGCCTCCTTTATTTGATCAAAAATACAGTAAACAGTAATAATGTGAATTTATTAACAATGTTGAAGAGTTGTACTGCTTAATATTTTTGTGGAAACCTTGATACTTTCAAAAGAACTGCATTTCTTGAAATTAAAATCTTTTGTAACATTATAAATGTCACCTTTGATCAATTCAATGCATCCTTATTGAAGAAAGTATTAATTAACTGAACCCAAACTAACAGTAGTGTATATTGTAAAGCTGTATACACACAAAATGTTGATTGTATTGTCACTGGAGAACACAATACCATTTCTGTATGTTCTGTAATCATGAAAATCTACAGACATTTAAGTGAAAAAGTCAAAACTGGTTTTCATTTGTGTGGTGTAATACTATATAGACGCTTAAATTCTTCTGTATTTTTTAAAAATATTCAACAGGCTACATTTCTGTTTTTGTTAGTTTTGCTCATCCTTTAATAAAAGCATGTTATTAATATAAAACTATATATATTTGATGTATCTGCATTGTACTTCATTTATAATGCTAAGAAGTTTTATTTTCCTTTTCATTGTCAATTATGTCATGCACACATCAGTTTTCATTTATGAAAGAAAAAATAAGATTTTTACCAGTAAGCAACAAACTATTCAATTTAAGATGTTTTACATAATGCAAACGCTGTACATATTTTAATAAAATACTAAATATCTGGAAATCCTGCTGCTTTTTATCACATAAAATAAAACCTGATGCATACTGTAATACCCTTGCCTAGCCAGTGAATAATACTTGCCTAGCCTCTGAAATATTAATTATATACAAAGAGCATTAATAAGCCAAATCTGTCCACATCTTATGCAGAGAACATTTTACTAAAGCTTTAAATAACTACCACACAGCCAAGTGTGGACATTGTCAGTAGTACTACTTACATATAACAAGCAAAACTGACATGATAAATTAAAAGTAATGCACACATTTTGCCCAATGCATGCTTGCTCTTTAGACCAAGAACACAGAGTGAAGACTGTTTTAGTTTGAGACTCATAATTTATTATCAAAAGAATACAGCTATTTTCATTCAATCAACATAACTGCGGGTCTTGTTGTAAATCCGACAGAGAATGTATATGGAGAAGTAGGGATTGCAGGGTGTAATTGCAGCTCCTACAAAAAAAAACAGAAAAGAACATCAATCATAACAAAAATCTTACATAAAACATGGGACTAAAAAGGTAGGTCTAAATGGTCAGTTAATGCATCAATTTATACAACAGCAGGACAGTTCAGATAAACACTTGAATTGTTTAAAGGCATAAGGAACTCACATTATGCAGTCTTGATTTTAGTGACCTTCACATTGGTTTCTGCGTTTTTAAGCGCCTCAACTCTGATCTGTGGCTTCAGTGCTGCCCGCACGACCCTGGCGCAGATAGCCGAGTACCTGATGTAACTGAAATGATCAAGACAAATATTAGGTTACAGAATAACTACAAAAAAAAACCTGCTCTTACGAATTTGTGAATTTTGATTCAAATTCAAAATGACACTAACGTTACTACTACAGTAAAATGCATAGCTGTAACGTTATAGAGCAAGGCCAAACCAAATTAACAACAGCTTTATAACTTCACGAACCACAGAGCGTACAGCAATTAAAATAGAAATTACACAGCTTTTACGTTGTTTAATGTTAATGGTACCTCAGCCCTGCTTGTCTCCAGTAAGCGACCATTTTTCCGTGCAAATGTGTGTCTTTCGTCCGCCAAGTGCTGCTGTGGGATTTGATCAAGGACGAGGACAAGGCCTGAGCGTACACCGGAACTCACGTCATAGGCCAGCGTACAGTCGCATTGGCTGGCAAACCTGCCAATCATTTACTCTGACTACGGAGTAGTAGAGTACCTTTTTTAATTATTATTTTAATTATAGGTAAATAAAAACTTTGCACAAATGTAGATTTAAAAAAAAAGTTGCTCCAGGTTTTGTGGCATTTAAAAAGGATTAATATATCAGTATTAGATATAAATATTAGCGTGAAAAAAGTCCCTTTAAACTCTCACTCTCTTTATCTCGTTACATCTAATTTTTAATATAAAATGCAAACGTATTTTTAGTATACATCATAGACTGGTATACATGTAATATTTAAACAGTCGTATTTATTGTCCGATAATTCTACATAAATGAATCATTACTATTTAATATGACATAAGAATTTATTTAAATCAGAAGGTTGTTTTATTTTATAGGAACGACACGATTTGACGATTGTTCATAAACACTTATGACCTATCAATATTCTATTTAATAATAATAGTAATAATACATGCTTTTAAAAATAATTTACATTAATTAAACCCTACATTATTGTTTAAAATCATGTATAAAATGTAGTAAATTTTGTAAAAAAAAAAAAAAACATTTTATGGATATGGAACCTCCCTAGTATCATAAAGTGTTATATAATATAATTTTTCTTAAAACATGCCCATTTGTCATCAACGTGACATTTTTTATTATTAATGCCATAAACCAGAACAATACAATGAGACATATTCATTCGAAGTAAAATAAATAAAAATAACTAAAGCAAAATATAATAAAAATAACATTGTGCAAGAGGACAAGGACAATATTATAATAGACAAAAAAAAGAAAAGGGTGCCACTTTATACAGTAAAATACCTGCTTAAAATGTTATAAGCTCTAATTGCCTTTTTACTTCTGCAATTACACGAAACAGAACAATAAAGCTTGAAATCATTTTTAAGAAAAGTAAAATTAAGTAAGAAAAATTTGGTTTGGAATCAGACCATTTCATGAATGTGAAACTTTAGTGTGCCTTATCTTTCTCAATTCCATGATCATTGAAGTTTATTATGTCAAATTCACTCAGCTGCAAAACAATTTTCAATTTAATCAAAAGCTCCACATCAATCCATATTTCTAATGCAGTTATTTGAGACTCTTATTTTGTAAAATAGTAACGAACGTGACAGAACCGGACAGAACGTAAGACTCACGATACGCCATGACGTCAGTCATGTTCTTGTGACGTGATGATGTCATGCGGCCTGGGTTAGAGAAGAGGAAGCAGAAAAAACAACAACAAGCCTGTTGAGTCAGTGACAGATAGAAGACACACTGTGGTGACCAGTCCAGACTACTAGTCACAAAATCAATCCTTGCTGTCGTCCCGAGGGCAAAATGTCTTTGTTTGGGAAGTTATTTGGTAGCAGTGGAAAAGGGGGTAAATCCCCAAGCCCTCAAGAGGCTATCCAGCGACTGCGAGAAACAGAAGAAATGTTGACCAAGAAACAGGAATTCCTGGAGAAAAAGATCGATCAGGAGCTTGTTACGGCCAAGAGGAACGGAACGAAGAACAAAAGAGGTGAGAGATGAACTGGCTCACCTGGCATAGATTAGCTGGTTAAATCAGGTTAGGCTGGCAGTGTGAAATGAGCTGTGTAAGTTAGTGTGTATGGTTGTCACAGCTTCGCGTGCTTGTTAGTTGAGCTTTATGGACTCTTTATTTTTTATGTTGTGTATTAGACAAATTAATGAACTGAAGAATGTATATTGTAATCGAATTAACGGACTAATGAACAGAACTAGTCATTCAGAGCTGTCATAGATAACGGATATATGTGAAATGTTTTATTTAGGATGATAATTTTCCTTTAATTTGATCAATTCTCTCCATCAGTTCACCTTTGACCTTCCCTGGTATCCATGGTCATGATAGTTGACTCAGGGACTTTCCTCCAGAAGAGCTGCAAACGAAAATAAAGGCAATAACATACAAAATTATTCATCAATGTTATCCTGTAAATGCAGCTGTTAGTAGATATATGCGACATAGATAGTATGTGACAAATGTACTTTCTGCAACACATCAGATATTGATTCGATCCCTCATTTTTGGATTGACTTTAAAATGGACATGACATATTTAAAAAAAAAACTGAACCTGATCATATTTTACTTTATTTACAAAACCCAAACTTTTCTGAAAAACAAAATTACATAATTAATATTTTAATTATTTTACATGCACAAGTCAAGAATAGCTCAAAACCCCCTCATATATTACCTTCAGTGACATGAGAGCACAAAATAAGGAAACCATACATATTCTAAAGATTTTCAAATTCATGTTATGGCCCACGTTAACTTTGTTTGCTTGATTTAATGTGTTTATTCTGTATAATAATAGTTTTATTGTTCTTTCTCACATTCTCTGAACTGTTAAATATGCTCTGTCCTTTTATTTTTCTGATTTGAATGTTAATTTTTTTTTAAAAGTACTAGAAACTGACCGTCTGCTCAACATAAAGTCAAAAAAATTGTGAGATCAATATGCCTTTGCCATGGTTTCCATTAGTGTCCCTTTCAGACTGTGCAAATGATGTAAACACAATTACAAGAAGCAAATTTATAAGGCTGTTTTTTTTCTGTCCCATCGATACTACTAGGGAAATCCAGAGATAGCCTCATAAATGATTTCAGGACAATGTCAGGGCCACATTACAGAGCCATCTCTGTTGTGAGACCTGTAACTCAACTCCACATTTAAAGTCCCCAGAACAGAGGTAATCAATAATTGATCTGATTATCCTACGAGGGCTTCTGGGACACGACAGGTGACGAAGCTGATGGTTTATGACTGCTAGGGGTGTGGGACTGATGTGTGGTCATAGTTCACAGTTCCAATGCCTTCATGGAAAAAGTGTTTGTGTCATTACCTTTACGTCAGGTCACAGGTGACGTCTTTGGAATGGCCTTTTTTGAACGTACTCATGATGTAAGAGTTTGTTGAGGGTTTTATTATATTGCAGTTTGCAAACCTGATACATTCAGGTCACATTCCATACATTGCACAAACACAGCTGCTGTTTTTTCTTCTACATGTGAATTGACAACTCAAATGAATGTTTAGAATTCAAATCTGTTGAAAGTAAAACTGTAACATGTTTGTGTACTGACTTTTTATGGCTGATTCTCACAAAGAACATGGTCTGAAAAATACTTTTTTTAGGAGCATTATGTTGTTTTGTGTGTGTGTGTGTGTGTGTTTGACATTATATTCAAATCTATTATCCTAATGTGACCCTGATTTAACTATATAAATATGGATAAATTAGAGGCAGCTTCTACCATGACTTATAAACAGTGTTATTTTAGTGTCATTGATACCTACTATAGATTTTGTTAATATTTAGTTTTCATTTAAGTTTTAGTAAAAATAATTTGTCATTTCAATACGTTTTTTAAAAATATGTCTATAGTTTTTTATTAATTATTGGTTTTAGTTTAATTGTAGTTTTAGTTATTTTAGTACTTAAGCTAAAAAAAGAGAAATGGTGCCTTGGCAACTAGTTTTTTTATACATATTTTATTTCAGTTAATGTTTATTTTGTTTCAAATAATGATTTTATGGTTTCATTTTTAGTTTAGTTAACGATAATAATCCTACTTAAACTATTTAAAACTGAAACAATGCATCTATTTTTCAATTTATTGTAATGAGAATGGGTAGTTTTTGCATAATAATTTGAAAAAGAATGTCACAATACAAAAAAAAAATCATAATGGTCCTAAAATAGGCTTTATGCAAAATATAATTTCTTAATATAAATTCTGTCTTGTCTTCTTTTTTTTCTTTCTTGTCCTGGTTATGTTCTTGACAGGCTTTGCAGGATTCACCTTTACAAGAAAAGCACATCTGTACTTGTCATTAATGCATAATTAGGCTGCCAACCAGATTCTCACTAGAAAGCAACAGGCCCTTTTTGCTCTTTTTTTTCCAGCTCACTTGCCTGATTAAGTTTGGTGAGTGCGCCTCATTTAACCGCACCTGTACTGAGTCCCTAACTCTGCACCACTGCTTCCCTGAGAAATCATTTTGAAAACCTCTGCTCATAATTTTGATTTAGTACTGGGAATCTTACACTGTGGACTTTCAATTTTACCTTTTGCTGTAGATACATTTTTCTGTGCAAGCAATTTCTTACTTAAGCGTTTTAACAATATTGTGCCCAAATCCCTGGGTTCTGGGTAATAGCAGGACTGGCAGCCGATAATGCATGACGCTAAATCGTAATTGAAATAAAGAAGTATCAAATAATAAAATCAATAGACCTGTAATTACATACAGTAGTACTCTTTTAAATATACCCCAGATTTAATGTTATGCAATAATATTCCATGAGGTTCCCAAACTCTCTGTAGTTTGTGCTTTAATCTTAACATTTCCTTTCTTCCTTTTTGAAACAGCTGCATTACAGGCACTGAAGCGTAAGAAGCGCTACGAGAAGCAGTTAGCCCAGATTGATGGCACCCTTTCTACCATTGAGTTCCAGCGGGAGGCGCTAGAGAACGCCCACACCAACACCGAGGTCATCAAGAATATGGGCTTTGCTGCCAAGGCCATGAAGGCTGCCCATGACAACATGTGAGGAGTTTCTTTTTCTTTTCTTTTTATCAGCGCTTCCCTTCCCTTTCCAGAGACCTCTCTATTAGCCTCGCTGTGGGCAAGGTTTTGGGTTTATCATAAACAAGTTAAATTTACCAATGCAAGCTATTGGGATTATGGTACTTTGAAATGGGATATAGCTAAATGAAATGTTAAAGGGATAGTTCACCCAAAAAGGAAAATTCAGTCATTGATTACTCAGCCTCATGTCGTTCCAAACCTGTAAGACTTTCATTCATCTTTGGAACACAAATGAAGATCTTTTTGATGAAATCTGAGAGCTTTCTGTCCCTCCATTGACAGCAACGCAACTGACACTTTGACGCTTCAAAAAGAGATCGTAAAACTAATCCATATGAATTGAGCGGTTTAGTCCAAATTTTCGGAAAAGACTCGATCGCTTTATATGAAGAACTGATTTAATTTAGGCTTTTATTCACATATAAACATTCATCAACTCACACATCAGTTGTGGTAAACGGAAGTTTAGGCATGTTCGCTTGACGTGCGAGAACCAATGAGGTTCATTCTCGTGTTACGCAGCACGTTTGAGGTTCAGCAAGAACCAATGAGGTTCATTCTCGTGTTGGCGGGACAGAAAGCTCTCAGATTTCATAAAAAAGATTTTCATTTGTGTTCTGAAGATGAACGAAAGTCTAAGGGGTTTGGGGGAGTAAATGATGACAGAATTTTCATTTTTAGGTGAACTATCCCTTTAAATATATTGGATGGAGATCATAAAGTTGAGTTTATAATTCAGTCTGTTGTCTGTGTACCTTTAGGGACATCGACAAAGTGGACGAACTTATGCAGGACATCACAGAACAACAGGAGCTGGCACAAGAAATTTCAGACGCAATCTCAAAGCCTGTTGGATTTGGGGAGGAATTTGATGAAGTAAGATTAAAACAAGCAAACTTCTCAATTTTCGGGAGGCACCGTTTATACCTGATATGATAACATTGGTAAAAAAAAAAAAGTACTCTCCCCAAACTTTTGATGTGTAGTGTATTTAGTGATGTACATACGCTTAAATCCAATCACAAGTGGTCACATTTGAGAGGCATGTAGTTCTAGGTATAAACAGATTGTGTGTTGTATCAGGATGAGCTGTTAGCTGAACTGGAAGAGCTGGAGCAGGAAGAGTTGGATAAGAACCTTCTGGAGATCGGAGACAATGTACCATTGCCAAACGTGCCCTCTACATCCTTACCTTCCAGACCAGGTACCACACACACACACAAACGTACGTTTGTTTCACTATATTTGTAAAGGACATTGCATAGACTTCCATTGATTTTCTATCAGATTTATGATATTTTCTATGGCCTAACACAACCCCTACCCTTAAAGGCAGGCATACACTGTGTGAGTTCAGACACTCGGGAGGTCGTTTGCACACGTCGTGATTCAATTAACCTGATCATTTTAACCAAAGCAGCTGGTACACAGCAATCACATGAGCTTTATTGTTAAACACAGAGACTGGAGCTTTCAATGTTGCTGATATAGCTTTACATAGAAAAAAGAAAGAAAATAAAAAGACGAGTGTGCAAATGATTTGGTAGAAAGCAGAGAACAACACAGCCATTCCCTACAACAAAAACAACTAGAGAGTGTATTTGTGTGTGTGTGTGTGTGTGTGTGTGTGTGTGTGTGTGTCAGTGTATGCGCACGCTGTAGGGTTGCAGCCACTGGGCTATAATAATATTCATAGATCTAGCCTATGTAACGTGGTTGTGTATGATTTGGCAATAGGGGTGTTATGGATTTTCTATCCTCAAACCTAACTATTTTATATTTGTCTCCCTAAGACTAACTCTTCTAGTTTAACTTATACGCTAGCGCGTCTAAATTGACGTTAGCTACGTTCACACATCAGCGAGTCTCCAGTCAACTACAGCATCCGCTCCCTAACTATACTTCAGCGAGTCTCAAGTCGACTACAGCATCCGTCTAAATCTCCAGCGAGTCTCCAGTTGACTACAGCGTCAAGAGCCGATAATCTAACTTACTTGTTCTCTTGCTGCGCAGCTTTAATGACAGACAGACTTGAGTAATTGTCCTTTAAATGTTCTTTATTACGGCCGGGAGTCTCGAGCAGTTCTCAGAGAATCTCCCAAAAAGAAGCAATAAGCATGGCCGGTGGATCTCAGACAAATCCCATTGAGAACCCCACCAGTAAACACAAATACAACAGTTTTATAGAATAAGGAGGTATGGCAAAATGACATGAAACATTACTTAATTTGAATTTAGACACCTGTCTAGTTTCATTTCCCAAATTGTTATTTATACACACACTCAAAGTGACAAGTTTTCCATTGGTTTCGTACAGTACATTCTGTTCAAATGTTAGATGTTAAATTAGGTTAGATGTTAGTCTAACCTGGTTAGTTTAATATAAATAGTTACAAATTTCCACCACAGGGGACAGCATATACACTGGTCAAAACTTTACACTGGCTCGTAATTCCTCTCACACAATGCGAGCCGCGACCATAAGAGCATCAATGATTTCCACCCGATCTCTCCTGAGAGAAAAAAATCTCCTGTGCGCTCGTACATCAGCAAAAATCTCACCGTGAGTGCCTGGCTTAAACCTACCCACCACAGAAACATGTGCAAAACTCCACATTTAAATAAAATATTGTGTTTGGACAGTGTGTTGAAGCTGTGTATGAGACTGTTAGGGAGAGATTTTTAATTGTAATTGATCATAAATTAATCAATAGTAACTTATTTGAAAAAAGTAACAGGTATTATGTTGTTGTTGTTTTTACTTCACTTGTTACTCATTTTTCTATCACTCAAATCGTGTCAAATAATTTCTGGCACTGCAAATCATTCCTTTAGACTCCTGCAAATGTATTTACAATGGGCCTGTATTAAATGCAGTTTTTGAATGTCTTTTTGTGCTTGCAGCAAAGAAGAAAGAAGAAGAGGATGAGGATGACATGAAAGACCTGGAGGCATGGGCTGCCAATTAATGCTTGTTCTGCTCCGCCGAAACCCATACACACTATACAAGGCATAAGCTCACTCCGATACCAGTTACTAAAGGACCTGGAAGGACTCTTCAGTATGTTACAGTATGTTGTTTTTGTGTTTAAAATAGGTTAATATATAAACACACACGAGAGGAAAACAAAAACATTAAAGCAACTGCGCAAAAAAAGTACAAATCTCCACCAGGCTTACAGTCGACACACTCATCTAAGCAAGTCTGAGATTTCTGCTCGTTTCTCCTCATCTCTGGACTGTTCTGACATGAAAAAGGCTTGTTGTAGATCAGTGTTTGTGTCCGTTACCTGTACTCCTCTCCTATATTTTCAGACTTCCATCTCAAGGAATCCTCCGCTTGCTCCATGACAAACCAATACACACGGAAACCCTTTGCACGCAGGGGAAGGTGTCTGTAACGTTTTACGTCATGTTTTTTGGAGAGAACGTGGTATATTACGAGTATATTTCACTAAAACTCATTGTTCACATGCACGCATTCAAGTTCTGTTTAAAGCACTGTAAGCCCTTTTTGATTCTGTGCATCGAGCAGTTTAATATTCGATATTGATGCAAATGTAGGAGCTTTCCATGTACAAGAACCGTACTGCCCACGGGACGTCCTAGATCAGCACTTAGGCTTTATGACTACAAGACTTGGTCTCCATTTTGGGTCTGAGGTGGGCATGAAGTTGTCGCGATCCTCCTCTTGAACATGCATCTAGTTTGAGTGGTGAGAGGCTTCTACTGTACATAGCATCTCTTTAATGGCATGTGGTTTACGGTCTCCTGACAGCATGGGATTCTTATATTGAATAGGGGTCTTCGCTCAAGAATCGTGTACTGTATTTGAGATAGTTCAGAAATACTGGCTTGTGACTCCAAGATATCTTTACACTAGAAGTGGTTTATTGAAATGGGTGTTGTATCAGGAGGGGGAAAAACGACTTGGCTTGTTGTAGATTTCAGACGTTTGTCTTATTTTTGAGGCGTGAATGCATTCAAACGAATTTCTACCAAGGACAGACAGCACAGATTAATGTAATATCATGCTATATTTTACAAAGTGCACTATTATGATGTTCTGGTACAGTATTTTTTTTTCCCCCCCCTCTCCTGAGAATCTATAAAAAACATTTATTTATCAGATTCTAAAGGTTTCATTGACATTTGTTTATTGTTTGTTTGTCTTTTCGACACTCGTTTATTGTCCATTGCCTTTCAACCTTACACCTACATTAAAGTTTTGCCAAATTAACACTTCTCTGGATTTTCATTTGCCCATTAGATGTTCGTTTTCATTATTTTCGTGCACTTCAAGGCATCACTGTTCAGCTTGAAAACATGTTTTTGACTATTGAATATTGAAAATGTATTTGTAGAAATAGTATATCTCCAGACAAGAGGCCTGAGAGTATATCTTTTTTATTTTAAAATACCCACTGTTCTGTTACATGCATACAGTCAGAAATCTTTTAGAGACAATAATGGAATATAATATATTATGGTACTTCTATGGTACTATTCTGTTTCTTTCTTGCAGTGGAAAGTAAAATGAAGATTTTGAAGCAATTCATTTTCGTTTGCCTTGCATTAGTCTGTAGTAATGGAAGCTGATTTGCACAGGATGTGAAAGACAAGCTTTTAATACATTTGTATGTTTTCCATTATATTGTAGGTGCTGGATTTGTCATTGTTATATCACTATCATTATAATCTCATTTATTGTTATTAAAATATTTTTACTGAGTTTTCTAGTCCTGGTACATGACTTCAGCACAGTAAGAACACATGCAATATGGATTAAAATTTTGGGGCAGTGAGATTTTTTTAAAGAAATTTTATTCAGCGAGGACACATTAAATCGATAAAAAGGGACAGTAAAGACATTTATAATGTTGGATGGATTTCTATTCATCAAAGAGTCCATCACGGCTTACACAAAAATATTAAGCAGCACGACTGTTTTTAACATTGATAATGAGCAGCAACTCAGCATATTAGAATGATTTCTGAAGGATCATGTGACAATGAAGATTAAGAAAATTCATTCAGCTTTGCCATCACAGGAGTAAATTAAATATGAATATAAATCTAAAAATAAAGATATTAAATAAAGATATATTGCAAGAGAAAACAGTTATTTTAGATTTAAAAAATAGTTCACACTACTTTTACAGTATTTTGATCGAGTAAATGCAGCCTCAAAAGCATTAAAAAATCTTACCAATCCCAGACTTTTCAAACAGTAGTTGAATAACTAATAATCTACCTAAACGTTTAAGTTCAGATCAGTCAGTTGCATTTAATAATTTTATGATCGACAGGGTGTTCTGTAAATCAGTCAGTGATATGTAAATCTTAAGTCTTTCATGCTTTTTTTCCTCACACAAAACCACAAACCAGACCATTTTCAGATATGGGGATAAACATGGGGCATATTTTCAGGGCTTACTACTGAATGGACTTTATACAGGGGGCCCTAGTGTCATCCAAAAGTTCAACCCTGTTCAGCTGAAAATGTTCCTAATGTCTCTAGTTTATCGGGATTATACTGGGGGGGGGGAATCACTCATTCATTTGCTCATTCCATATAGATTTGTAGAGAATATAAAGCAACTCCAACTGGTTTTGTCAACAGATTCTGCCTTTAAAACATTGTAATCTAACATTTATGAAGAAAAGCCCAATACACACTTTCCTTCCACAAGCTCAGATCCGCTGTTAAATATTAGTAAAACACCCAAAGCCAGTTGAAACTTGTTTTACTTGTATATTATTCAAGACCTCTCCACATTCCAAATGATATTACACAGCCTAAACCACGGTGGATTCTTATAGGCTACCGTAGAGCCAGATAAACACGCCCACCCTCGTTTTTTTAGAACGACAAGGCGTGGCATTTTTCAGCCAATGAGAAACGACATGCAGCCTGATCTCATGAATATTACAACAACCGGTTTGTACACACTTATAATCAAGTTCACATAACAGCTACCTCCTTCTGCACTTACTCAGGTCCACAGCCGGGCTCTAGACCAACTCATATCAGGCTTACCTAACGACAGTACATCAAAATGTCAGAGAAGCTTCCATTCAAAGTTGGTTAGTATAAGTTTATTTGATTTTTGACTTTACATCCGGCGTAATGCTGTTCTGCACAAAAGCGTGCAATTATGTATTTACCGCCAATGCTAATTAGCTGACTCCATGCTGGTGATTTCTACTAAGCTCTCTAATAGCCTCTCGATAAAGCATACGAATCTTTGCAAAAGGGTATTGGGTTGTATTTTTGACCGAGCACGAATTGCTGCAAATCTTTAGCTGCTAGTACTTATACAATATAACACATGGCAGTGGACGCGTCATTGTCAGCACTGCCTTGCACAAGACGCTCTTTTGCAAACCCGCCCCTTTAAAATCACTGTTCTTGCACTAAATATGTCTAGTTTATTACCATGGCCATTTATGGTTACTCGCAAAGTATTATATACGATTTTATATCCAACACCTGTCAAACAAGCTAGCGTGGTTCCATACGGAAGACGTGAAGAAGAAAGTTTGGAAGTTGTAGTGTTTTGTGTGCACTGGAGAAGCTTCTCTGTACGAGAACTGCTTCTCTACCGAACTACATTTCCCACAATGCAGTGGTGATACGCGCCGCCACTTCTCATTTTCACGAACTCATTCATTTTCACGAATCGGTTCTATTGAACAGTTCGTTTCGTGGAATCGGTTCAAAAAACAGTTTGGCTGCTCTTACGTCATCATTTGGACCCTGACACTCCGTTATTGCACATTTAATGCTTTAAAACTTTTGATATATAGTAAAATATTGCTGTTTATTACGGGGTTTCGGTTTAGTTGTTTTATTAACAGGTAATAATAATTGTATGTCTCCCAGTTCTGTTTTTGTAGACCATCGAACATGTGAATATAAAACAGTCGATTAATTGAGAAGGTCCAGCTCAAAAGAATTATTCGTCTAGCTTACTTATCGTACATTGATGGCGATTCAGTGTTAACCGGTTCGTGATTAACCAAAAGTGAATGGTATGCGCTAAAACGGTGCACTTCAATTTAAGGCTAATTAAACACATTAAGTTAATATCTTAACAGTTGTGTCTGCGTCTCGTTTAGACACACGTCAGCATAGTCGCAGTGACCGGACTTGGCACCTGTCTGTCTGTTCCTCAGGCATTTTCAGCGTCTGTTGTTGTTTTTCGGCAAACCTCTCTGATGTTCTCACTGCAGATAAGGCAGAAGTAATTCAATAGTAAATCCAGCCGGACTTTGCTCCATAGTCTTGAACGTTCAGAGTTCAGTTTTTCAAAATCAGTGAACGAAATGTAAAAGTTTGACTTTTACTGCCAGCACCAGTACTGCAAACTTGCCTTATTTATTAATAGCCAATTCTGAAGGCACAGGGTTCCCATGGTCAATGGAAAATGGTAATGGGTATAGGAAAATGTCAGGAATTAATAGTTTTAAGTCATGGAAATTCCCATTCCTAAAACCACTTCTTCGTATTTCAAATACTCTGAATTGTTCCTTAGATCTTTTTATAGGTTTCCGGTTGCAGTTAAAAATGTCCTTTCTGATCAAATACCATTTTCTTTTGTAATTAAACATTTGTTTGACCACTGAATATTAAGGCAGGTGTGTTTTCTTCCGTTATCTGCTGTGGTAGGAACACTGGAAGTAAAAATTAAAGTCAGAATTTCTTTTTAGGTAACCTCATGGTTAAGTGTGCACATGAAACCAAGCACCATCTTCTCCTTAACCACGTTAGGCATGTGGGTTTGGGTGTCATCTGTTGAATTCCTCTTCTAGATGTCCAAATATGAGACTGACATTTCAAAGACCTCTTTAACTTGCATGTTATAATGGACATAAATGTCTTTTGTGATTTTTAGTTGCTCCAAGTATACACAATCTGTACTGGTTTGCATATTTAATTGAATCATTCTTTCGGTTTCCTCAATGAAACATTTGTTGTCATTTTCTGTGTCCAGCTGATATCAGCCTGGCCGAGTGGGGACGTAAAGCCATAGACATAGCTGAGAATGAGATGCCAGGTCTGATGAAGATGAGGGAGCTCTACGGCCAGACGAAACCCCTGAAAGGCGCTCGCATCGCAGGGTGTCTGCACATGACTCTACAGACCGCAGTGCTCATTGAAACCCTGACTGCCCTGGGAGCTGAGGTGAGGGGAAGCAAATGCAAAAACATTAAAGAAATAGTTAATACCCAGGAATGAAAAATCTGCCATTATTGACCCACGCTCATTCCAAACTCACTATATTTGCGTTAAAAATGGGCATTTCGCACCAGGTTTGGTGGCATTTGATTATAAACAGTCTTTGTATCGGAAATGACTATACTAACATTCTTAACTTTCATTAAATGATCAATTGCTGAAAGAATCTGTATTTATTTATTCAAAAGAAATGAATACTTTTATTCAGCAAGAACGCATAAAATGTGTAATGTTTCAAAAGTTTTCTACTTCTATTTGAACTTTCTATTCATCAAAGAATCCTGTTAAAAATGTAAAAACTGGAAGCTTGTTTCTGCCACTGAATAAAAAAAATAATTGCGACTTCTCACAATTGTGAGAAATAAAGTCACAATTGTGAGGAAAAAAAAGACAGAATTGAGACTTTTTATCTCACAATTCTGACTTTTTTTCCTCACAATTGTGAGAAATAAAGTCACAATTGTGAGGAAAAAAAGACAGAATTGAGACTTTTTATCTCACAATTCTGACTTTTTTTCTCACAATTCTGACTTTTTTCTTACAATTCTGACTTTTTATCTCACAATTCTGACTCTTTTTTTTTTTCTCACAATTGCGAGTTTACATCTCGCAATTCTGACTTTATAACACATAATTGCGAGTTTATATCTCGAAATTCTGACATCTTTTCTCAGAATTGTGAGCTATAAACTCGCAATTGTGAGTTATCAGGCCAATTCTAAGGGAAAAAAAGACTAACTTTTCCCCTCAGAATAGTTTATATCTCACAATTCTGACTTAATATCACGCAATTCTGACTTAATATCACGCAATTCTGACTTTATATCACGCAATTCTGACTTTATAACACGCAATTGCGACTTTATATCACGCAATTCTGAGAAATAAAGTCAGAATTGTGAGTTAAAAGGCGCAATTACCTTTTTTATTTTTCATTCTGTGGCGGAAACAAGCTTCCATAAAAAAGTTATTTTAAATTGTAATAATATTTCACAATATTACTATTTTTACTGTATTTTTGAATAAAAAGATGCCGCCTTGGTAAGCATAAGACTTCTTAATTTTTTTAAAATAATTTTACCGACCCTGTGTACTATGCTATTCTTTGAAATGTAAATTCTATGGTATATAAATAAGTTGTTTCATATTATTACTATATGATTCAATCACATTGCCATAGTACTTTGTTTTGGATAGGGACAGTACAGTTTCTTCACCCATTTTTCATACTCCTAGATGCATTCTGACTGAAATGAATCCCTCTTTTTATCCCTTATTTCCTTCGTCAAACTGGAATTTCCCAGCCCAAGGCTTTACTTTATCAACAAAAAAAGTTATGGAACAATGTATAAAGTCTATATAAGTCACATGATCTGATTCCTTCTCCTTGATGTCTGTCTGCTGCAGGTCCAGTGGTCCAGCTGTAACATCTTCTCGACCCAGGATCACGCAGCGTCAGCCATTGCCAAAACTGGCGTTCCAGGTAACAGGTGTTGTTGATGTGCTGCACTGTCGGCCTGTTCCATAACCACGGCTCTGGCGTAATCCTGCCGACTGTTTGCTCTAAAGCTGCGCAATCTAATGTAGATAAGAGGAACGCAGGGTTTAGAGACATAACCATAGCAGAGTAAAACCTAGAATCAGCACAAATAAGTTTAATCATTAGATTTCACTCAACATTGTTGAAGGACTAACATGCAAGAGTGGGCAGGCAAAGACAGCTTTATCAACTTCATCATTACAGCTTTCAGTCCACAAAAGACTTTTCCCAAGCATTTTTAAGCACTGAAACCTTCAAAGGGATTCAAAACGAATGATTTTTAGGGTGAAAGATGGCAAAACGTTTTTAAAAAGATTGCACAATATCTGTCTAACAACATCAAACGGATTTTATCCCATGCTTTTCCAGTTTCCAGCTCTTGAGTCTTTTTTTAGGCAGTAGCTTAAATAATCCAATAAGCATAAAAATGCACATGCATTATATTATAATAAAAACACATGCATATTGGGTGTAATAGTCTTTGCAGTACTTTTCAGTATAAAATTAATTCTAAATATCCATCAACATTTCTCTGTTTGTCTGCTATCTTGGATGGATTTTTTTTCACTGATCACAGTGCATTACTAGATTGCCTTCTCCACAAAGGATAAGCCTAAAAGCAGGCCTTAAGAAGGTATTTTAGTAGGCAGTATAATTACGCTGACAACCTTTTGTGTCAGCAGCTTGACTGATGCATTAAAATGCTGCTGACTAGCTCACTAGTTGTGGAACAGAGCAGATTAATACTAGTTAAGACCTTTGAGCAGCAATTGCATGCATTTTTGTCTTTTTAAAACTAAATTGCAGGTCATTCAATCAGAGAAATATCTTAAACCGTGAGAACTGAGGTGGTTGCATCAACACTAATTCTGACATGCTTACTGTCAGAGTAAATTTGATTGCCAAAAAACATTCAAATATCTTGATATAACCAAAACAGCACAGTACTTAATCTGATATTCGAGTGACCGTAGGGGTGAACTACTGTTCAAAAGTATGGGGTTATGAATGTTTTTTAGTATAAAAGTCTCTCATGCTCACCAAGGCTGGATTTATTTGATCAAAAATACAGTAAAAAGAGTCTCATTGCGAAATATTATTACAACTTAAAATAAATGTGTTCTATTTGAATATATTTTAAAATGTAATTTATTCCTGTGACGCAAAGCTGAATTTTCCGCATCATTCCTCCAGTCTTCAGTCACATGATCCTTCAGAAATTATTCTAATATGCTGATCTAGAGCTAATTTCTGATTATTATCCATGTTAAATTCAGTTGTGCTGTTAGTTTTGTGAAAACCATAATGTTTTTTTTTTTTTTAAGGATACTTTGAATTGAGCGTTCAAAGGAACAGCATTTATTTGAAGTAGAAATGTCATTATAAATCTCTGTTGTTGTCACTTTTCATCAATTTAATGCATCCTTGCTGAATAAAAGTAACAATCTTTAAAAAAAAATGTATATTACTCCAAACTTTTGAGTGACATGTAAGAGAATCATGATGCCACTTTTTTGATTGGGTGACTCACTGACTTTGCACGCATCTTTTGCATTTAAACCATTTGAAAATTGATGGTTTAGCATTTCGTGTGAACAGTCAGTCTCATTTACAGTGATGACAGTAGGTGCATCCTTCGCTTATGTAGCTGCATTCTCAACTAATTGTTGTACCAGCTAGAAAATAATGCCACATTAAAAATGTCAAACATATTTAGAGCTTGTTGTGCTTCTGAAATGAGCAGATTTACAGCTACTAACAGCATTCTCTCCACTTTGCACCTTATACTGGAAAAGAACCAGTTGGACAGTAAAACCTCTTTCACATGCACTACATTTGTTCCTATAAAATGGCAAATCATTTATTTGTTTGTGGCAGGAAAACTTAAAATTGGATGTTACTTTGAGAATAAGATTAAATATGCAGGTGCACTCGAGCACAAACTTAGCAAACCCAGTGACCAGTTCTTATTTGTAGCAGTCAGGGACACAATTTTGATGCGTATCTTGTCATCTAATGTGTGTGTTTTGTGCTTTGTTGTAGTGTATGCCTGGAAGGGTATGACTGATGAAGAGTATGTGTGGTGCATAGAGCAGACAATCTACTTCAAGGACGGTCAGCCTCTTAACATGATCCTGGACGACGGTGGAGACTTGACCAACATGGTGCACCAGAAATACCCCAAACTGCTTGCAGGTATATAATATTGGCTGCTTTCTGTTCTGTCATCTGTTCATCTGTACTCATCACGTGTGTCTACTCATCTTGAACAGGCAGGAAAGAGTCATTTAGACTACTCGTATAGTACTTCATTACTCCATTGTCTGGATTTCCATTGCTAGAAATAACAGTATTTCTGGGCTACTGATGCCCGTCACAGTTGCACTGTACTGCTGTTTTATGGCCACTAGATGGCAGGCTAATCCACGATCAAGCCATTCCTTTCTTGACCTAGCAAAGAAAGAAACCTTCAATAGGAGCAGTCACAAATATAAACCTTATAATATTAGCATTCCTGGAAAATTGAAAAGCATTACGATACTTAGGAAAGGGGAAGTTCCGAGCAGACTCTTGTTTTATTGATAGAGTGTGGAGGTGATGTGGTGTTAGTTTTACTCTATAAATGTCAAATTTATGAGGCTACTCTATTTGACCTCTTCCCTTTAGTAGGGTTAAGCATCTGGGCTGGTAACACAAAGGTCAGCTCTCTGATTCTAGGTAGAGGCCAGTGAACTGTTAACCTAATTCTTTTAAACTGCTTTTTTTTTTTAAAGTAGGTCACTCTTTGATTCCCCCAGTTAGTGAACTGTGAATAATAGCATTGGATATATAAAACTCATGCCAAATGTTGCATTCCTCTGTCAAACAAGGGTCTGTTTAAAAAGATATTTTATAATGTTGCTGTTTATTAAACGTTCTATTCATCAAAGAATCTTGTAAAAAAAAAAATATCACGGTTTCCACAAAAATATTAAGCAGCACAACTGTTTTCAACATTGATAATAGTAATAATGTTAAGCTGGATGTCAACCGCCGTAAAATCGCAAAATGATAAATGTTTCTTAAGCTGCAAATCGGCATATTAGAACGATTTCTGAATGATCATGTGAAAATAAAGTAATGATGCTGAAAATTCAGCTTTGTATCACAGGAATAAATTGCATTTTAAAATAGAAAAGTTGTTTTAAATTGTAATGATATTTCACAATATTACTGTTTTACTGTATTTTTGGTCAAATGTAGCCTTTGTGAAAAAAAAAGGTATATCACTAATCTAAGACTAATTTTAGCATGTCTGGAATTCTGTATTGACCAATCAGAATTCAGAATAATCTGTTTTATAGTTAACAGTAACAATAACATAACGTTAACGATAACAGTATGTTAATTCATGATAATGTTTTCCATTGCATATGTACAGGAAACAGCACAGGTCATGGTGTCTCTCTCAGCATCAAACATACTTGAATCTCAGCCAGTCTCTCTGTGAAATGGCACAAAATAAAATGAAGACCTGCGGTGATTTTGCTCCTCGTATTTTCGTTTCGGCTGGCTTCATGCCCGAAATGCTTCCACATATAGAGTTATGATAATACTTTTGGTTTCTGAGCTATAGTACATTTTCCACTGAGGCTATAAAGTTGTCAGAAGGGTTTGTGACAGTCACTTATCTTTCCTTAACCCTCTGGGGTCCAAGGTGTTTTTGGGGTCCTTGAGATGTTTCGACATACTCTGACATTTGTGCTTTTTTCAGTTGCTTATAAACATATTACTGGCAAAGGTGTAATTACACTCTATTTAGCACACACAGGGCTACCATAATGTGTGAGCAACATGTATGTACATTTTTGTATTTTTGAGAGAATATTGTTTATGCGTGGTTATTGAAAAAACTAAAACTTAAAGTTTCTGAAATAAGGCCACAAAACACATACTAAATATGTGTCCACAAGACTTTTGACTAATGGATGTTGTCGCCTAGAGTTTTTTCTTCAAAATGATCTGAAAATCATCCTGCCTTATCATTAACATTAAACAATAGATTGGTTTAAATTTAAAAATGACACTTTTTGTTTGGAAAGGCAATATGCGCAGGGGTGTGACCTGCTGTGATTCACACCTGAGAAGACAATGGCCCCGCATAATGAGCGCATAATGGGGCTGCATACTAATGACCCTTTCATTCAGGTGTGTCACTGAGCCACAAGAATGACAATATATATATATATAATACAAAATTGGTTCACAGTTCCAATTATTTATTTATTTTTCAAATTGTGCTTGCAAATTGTATAATATCAAATGTAAAAATTTCTAGTAATTGTGCAGTTAATTATCATACTGTTTTTACAGAATATACAGAAGTTTTTTTTTACAGTTATACAGAAATTTACAGTTACAGTTTGGGAATATATCCCAAATGTGTCACTAATAAAACACAATACAAATAATTTAAAGAGGAGGCTTATATTGAGCTTTTAAGATTTACCTAAGATTTATTTATATGTAGCCTACATATATTTTTGCTATTTTAATAAAAAGGTTACAATTACAACAACAATTAAAATTTTAACTATATTTCAAATGTAATCTTTCTTTGTATATACTAAAGTATACATTTTATCATACATATTTCACAGTTGCGGATTAATTAGTTTGAATATAGCCTACAATCGAACAAACACTATAATAACATCTTAGCAAACAAGCTTATTTGATGTGGCAGTATTTTACAGTAAAAACGACATCTTGTCTTTCATATGTAACATCGTTTTTATGATTAGGACATATAAATGTTAATTTGCAGTTTAATACGTTGCTTATACAAAAATATTTTATTTCAACATATTTCAGTCGATTTTTACTCATCTCAGTATTGGAATATAGTTAGGTAAAAGCTGTTCATTCATTCACACACAAAAACGCGATTCAAACAGTCTTTTTGTTTACAGACACTATTCCATATCGCGATTAGCACAAAGCACTTGAAAATAAAGAATGTACCTATTCCTCGGCTGGATCCGTTGCTCCTCCAAATGAAACTACCTGTAGCCTACTTCTGAGGTAATTTTTTCCAGGATTATTATTAAGATAGTATTATTCCTCACAGCGTCGTAAATCTGAGTCTCTTTCGGTGGGTTATCCAGCTGATGTGGGCATGGATCGCCTCAGAGCATTTGTGTTTGAATAGAGCGCGCGCTCCGTGGGCGTGGTCAAATTAACTTTAATGAGCTGAGACGAGAACGACTATCATCTCTACTTCATTTAAAAGAAGATAATTCAGGCTTCATGCCTGTGTGCCTGTATAACTGTTTGACTGAGTATTTGCAGATATACAGTTCATTTTTCGGACGCGTTTCAGAATGGACTTCACTGACAGAGAGAACGCAGAACGCGCATCATGTTTATTTTTCTTTATTAGGCGAAAAGCACAACACTTTGTTTTTATTATGAGGTTCCACAAAAAAAAAAAAAAACTCAACAGGATCGAATGATGTACAACACTTATATGTAAGATCAAAATCAACAGAGTAATTTTTGAGTCTCTTTTGCACTGATAAGGAAAAAAGTGAGCTGGTATCGCCGGCGAGACCGCCGACCCCAGAGGGTTAAGTAGATGGCTGAAATGTCTTGGATTTGATTCGGCCTCATCAGTTACACCAGTGAAGGTCAAGCTAACCTACACAAAAATAAAATTGATCGGCCAACCAGTTATTGCAACATTCCTTCCAAACAGATGCACTTAGTTTGATATTCTGGGTCTTTAAAGGGGTCATATAATGCCATTTTTGTACAAGCTAATATGATTCTTTAGGGTCTAAATTAAAAGTTTGTAATATACTTTAATTAAAAATTCTCATTAGTATTGTAAGAAAACACTTATTTTACCTGGTCAAAAACAGCTCTGTTTTCAGCACGCCGTTTCAGTGCATATGCCTTTAAATGATAATGAGCTTTGCTCACCCCGCCCCTCTGTTTTGTGTGTACACCGTTTGTAACACAATAACACAATAACCATAACGCGTTGTTCAGTATAAACGGGGGATTATGAATTATATTGAGAATGTCATACATAGAAAACATGCCGTAATGTACCCTGAGTGTAAACCTTAGCAAATCGCTAGCTGCACGCTTCACAATGAATGCGTATTCATTGTGAAGCGTGCAGCTAGCGGTTTGCAAAGATTAATATATTAATATAAAGTTTAATAAAATGTTATACTCACTTCCGTTCTTCTGGAGATTCAGCAGGAACATGAATATCTGGTACCGATCCTTTTTTCATGAGCAGCTTCTTAGCAAATCCAGCTTTATACTGACCCTCGTTTATAAAGCAGTCTGGTGTGAGAAATGATTCGCGCAAACATGAAAGCATTGACGTTGCTCGTGGGGAATATTCCCTTCGAAAACAAACTCAGCCACTGCGTCTTCAGCGGTTCGGATTTAGGAACATTAAAATGACTGTGTTCGTTATTACACCCAAGAACAGAACACCACAATCGCTTAGACGCCATTCTGCTCATAGACAGTGCTCCAGCATATCAACAATGACCGCGCCGGTCCGCGCAGACTATGATTGACAGCTCCCTCATGAGCGAGGGCGGGTCTGTGTTGAAACGCTCCTGTCAATCAACAATCGTGGGAGGGGCGTGCGAGCTTGTGATGTCACAGGCTCAAACGGCTCGATTTGAGGCAGGGGAAAACATATAAGGAGATTAAAACAAAAACACTGGATGGATTTTTATCATTATATGATGGTTGTGTACAGGCACTGCCAACACACATTTCAGTACAATCAACTTGTAAAAGTGCATGTACCATTATATGACCCCTTTAACTTTTACGAAATAATTCTTCCTGGTTAATCCCTCAGGAATCAAGGGCATCTCTGAGGAGACCACAACAGGAGTTCATAACCTCTACAAGATGTTGAAGAAGGGAGAACTTAAAGTTACTGCCATCAATGTCAATGACTCTGTGACTAAGGTAACCTTTTATAACCAAGATATAATAACAGTGCATGGTTTTATCCTGTTATTCCCTGTGGTCATTTGATGTTTTGTTTGTTCACACAAACGTAAGCACTTTGTGCATGGTTATAATATTATGACAGTTATTTGGGAATGACTTATTTCCCCCCCTCCCTTTAGAGTAAGTTTGACAACCTGTACGGCTGCCGTGAGTCTTTGATTGACGGCATCAAGCGGGCCACAGATGTGATGATTGCCGGTAAGGTGGCAGTGGTGGCCGGGTACGGTGACGTCGGTAAGGGCTGCGTTCAGGCTCTACGAGGGTTCGGCGCCAGAGTCATTGTCACAGAAATCGATCCCATCAACGCTCTGCAGGCAGCTATGGAGGGTATGGATTTTTTTTCTGTCTGTGTGTTCCTTTTCTTCCTATTTAAACACCTTTCTTCGAGTGATAAGAATACATTTTATCTGTGTTTTAGTCTTTTTATTATTTAATTTTTTTTAGTATGTAGTGAAAGGTGAACAACTTAAGTTGGAATTGCAAATAGTCAGTCCCTTTTTGCGATTCCGTAAATACAATGCAAAATCTATCATCTATCTATCTATCTAATCTATTTGAATTTGGTAAGAGACCTAAGGAGCCCATCATGAACCTACTATATTTTTAAACCATGTATGTATTAAAACTGCATTTTAAAGGTTGCTGTAACCATTCGGCTCTCGTTACGCAGGCTATGAGGTGACCACCATGGATGAGGCCTGCAAAGAAGGAAACATCTTTGTGACCACCACTGGCTGTGAGGACATCCTCCTTGGCAGGTTTGTACAACATTAATCAAACGTACACCAACTAACAGATGTTCAGCTAGAATGTGTGCTGTATAGTATTTCTGTATTATGTGTGTCCCCTCGAGAACTGAGAAAATGCTGTTTCTGATTCCAATTACAGTTTCGTAATGACACTAAACATTTTCTAGTTGATCCGTCTTAAAATGACAAAGAACAGTTCTTGTAATTTCAGCAGCCTTTTGCCCAATGATGAGATCATTTTTGATTTTTTACAATAATAAATAAAAAAGAATTCATTATACAACAGGTTATTACCATAGACTTTAAAAAATGGTTATTACCCATACCCAATCAAATTTATTGCACCTAGCAACATCAATGTCCAACATACTGTGGACTTAGTTTGTCTCAGTATTGCAAAAATGGTGGTTTATTGTGGACAAATCACCTGCGTATGTTATTTCAAAGGAAACATTGTCTATGTAATAACCCTGAAACGACTTCCCTTTTCTTCTGATGTCACTTAGGCACCCTGGCTGTTGGATGTTAGCTAATAGCCAATTAGCTGTTTATGTGAACACTCCTTTACTGTAGGTCTGGCTCCACTCTGGTTTGAAATGCCTGCTTTTCATAATCCAATCAATTCTAGATGGATAAAGTCGAGTTGGTTTTTCCCCCTTATTGACCATCCTACAAATATTTACACAACCGTTCAAAAGTTTGTAGTCGGTATGATTTTTTTTTTTTAAAGAAGTCTCATATGTTCAACAAGTATTTGATCAAAAATAGTTAGGGATGTAACGATTCACTCATCTCACAATGCGATACGAATCACGATACTGGTTTCACAATACGATTTTCTCACAATTTTTTTAACAAATGACATTTAAGACAAAAGTGTCCCTTTTATAATTTCTCAGACAAAATGCTGCACATTTCTTTTTAATTTGAAATATATTTGTCAAATAATAAAACTACATTAAAAAAATTCCCTTCAAGGTTGTTTCAACTCGGTCTTTCTGTCTGTTTGGTCAAGAGGCTGTTACCTTCGCACACTGTAAAAGACTGTGTAAAATTAGTACCAGATTGACAGGGGTTTTACATTGTAATAAAGGCAAGATTCTAATTTTGTCATAATTTGTATCATTACACTAGTAAGAGTAAAAAAAAAAACACATTTAGAGAAAGAGATAGTAAAATAAATACAACACCTGAGTGTTGTTTTTGGCAGCCCTTTTAGTTTTAGTCTTAGTCTTTTGGACGAAAATGCTTTTTAGTTTTATGCCGGGCGTACACCAAAGGATTTTCACAGTCCCAGACTAAAGACCGGCCGTTTTTAGGAATCTTACTGGAGTCTCTGCACGCTCACGTCGTCTCGATTGTTAAATGTGAGGTGATAATCTGCAGTCGGCGACCCGATTTATGCCAGTCTTTCTCTAGTCTTTCATATCAAACATGTTTGATATTATCGCAAGTCCTAGCGTAGTCATAGTGACGTAAAACAATCAACAACCAATAAAATCGTTCTCATAAAAACGGAAACAGGAAACAGGAAGCCATCAGTCACAACAAAGAAACATGTCGACGGACGTGGAAACACAACGAGCGCCAAGTAGGCGAAAATGGACCGTGGATAAAGAGGAGCGCCCTGTCGAGCTTGTCATCCCATTAGTCAACTCTTTATTAAGAAATGTCTAATTTGATGTTTTCTCATTCCTGGAAAAGAAAGTGATTTATTGTAATTAAACAATATAAATTAATATTTTTTTTTACTCATCAAACAAAAAATATGCATAAAAATGCCTATTTTAATGGAAGAAAAAATTAGGACCCCTAACAACTAGTGATACCCCCCCTTTGTTGAAATTAATTCAGTGAGGTAAAATGGTGGAATGGCTGATGTCAATGTCCTTTGATATCTTTTTAAATCCTTTTCCACACTCATAAGCAGTGTGGGGGAAATATATGGGGGGTGTCCTAATTTATTCCTCAAAAATTGCATTCTTTTAAAATTACATTTCACAGAGTGTCTTAAAAAGGCCTTCCTTATTTTTAAATAGTTTAGTTAAATCACTGGGTCCTTCTAGCCTGGCAAGCCAGACCTACATCAAGATGCACACTTTGCTGCAAAATTATTTTTGCTGCCGCTAGGGTGCGTCTAGATTTCTAGGCTAGGGTCTTTCAGTATTGTTAAAATTGTTATTACATGTCCGTATGTTGAAAAATAGACAGGCTTTCATGGTGTCCTATTTTTTTCACATGACTGTATGGTTGCCTTTATATAATTTAATAATAATGATAATTAAATTTATTTTTATTTTTATTATTATTTAATGATGATAATCACATAATTTGGACAGTGACTCCCACCCCCTGCAGAACACCATCACTGCACTGAGCAGCCATCACTGCACTGTTTATTTGTTGTATATATTGTTTACATTATTATTATAAATTTTTTTTTTTTTACTATCCACTGTGCTGGTGCAACACTGAGAATTTCCCCATTGTGGGAATGTAAGGTCTATCTTATCTTATATACCACCACCACTGTAGGCCTACCTTCAGAAATATTTTGGATCATACAACATAATGTGATACAGTAGCTAACTGTAGCTGCTTCTCCATTTTTGTTAAATCACTGCTGAGCATGCTGGGAGGAATTTGGTGGGAATAAAAAGCTAAAATAATCTAGTTGTAGTCCTGTAAATAGTGTCACTACAAGATTCAGTGTTTGTAAAATCTTTAGTCTTGGACTAACTGTGAACCCAAGTCTTTAGATGTGAGCTGATAATCTTATAAAGTATTTTCTAAATCTTTTCAAAGTCTTTAGGTGTACAGAAAGCAGTCGACGAAAACAAAAAAAGGTTTTAGTCTCCGAACACACAAAAAGGTTTTAATCAAGTTTTAGTCAATTTTAGTAAAAAAAAAAAAAAAGTCTTTAAAAAATAGAGAAAATAAAATGCGGCTGTGTCAAAATTGGTATCAAGTTCAAAAATAGAAAAGAAATAAAAGTGCCACTTTGCAATCTGTAAAGAAAAGAATAGAAATCCATTTGGCAAGACAGGTCTATTTATCCCTGCATTAGTGGCTGCACTGAGCCTGTTTTGAATTGCACAATTTCTCAAAAGTCATGCTCAATGTTCAGCTGAGATCTGTACTTTGTTTTCAGTGAAACTGAAACGGCTGAAAAGCCCATCTCACAGAGATATGATGTGGCAAAGGGAAGAAGAATGCACACAGCACTCTGCCTTTAGCCTAGGCTACTTAACGTGATATATTTTTTTTAATAGATAAAATAGACATAACATACTGTTTGATATGGGATTAAAATGATAGGTAGTGTATGGGCAGTGTATAAGATATAAACTAATGATTAATTACTTTAATATTCCTTTGTTCCGATCAGAGCATGTGAGCGGAGAGCGCATTTCTGAATATTCCTCTGCTCGCTCATTCAGCCCTGGGTCGCGCACTCAACACAGAATGGCCTGCTGGTTCGAGAATATGTGAAATAAGAGCTGCCTCCGACTAAAGTTTTTATTCTAGTTGACTAGTAGTTGATCATTTGAGCCATTAGTGGACAAATCGCCCCTTTATTAATTTAATTACTTAAATAGGCTATACGGGATATTGAGCTTTATAGCCGCACTCAAGCGCACGACCGCACGCATAAAGCTTGCCACAAAGAACCGGCAAAAGTAGGCTAATGATTATGAATGTGTAAAAAAAAAATAGCAAGGGTACATTTAATTGTTTATTAATAAACTGGTGTTTTCGGTGTCGCTCCAAAGATGAATTTGACGATGCGGACTCGCCATGAACGAATAAAGATAAATAGGCATAAAATGGAACATTTCCTCCCGTTTTGGAGGAGACCTGTCACGCCAGTGGGGCGCGCCCCACACTTTGAGAACCGCTGGATTATACTGAAACTGAAAGTATGTCCATAAATCATCTCGTCGTTTCCGACCACCAAGCCCGTTTATTGGCTTCGCCGCCATGGTCCGAAGATGTGTGGTGGTGAGTGACTAGCCGCAGGTGTGTTGTTGTGTGGAATCTGGTGCGCGCGCGGCATGGGTACCCAAAACAATGATAGGAAGCAGCAGCATTGCTGATACTTTTATAGCTCAAAACAGACAGATTTCACGGAAAATAGACAGAAATCAGACTTAGTCATTTTCGTTCCGTCTTGTCAACGAAAACGTCTCGTCATGTTTTTGTCACCTTAGAGCCATTTTTAGCTAACGTTAGTCATCGTCGCGTTATCGTCATAAAAAAAGTGCGTCAACGAAATCCTTTCGTCATCGTTGACGAAAACAACATAACACTGATGCACCTTGTGATCTCCGTGGCTCTCCCAATTGTCGCATTAATGACTTTTACATGAAAACGGAGGTGACTGGTGCTTCTCACTTCAAAATGCCCCCAGACCTCCGATTTGAATGAGTCAACGTCAACATCTACGTCTACCGGAGCGTGCACGCCAGTCATGGCACACACTGGTGCGGCGCGAGCGGAGCAAACCGAGCGTTTTCAGTTCATTCCTATGGAAGTTGAGCTTGGCTCACACAAGATCAAGTTCCACGAATGAAGTGGAAACACTCGCTAGCTTCACGCCAGTGTGTGCTCGCAGCTATTGTGCCTGTAAAGCGAGGTTCACAACTTCACAGTAGGCTACAGTAAACACCCCTGCTGTTTAAAACGAATCGGTTACCTAACGTAACCTCGGTTCTCTCTAGAAGAGGGAACGAGTATTGCGTAAGCTAGCTTACGCTGGGGAAAGATTCATCTTTGCTGAGAGTTTGAAGCCAAAAAATTATTTCATAATTTGTATCCATTGACAACGCAGTTCCTCTGCGGCAGACCTAGAGCAGGCTAGCTAGCAGCTCATTGGTTCGCTCAGAGAGAACTGCTTAAGCCTATGGGAGAGCGGGGCTGAACCCGCTGCCAATGAGAAGCGCCCGCGCGCTCATTGCATCATGGCCCGCCAGAATGGGCGTGGCTATGGTGTATATAACAGTCTCTCCCAGGCTTATATGTTGATTTATTTCAGCGTGAAGCGAAACGCTAGTAGCGCAAGCACGGCCGGGAACGCAATACTATAATAGTATTGCGTTCCCTCTTCTAGAGAGAACCGAGGTTACGTTAGGTAACCGATTCGTTCTCTTACGAGAGGTTCTCTCGTATTGCGTAAGCTAGCTTACGCTGCGGGAACACCTGGTCAACGCCGTGCGCGCTATGAATCCACTCATGAATCCCAGGGTGATACCGGGGGATTTTTAACGTGGAGTGAATGTGATATGAGGCCGGCAGAGCGGGCACATGAAGTGTATACATAAGCATCTAAGGAGAGCACAAGGGGCGAACCGGTTGTGTGAGGGACTCCCAGTAATGCAGCTTCTTAGGGAGCTGGTCGTTAGACAGCTAGTAATTTTGCCTGCAAGGCGGGAACTTCCAAGTTGTAAAATCTGACAAAAGTGGACGGGGAGGCCCATCCCGCGGCCACACAAATGTCATGAATGGAAATTCCACAGGACCATGCCCACGATGAGGCCATGCCTCTAGTGGAGTGCGCCCTGATGCCCAGAGGGCATGGCAGGCATTTAGATGCGTAAGCAGAGGCTATAGCGTCTACTATCCATCTAGACAGTGTCTGTTTAGAGGCGGCCAGACCTTTGGTGCGCCCCCCAAACGACACGAAAAGCTGCTCAGCGCGTCTGAATGCGGCAGCGCGCGTAGTGTACAATCTCAGAGCCCGCACCGGGCAGAGGAGATTGGCGTCGCGCTCACTATCGGATGAAGGCAGAGCCGATAGGGAAATAATCTGAGCCCTGAACGGGGTACCAATCGCCTTCGGGACATAGCCATGCCTAGGTTTGAGAATGACAACAGAATCATTCGGTCCAAACTCAAGACACGCGGTGCTGGATGAGAGCGCGTGAAGATCCCCCACGCGTTTTACTGAGGACAGAGCCGTCAGAAAAACGGTTTTGAGCGAGAGGTATTTTAGGTCCACAGACTCGAGCGGTTCGAACGGGGGTGCTTTCATAGCTTCGAGAACTATAGAAAGATCCCAGATAGGAACCGAAGGGGGGCGCGGAGGGTTCATCCTCTTAGCTCCCCTGAGGAAGCAGATGACTAACTCGTCTTTGCCCAGGGACTGAGCGCGTCGGGGTTCAGAGAACGCCGCGACGGCTGCCACGTAAACCTTGAGAGTGGAGGGGGACCTGCCCTTGTCCAGCATCTCTTGAAGGAAAACAAGCAAAGACGGCACCTCGCATGACCGTGGGTCCAGATGTTTGTCGGTGCACCATCTTGAGAACACAGACCATTTAGACGCATAGAGCCTTCTCGTGGAAGGTGCTCTAGCCTGTATGATAGTGTTTCTTACTCCCTCTGGCAAATCGACGAATAGTCGTTGATCACCCATGCATGTAGCGCCCAGCGCCGTGGATGGGGGTGCCAGATCGTGCCGCGAGCTTGAGAGAGGAGATCTGCTCTGACTGGGATGGGCCACGGGGCTGTCTGTGACAGCTGAGTGAGCTCCGGAACCCAGTTCTGACTCCCAACGCGGAGCTATGAGGAGCACCGAGTGGCGTGTGTCCCTGATCCTCTGAATTACCTGTGGTAGCAGAGCGATCGGAGGGAATGCATAGAGCGGGCGGCGAGGCCATTCCTGGGCTAGCTCCTTGAAAAAAATATTGGGCAGTGAGCGTTCTCTTCTGACGCGAAGAGGTCCACTTCTGCTCTGCCGAATAGCCGCCACAGTATTTGGACCGTTTGTGTGTTCAGGGACCATTCTCCTGAGGAGATGAGGTTCCTGGACAGTATGTCTGGACCGTCGTTCAGATGGCCCGGCACGTGCGTCGCTCTGAGCGAGAGCAGGCGGCTCTGAGACCAAACTAAAATGCGGTGTGTCAGTAGGAAGAGATTCCTGGATCTGACACCGCCCTGACGGTTGAGATAGGAGACCACAGCCATGTTGTCCGAACGGATCAGGACGTGGTGTCCCCGAATGAGCGGGAGGAAGCGCGAGAGCGCGTTCTCGACCGCAAGCATTTCCAGACAGTTTATGTGTAAGGGGCTTTCCTGTGTCGACCAATGGCCAAAGGCCGGTGAGCTCTCGCAGACTGCACCCCAACCCGTGTTGGATGCATCTGTCGAGATGACTTTTCGGCGGGAAAAGGTCCCCATCGTGACGCCCTGCCGAAACCATTCTGCTACTGTCCATGGCTGCAGCGCCGTGAGACATGTCTGCGTAACTCTGATCAGCTGGCGGCCCGTGTTCCACGCGCGGTGGGGTACACGGCTGTTTAACCAAAGCTGAAGCGGGCGCATGTGCAGAAGGCCCAGCTGAAGCACAGCGGAGGCTGAGGCCATGTAACCCAGCATCCTCTGAAAAGTTTTCAGAGGTGTGCGGGTGCCCATCTGAAACGAGGCGGCCAGTCGCTGAACACTGCGCGCGCTGTGTAGACAGGCGAGCCGTCATCGTGACCGAGTTCAAATCTATTCCTAGAAAGGAAATCGATTGACTGGGTTGAAGGGAGCTCTTTGTCCAGTTGACAGAGAGGCCCAGCGTTTTCAGATGGTCGAGGAGAACTGCGCTGTGCGACAGAAGCTTCGTCTGTGATTGGGCCAAAATCAGCCAGTCGTCCAGATAATTCAATATGCGCAGCCCCTGGCTCCGCAGGGGGGCGAGCGCCGTATCCATGCACTTCGTGAATGTACGGGGCGCCAGGGATAAGCCGAACGGGAGAACGGCGTATTGATAAACATGACCCTCGAAGGCGAAACGTAAGAATGGCCTGTGACGGGGATTTATCTGGATCTGAAAATAGGCGTCTTTCAGGTCTAGAGAGATGAACCAGTCCCCCTGGCGCACCTGCGCGAGGATTTTCCTGGTAGTGAGCATCTTGAACGGTCTCTTCATGAGCACTTTGCTCAAAAACCTGAGATCTAAAATCGGTCTGAGGCCGCCGTCTTTCTTGGGAACCAGAAAATAACGGCCGTAAAACCCCGACTCGGTCATAGATGGTGGGACTCTCTCTATGGCGCCCTTTTGCAACAGCGTCGCAATTTCTGAGCGGAGCTTGCCGGCGGCCAGCGGGCTGACAGTAGATTCGAGCCGAGTGCGCGCACGAGGCGGGCGGCGGCGAAACTGTAGCAGATAGCCGTTCTTTATAATGCTTAGCACCCACGGGGAAATGCCTGGAATGGCTTCCCACGCTTTGGAGCATGCGGCTAGTGGCCGAATGGCTATATCGCCCTGATTGCTGCACATAGCGGGCTGGACACAGTGTGTGGGCGCGCTTTGAATGTGTGTGGCAACGGGATTTGCACTCAGAGAGGAGTCTATGGGCCGTGAAACAGAGCGAGCAGAGAGGGGACACGCGCATGAGCTCGTGGGCGTGTTTATGTTCTCTGATATTAGAGCGGGCTGTGCCCGTTTCATGTGATGGGGCTCTGAGAGAGACACGGGATATGTTATGCTTGTGTGTATGGGTGAACACATGATTGTGGGCACATTTTCTACACAACTGGCATATTTTCTCTTTTTGAGATTTCTCTGGGTAGCCGTGAAAACGGCTTTTTGTCGCTCGCAAGCGGGCTGGGACACCGGCTTGTTTGTGGCGGTCAACACTACAGCAGTCGGCGAAACAACGGGGACTGGCAGAGGGCGAAGCTTTGACGGCGGTCCGGCCGCAGCGGGAGAGCACCGTCGTTTTCTTAACTTTGCTAGGCAGACTTCTGATGATCAGGCTCGAGACCGAGGCGTTCGACGGCCTGTGAGAGGAGGCGCATTAGTTCCTCCTCTATCCCGGCGCGGATCCCCGCCGACTCTCTCGTGGATCCGAGAGATGACCATTCCTCACTGTCTGACGCGAGCAGTGAACAGGAATCCTTCTCCTCCGCGGCGTCATCGGAAGCGACAGAGCGGCCACTCGGCGGCAACTGTATGTCCGGCTGGGGCGGGGAGGGAGAGCGGGAAGCGGGAAGCGGCGGCGGCGGCCCGCATGGTTCCGCAGGGGGCTCCGGCGGCCTCTGGGAGCGGCGTTTCTTTTTACGCGGCGAAGAGGCAGGCGGCGCGGGAGCGGATTTTGCCGCCAGAAGTCGTGCCCGCAGGGACGACAACGGCAGGCTCTCACAGAAGTCGCATCCTCCATCCGCGAGGGCGAGTTCTGCGTGCTCGAGTCCCAGGCAGAGAGCGCAGATGACATGGCGGTCTCCGTCCTCGAGAGGAGCGCGGCAAGAGCCGCAGGAAAAACGAGACATCTTTAAAAAGACGCTCGGCTCTTTTAGATATAGAGAAAAGAAGGATACAGTCGTTGGATGGCGCTAGCTTGCAGGGCGGCTGAAGGTGGCGAAGACAGCCGGCTTCTTCAGGGTCCGGGAGCTCGCTAGAGTGATGCCTTCTCGACGGCGACGGCTTTTCTCAGGACAGCAGAAGCGTGTAGCTTGCTGAAGATGAAATGAATCAACATATAAGCCTGGGAGAGACTGTTATATACACCATAGCCACGCCCATTCTGGCGGGCCATGATGCAATGAGCGCGCAGGCGCTTCCCATTGGCAGCGGGTTCAGCCCCGCTCTCCCATAGGCTTAAGCAGTTCTCTCTGAGCGAACCAATGAGCTTGCTAGCTAGCCTGCTCTAGGTCTGCCGCAGAGGAACTGCGTTGTCAATGGATACAAATTATGAAATAATTTTTTGGCTTCAAACTCTCAGCAAAGATGAATCTTTCCCGCAGCGTAAGCTAGTTTACGCAATACGAGAGAACCTCTCGTAAGAGAACGTGTATCGCGATTCGTTTAACATTTCAACCGACTTGAATCGTCACACATTTTTATCGATTTTCAACCGGTTGCGAGTGAATCGTTACATCCCTAAAAATAGTATAAACGGTAATATTGAGAAATAATATATATAAAATTTAAAATAACTGTTTTCTATTTGAATATATTTTAAAATGTAGTTTATTCCTGTGATGTCAAAGCTGAATTTTCAGCATCATTACATTACAGTCTTCAGTGTCACATGATCCTTCAGAAATCATTCTAATATAATGATTTGCTGCTCAAGAAACATTTCTGATATCATTCTATTGTTTTTACTGTCACTTTTAATCAGTTAATGCATCCTTGCTGAATTAAAGTTTTAATTTCTTTCAAAAAAGTCCCAAACTTTTAAATGGTACTGTATTTATTTACATTGCACTCTCATGGCAAAAAAACATTCAGCTTCACACAAAGCTTAATCTGCAGAGACGTCTTGCATTTCCAGCACACAAACACAGCCTGATATATTGGACATCTTGCTAAATAATTTTATTGAATTCTCACAGTCTACGCCAACTGCAAATAAGGATGTCATCCAGACCGGCACAGCGTGAAAGTTAGTCAACGATGAATCCTTTAAACCTGGTGAAATGGGCTTCTGTGTGTAACGGGCAGGGAGATTCATGTGCAGTTAAAGGACTCCCGGGTCTGCAATCAAACACGCACAGCGTGAGATCTGGCTACACTTTGCAGTGCGTGCTTGAGATTCATGTGCTGTATTATTCTGTGCTTATCTGAGGTTTAAATGTGGAGGTGAACCGGTGGTTCTGATGGGGTGTGGGCCTCTGTGATAAATGGCAGGGATGAGTACGCTCAGGGGCCAGTAAGGCACAGCTGCTGTTTGGTATTATCAACAGATGTGAGAACTGTGTCTTAGATTCTCTAGAAGTTTTTGGAGGCGATGGGACATGTTTAAAGGCCGGCAATCTGCGAATGTCTGTCTGGTACCAGTTAAGCAAATGCAATCCAGGTGAATGGATTATGAAAGTAAAATGCAATTGAGGTGAAATATTTTGAACCTACATTCTTACGTCGGTCTGATTGCCTAGAAACGCAGTCGCCATCCTCTTCTCAAAAAGGCGTTTGATTTGAGGCATCATTCATGGATGTAGAATAAATGGTGCTGGACAATTTACTTGTCAAGTTTAATATTATGTTCAGTGGTTTGTTCAAAATGCCAAAGCAAACATTGCTAGACTATTGTTTTGATATTGTATTACATCGTTCTAGAGTATTGTTTTGATATTATTGATGTTGTGCCGAGGTGTTTGAAATGGGGCCTTGACTAAATGTTGTTTACACTACCTGACTGAGTGAATCACAAAGATAAACATCATGTGTTCATGTGTGTATTTTTTTTCCCCCAGACACTTTGAGCACATGAAGGATGACTCCATCGTCTGCAACATAGGCCACTTTGACTGTGAGATCGACATGAAGTGGCTCAATGAACATGCAGCGGAGAAAATCAACATCAAACCTCAGGTACAGGATTAATATTTGGTGGCTGCCACTCAAGACTGCACTAGGGGAACAGTAATGCATGGTGTTTTTGTTGGTTTTAACCAGGAATTTAACCTAATTTTTCTTTAATTATATTCAATTATTAATATTAAATAAGTGTTATTTATTGCGCTTTAAATCAATTGGCGTTTTGTTTTTTGTAAAAGATTTTGCCCCTGGTTTCAAAGACGAGGCTTAAAGGGACACCAGGCAGGAATCCCGTTTTGTCAAACAGTGACCCCTAGAGTCGCTGTGGATAACTTGTATTTAACGTTAATGTCGTAAATACCACTCACGCAGAGCGTGACGTGTTACATAGTATACAATAGTACATTGTTTAATTTGTCGTTTAATGAGATCTAATAGTGGTGAGAATTTTCACGTGATTAAATAAATAGATCCGACAATTATCCCCATGAACTTTAATGGTCCAGTGGCAGAACTTTTGCCAAGTGTGGGGCGGCGAGAAGGCCACCATTCAACCCGAAAGAAGTCATATAACCATTTCAATAACTCTGAAGCTGTTCAGTTAAGCTAAAAAAAACTGCATAGAATCCCTTTAAAGGGATAGTTCACCCAAAAATGAAAATTCTGTCAGTTATTACTCTCCCTCATGTTGTTCCAACCCAGCAGGCACGTGCACATATAGACATCAAAAGGGGCTTGAGCACCTGCCCTTTTTATTCCTGGAGAGAAAGTGCCCTTTTTTCTGGGATGTTTTTTTTTATTATTTTTTTTGAAAAATAATATTCCTGTTTGCGCACAACTTCCCTGTCAAACAAATATATGTATTGAATAGTGTATCTAAATATCAGGTCAGGAGTTCTGAAGCGCCGATCAGAGTAAACGCGTCTGCTCTAGTGAGCTCGCGCTGCGCTGCCGTTTGGACTCTGAGCCAAGCGGATAAACAGTCCGTGAGGCGCGTGCGGTTCAAATGAGTTTCGTTCCGCTTTTGGCACATAAACATTATCGAACATTTATCGAACTCGATATTGATATTGAGTATTGACTCGATATTGATATCGAGTATTGATGATATTGACTCGAACTTGATATCGTTTTATCGAGAAATTATATCGCGATAATGAATGAATGAGCATATCAATTTAAGACGTGGCTAAATGTAATTTATAACCTTGTATGAAAAATCCGGACGTTTTTATGACTTTTTATGGCCTAAAATTCTTATTATTAAAGTTAATGACTTACATACATCAAGAGTCTTTCCCCCTGAAATGTAGAAATCTAAATGGGTGAATTTAGAAGAAATCTACAGATGCAAACAGTTGGAGGATAGTAGGTTTAAAACAAACTCCATCTAAATGTGGATTTTGAAGGTTTTATTTGATGAAAATGATGATACGTACAGTCCTCCCTCAAATGTGAAACTAAGTCCATGTCACCATCAGGTGTATCAAATATATACTTGATTGAAACTAGTAGCATAGAAAACATGCACATTGTGGCATGGTTTCCTTTGCAACTCTATAAACCCGAATACTAAGGAGATCTTTTGAAAATGAAACAATTGCGCGAGTTTGAGGAAGATACAATTAATTAACTTTTTTAATAAATTTTTTAAAAAGTCAGTTGTGTTAATATACTTTTTTGTTTAAAAAAAGTAAAAAATAAATAAATAAATAAAAAAACGTAATTATGAGAAGTGCCCTTTTTTTCACTTGAGCCCCTGCCCCTCAAAATGTCTGTGCACGTCCCTGCAACCCAGTAACGTAAGACTTTCGTTCATCTTCGGAACACAAATTAAGATATTTTTGATTAAATCTGAGAGCTGGATCACTCCTCCATAGGCTTCTTAAGGGATCGAAACTGGCCGGCCCAAAAGTTATTAAAGACATCGTTAAAATAGTCCGAGTGACTACAGTGGCTCAATCTTAAGTTTATCAAGCGACGAGAATACTTTTTGTGCGCAAAAAAACAAACAAAAATAACGACTTTATTCAACTATTCATTTCCTTCTCTGTGGGCCTCGAGAAAAGCAAAGCTTCTAGGTTGTACGTCACACACATGACCAGCGTCGGCCAATAGTGAGCCTACGTGTGACGTGCAACCTAGAAGCTTTGCGTCGTTTCACTACGTGAAATCTCGAGGCCCACAGAGAAGGAAATGAATAGTTGAATAAAGTCGTTATTTTTTTTATTTTTTTTTGCGCACAAAATGTATTTTCGTCGCTTGATAAACTTAAGATTGAGCCACTGTAGTCACTCGGACTATTTTAACGATGTTTTTCATAACTTTTGGGCCGGCATGAGGGTGAGTAATTACTGACAGAATTTTCATTTTTGGGTGAACTAACCCTTTAAGGCTAGTCTCAGACTAAAATACATGTTTGAGCTGTTTTAACTGAAAGCAACTTGCACTGGTGTATCTTAAAATATATCAGTGACATTGTTTTGTCTTAAGATGCACACCAGTAATGTGCATTTTGATATTTTTTTCCTAAGGCACATTTATAAAAGCCACTTAAATGTCCTAATTAAACTAAGGCCTAATCCTGCTGTCTGTGAAACCAGGTCTTGCTGTTCCAACATGAAGCCTTGCTTAAAATATGTTTGGTGGTTAATGTTTTTCTTTAACCAGGAATTTGACCAAATCTTTCTTTACTTTTCAATAAATATTTTTTTATTGAATTTATTAATATTGAATAAAAGTAAACGGGTTTTCCCTGGGTTAAAAATGGTCTTCGGTGGTGGCTGACAAACATTGCCATCCACACACAGTACAAAGTACGCTACCCATGTGAACTGTGAGCCCAGTACTGACAATAAATGCAAAGAAACAGTTTGTTATAATAACTTATACTATTTATTCATGAAAAAAAAAAAATCCCTGTCAGAATGGATCATAAAACAAAGTTTCAATCTGCTGTTATAATCACTGGAGCTGACAATTACAAGTACACAAAGCTGTGCTCTTGATGAATCAGTCTACACTGTGCAGTGAATCTCTTATTGTCATCATGTTTATACTTTGTTGATTGTAATGAAAGGATTCGCGAGTGTGCAGAACTCATTCTGAACGAAAACTCTGCTGTTCTGAGCGCTGTTGAGCGGATTCTGACGAACTTAAACATCTGATTGGCCATTATGTTCACAAGCTCAACAGATACGTTTGTGATTGGCTACAAAGACACGTACGTTGTAAATAGAAACCTTTGACGCTCTTCAGAGCACAAACACTCGCAGGAGCATTTTAAAGCAGACGCTATCATTGGGTACCAGAACTGGAGATATCGTCACATTAAATGATCAAATCTTTTATGGGAAAACGATTCATGAAACCCTATTTAAAATTATGCTTTGCTCAAATAGTAAAAAGATTTTAAATATTCAAAAAACATGAATTTAAAACCCGATTTACTTTCTAAATGCACATTATTGGCCTTGTTTCCTGCAGACATCACCAAAATCCTGCTTTTGAATGCCCTGATCGGACTTTGACTGATTCTCCCCTCTTTTATACAGGTTGACCGTTACCGCATGAAAAGTGGCCGTCACATCATTGTTTTGGCTGAGGGGCGTCTGGTGAACCTGGGCTGTGCCATGGGCCATCCGAGCTTTGTGATGAGCAACTCGTTCACCAACCAGGTTCTTGCCCAGATTGAGCTGTGGACTAACACCAGCAAATACCCACTGGGTGTATACTTCCTGCCAAAGAAGGTACAGTATCTTCATGTAGACTCTACAAATACAGATGCTGTAGAGTCATATTGTCTGTAAAGCCAGGGACACACCAAGCCGGTGGTTGGGCATCATCGGACCGTTTTTGAGCATGGGCCTACTTCGTTTTTTCAGGTGTGTTGCGCACCGTTGTCTCTAGTCGGATGCCATTGTTTATTTTTTGGCAGATTCAACATGTAGAGTTGGCGTCGAACTCTGATTTGGCTGTTCAGTTTCGCAAACGAGTCACTGCATGAGAATACGAGCAAAAGTGATGCAAGCAAAGTCAAGACGGCACAGACAGAAGGCTGTTGAAAGTGAATTTTACGTCATCTTACCTGAGCATTCCACTGCGCAAATGATTTCAGAATAACATGAGCGGAGTGGAATAAAGAACATGATCAGCATGATTGATATTCAAAATGTTAAGCGCTGATTTATGTTTTGTATACCTGCAGTCTTCGTTTCGCGTCCTTTTTTTGAATTATGACTATAGACGAATATATCTGCTTAAATTGACAGTGATCTCCTTTACATTCAGACGTCAACGCGCGTGCTAGTTGAGTCGCCTGTAGTCCTTTCAGTGTGTTCAAGCACAGATTTTTTTTTTTCTCCGAGGCGACAACACGGTTGGCTTTCATTGGCGCTACTTCTTTGGCATCGGTTTGGTGTCCCTACTTTTTAATATGCACATTATCCATGAATATCCAGATTTTAAGGGTGCTTTCACAATGGGTATTTTTGCTGCGGTCCGAGTGCAATTGTTCCCAGTGCCTCCCGGTTGGTGTCAATTGATTTTATCGAACCCTTGTGCACTTACGTCATCAATAATATGCACGCCGCATAATAGAAAACAGAATGCGGTCAATATATTGTGTTTTTTATGAAGTTGATGCTATCATGCACAGCAGAGTAAACGACTAGGGTTTACTGCATGTGCGTTAGTGGTCAACCAAACTCAGACCACCTCCTTCAGGTACTCTCGGGTTCGGTACCCGGGTCCGCATGACAGCTTTCACATTAGTATTTATTCATGTGTACCGTGCCCCGTTGTGAACTAAACTACCAGTGTGAAAGCACTTAGGGAAGAGTGTTACAAAGCTTGCTTAAAAAACAAGCTGAGAATCTTATCAGATGAAATTTGTATCCACTATACATGAATAAATGAAATGTATGTATTCCTCATTATGTCCTTTGTGTATGTGTAGCTGGATGAGGAGGTAGCTGCCGCACACTTGGACAAGCTTGGCGTCAAACTGACCAAACTGACAGAGAAGCAAGCCAAATATTTGGGTCTGCCCAATGTCGGTCCCTTCAAACCAGACCACTACCGCTACTAAGTAGCTTTGACCAATCACAGCTTCAGCTGTGGATGGGGACGGACTACACAATCATTGGCGGTTACCTTTGCAGCTATAATAGTGCTTAACTTGTGGACACATTGTCACTGTCTTATTTGCATTCCTTGTTTTATGATACGGTTATATTAAAAACAAAACACCAAATTCTTCCATTAGGTCAGTTATTTGATGCCCCTCAGTAAATTAATATTCTGACACGTTTTGCTTCTTCCGTGTCTTACTCTGAAGTGATTCCAGTTTGTCAGGTAACTATGAATTGAGCGAGGCACTGCCTTTTGGCCATGCATACTTTTGTAAACCTGTTAAAATAATGAAAATGATGGGGAAAAATCATTTTTCTGTTAGCAAGCTGTGAGTTTGAGTGGGTCTGGGTAGCTCGTCCTGTTTCATTACATCCACTCATGAAGACCTGATGAAATAAATGTGGTATTTGACTGTAACATGCCTTGTTTACTTGTTAATCCTTTATTTCAGCACAGCGTTAGGAGACTGTGGTTCTCAACTGGTAAAATGCATAAAAATGGGTTCAATATTTATATAATATAATTAATCAATATTGCTATTGCTCATACATGTGATTAGGAATCTGAACAAATGCTAAAGCCCACGTATTAAATTTAACCATGTAAATTGTTTTGTTACATACATGAATGATTCCTCAAGGAATATGATAAAATGGACAAAAATATCTATACTAGCTCATTTTTGGGATTGGGACTTTCCAGTTGGGACTAGTACAGCAACCACTTACCAATGCCATAACCACACAGAACACTCTAGTAACCGCCAATGTTGTCGTTTTTGTTAATTGAATTGAATCCAAAATAAAATTTTAATATTAGATTCAATATAAAATTATATTAGAAATGTTTCCTTGGCAACTATTGAACAAGTGTGAAGCACTGAAATGACTGAAACTAATAATAATAGATTAAAATAATAAAAATAAAAGCACATAAAATTACACTGTAAAAAGTGTTCCGTTCACTTATTAATTTTAAGGCAGCGTGTTTACTAATTTTTAAGTAAAAACTTCGTTTAATCAAAAAAAATTAAGGAATGTGGAATTGTCAAGTTCATTTTTTTTAATTAAGCATTCCGTTTATTTACTTTATTTATTTACTAGGTTTACAAAAGAATTAAGTGAACTGAACACTTTTTACAGTTAAAGGGATAGTTCACCCAAAAATAAAAAATTCTGTCATAATTTACTCACCTTGCATTTATTCCAACCCTGTAGGATTTCTTCTTCTGCTGAGCACAGAGGAAGATATTTTGGAGAATATGGGTTACCAAACAGGCCCAGGGCCCCATTGACTTCCATAGAATGGATATATATATATATATATATATATATATATATATATATATATATATATATATATATATATATATATATATATATATATATAAATATAAATATAAATATATATATATATATATATATATATATATATATATATATATATATCTTCCATAATAAATATATATATATATATATATATATATATATTTATTATGGAAGTCAATGGGGTCCATCAACTGTTTCATCTTTTGTGTTCAGCAAAAGAAAGAAATTCATACAGGTTTGGAACAAATGCAGGGTGAGTAAATGATGATAGAATTTCCATTTTTGGGTGAACTATCCCTTTAAAATAAATTTAAAAAGAAAACTGAAAAATATGAAAATAAAAGCTAACGTAATATATTAAATAATACTAAAATTACACATTAAAGAACACTTTAGCAACAGCCTGGCATTGCGCCAGTGGGTTTTGCACTGCTCTCATTTAGTTCAGAATTCACTTTAAACAGTTGAAAAGAAGTAGACAACATAATTCCTAAAATGGATAATTTATAAGGAATTATGGTTTGGGTTGAATATAAACTTTTCCCTTCTAATTTTTTTCTTTCATGACTGATTGTATTAATGTCAGATTCATGTGGTTTGTAGAAATGTTATTTCAGATCTTGGCAACCTAAAGTCATCCTTGAGGCTGTTTAACAAAAATACTGCATGAGTGTTTACTTAAAGGGATAGTTCTCCCAAAAAAATTAAATTTGGTCAATTATGCACCCACACGTCATTCGAGACCTGCTTCCTTCTCTGGAACACAAAAAGCAGATATTTAGAATGGTCACAATGACTTTTTTTTTTTTTTTTTTTCGTACAATGAAAGTCAATGGGGTCCAATGTTGTTTGTACCCACTGACATTCAAATATCTGCGTTTCACTGAAGAAGGGAAGTCCTACAGATTTCTTTGTTTTTGCTTCTTATTTTGGGGTGAACTATCCGTTTATAGCGATCCATCTAACATAGTCTTGGAAATACTTATTGCAGTAGGATTTTTGGATTACATTTCATGTAATGATTCTTCCAGTGTTGTGTAATGTGGAGTATCTGATGTTAAACAGAATAATTTGAAGCGATTTCAATTTCAAGAATCTTCACATCATTTGACATTTCCCATAAATAATCTTAATATCACAAGCCAAAACATATAAAATTCTACTTGTGTCCAGTAACGATTCCTTGATGAAAAACATCATAGGCATTCATCGACCGACATGTGACAATGACAACTCCCAGAAGAGAAAAGAGGCCGCAATATGCAGTCGGGAACCCAAATTGGAGCCATAAAAAATAGCAGAACCGCTGTCAGTACCGGGGCCTAATGAGCCCAAACCGGTTTATTCAGATAAGCAATGACTTAACTCAGGCTGCCATACTAGACACATGGTTTCAATCTAATTTAGCCCTTATTAGTTGGAAACTGTAAAATAGTGTAGTTAGTGCTTGTGGGGTAAAAGAGTAGTCTGTGGGCCATTAGATGTACTGGACCCCTAAAATACCCGGAAAGTGTCCCCTGAGAGACATAACAAGGGCCTATCTCTTTGAGTTTTTCTTTTTCCTCTCCTCTCTTGCCCATTGCTTACTTTCAATGTGAACCAGCTGTGGCCTCTGGAGCCTTTAGTGTCACCCTGTGTGTGTGTGTGTGTGTGTGTGTGTGTGTGTTTCTTTTTTTTAATGTTTGTTTTATTACCTGTTGGACCGATAATTATTCAAGGTGTTTGGAACTGGTGTCTTTCCACTTTGATCTTGCTTTGCATAGTCAGTTGTTGTCTTTAAAGCAAGACATTGTAAGTACCTAGTTGCATTATATTTAAATTTTATACTGGGTAGGCCTACAGTCAGTATATCCAGTGGTGTGCCATGCTATACGTCATTTAAAACTATTTAAACAGCAATTTGATAGTTCTGTTTATACATGCAGCTTATTAAATAAGAGACTACATCGAATATAGCCTACATTGTTATTTTTAACGACTAATTAAAAAAGATATTTCACTTCTAATAGTCACAAATCACAAATAAGTGAACGAAGTAGTGAAAAAAAATGGTACTCACCTAAACTTTATAAAAAAAATCATGCGTAAAAATCCTCAAGTCATATCTGTAAATGTATGGGTTACTTTGCTTTTTTTTTTCTTGCTTTTTTTTTTACATCTTAAGGTCTTCGTTCTGTCACGGGTCTTATTAGGGCAAGTTGTCACATAATTTGCAACATGTCAACAACTAAAAAGCGCAAAAAAAAAATTCATGAATTAAATTTGATAGACAAATTAAAAATGTCATTTTATTTATTTTAATCTATAAATGTTATTTATAAATTTTTACAATTAAAAAGCGCAATATTCTGCTACGTTCCTCAGTTTACAACTAAATTGGATATTGACCCTGAATATTTCATTGTTTGAATCAAGATAATGATATAGGCCTAGACATTGCATCCACAATTTAAATATACATGAATGTAGGCTACAGATATGTGCCATGTCTAAACATCGACCCAATAACTAACTGTTACTAATCTAGTTCGCCTTTCAACAAAAATATTCCACATTAGCCTTAGCGTTAGCCTACAACCTATTATACACAGACAGTTCGCTATTATTGCTATCTGTTTTTGCTTTCTGTAAAAAAAATATGGGATCTTATTTTAAGCTCTCTGAATCTTTCGTTTAATTTATTTTTATTGTCTTTTATTTATTAATGAGAGTGGTTGCGGTTGACGTAAACGCGACAAAACTATTTTGGCGGCAATTGTGGTGTTTTTTGTTGTTGGTTTAGTGCACGTATAGGCTATAGCAGCTCAAACAGGTTACGGGCGCTTTAACGTTGTTTTTTTTTCTCCATAAAGTGCTTACATCACAAAAGTGTTCATAAAAACATTAATAATTATTTTCATTAACGTGAACCTTTTAAAATACGTTTATAAGTAATTAAAAGTTGACTTTGGTAGTCACCCAGGTGGCTCTGCTTTATTCCCAGACGCTTCTGACTAGCTGTCGGTTTATCAGGCCTTGAAATCTCCGAGAACTCGGATCGCGTTCATGATTAGGCTATTTGATGGAGTGCATAGATAATCGGTTGTCATAATCCCACAGGGTTTTATAAACAAGCCTTTAAGATAGGGACAGTCACATGATCATCCGGATCATGATGGCTCCTGTCAGAGAGTGTTCAGCATTTCGGGTATCCCATGCGGCAGTAGCAGACGGTCTTGAAGAGGCGGCAGTGGCAGAAGGCGCACTGATCGCAACACACCGCGCTCGGCGTCTTACAGCTGCTCCACAGCGGCACACAGTTCGGCGGCGGAGGAGGTCTCTTTATTCGGTTGCTTAATTTCTGAAAAGTATACAATTAAAACATGCATTTATATGTGCTGCTTCAGATTGGGACAAATTATGTCCCAGGGTTATTTAAAGTAACATAAAAATAAGCCGGAACTCATTCAATAACCTATGAAAATTATTAGCATAAAAATAACAAATTACGAGCTAGGCTCCTCCATGTCCAACGAAACGAATGCGCCTCTAAATAAACTTGGTGTCAGAGAAGAGCTTGACGTGTGATGTGTGAAGAAAACAAACAAAAAATCCAGGTAAATATCAAGCTGTCATTTTGACATATTTATTAAAATAGTAGGCTATGTAATTGTGTACATTTCCAGCTATGAAATTAGCCTCATATAATAACCATATATTATTTCAATAATGTTCAAAATGTAGACTAATTTTCACCACAGAATGTCAATAAACAATAGGCCTACATTCGAAATCTATTTAAAATATTTTAATAATCATAGATAGATGAAATGAATTAAACATCCTTACTGAAATATTTGTATTATTATATGGGTCAATGTATTGAAGCTATTTATATATCAGTTAATTGAATATATAACATTACAAACCTTTTTTGGTTTCTTTTCCAGTTTCTTGTTCTTCTTAGGTGTTTTTGAAAGCCCTTCGATAATGGAAAATACAAATAAATTTGAAAGTGGAGGTTTTAAGTTTCTAAATAAGCAACAAAGAAGTGTTAAACAAAGAATGATACATTTATTTCCGATGTGAGTTTAAAATTAAATAGCACTTGGCTAGAAGTTTGTGTTGACCATTTGTAGCAATTTATACTTGATTTATAATGGTGATCATTTGTTTTGTATATTATTTTCACAACTTGTGTTCGAGAAAGAAGGCTTACCGACTATGAGCACAGGAGGTGCATCTGTTTGGTTTTTGACTTGTAAGCTGATGGTTGTTTGGTTGGAGCTGTATTGTTCCTCCATAAGCATGTGTGTGTGTACCGTGACACAGCAGGCTAAACAGAGCAGCAAACAGCACAGCAACAATGACGGACTCATATTAAGACTTCACCCTGCACAAGACAATAGTTTAAAAACAGAATCATAAACAAATCATAAAGTGCTGATTCAGTGATGATCACACACATAAACAGAATTAGACATAACAGGATGTTTAAACTTTGATAAAGGCCTTTAAATTCTTACCTAGCAATTTTAAAGCCCAAAACAAACAAAAACAAATCATAAAAGTAAACACGAGAGAGAACTAGCCCTTATGAATTTGCTTTTAAATTTATCCAAACTGAAGCTCAAATGGTTGTGTATGCACAGATGTTAGACATACAGCAAACATATTAATTTGTCATCATATAACATCAAAACATTTACACACTATAAGAAGCAGTTTAATGCTAGTTAGAATTATAACCTCTAGATTTTGCACAAAACAGTCATTTTTATAGGCCAAATAGCAAGTAAAACTAGGACTGTTGCAGTTAGTTCAATAGTCCTGCAACCGAGTTTTTCAGTTTTCACAAAAATCACATACTCAATTTGAATATAAAATTTGTTTACGTCTAGTTCCAGTGTACAGTATTTCTAATGGCATTTGATCACAGTTTATCATTTCTCACCATGTTTAACCTCCTTTTTTCTGACAATCTCTTGTTTTTTTTAATATCCTCTTTCACAGTGCATTCAAAACTGATACCCAAGGTAATCTTCAGGAGTCTGTGTTTAAACTGACCTGTCCTGGTGAGTAATGGGACACCCTGTTTCCCTTTTTGTGGCTGGCTTGAGATATTCCCCGCTCCCCTGCTGAGACTGAGAGAGAAATGTCAGACAGACTTTTTAGTCAGGAAATTCAGAAAGGGGCGACATGATAAAATTAAGCAGGGGCGGATCCACACGGCCAGACGGAGCAGAGGGAGAGAGAGACAGACCTAGAGAGAGAGAGAGAGAGAGAGAGAGAGGGCTAAGTGTATGTGTATAGGCTAAATAGTTGGATGAATAAGTATTTGGACTGTAAAAAAAAGTTGCTTATAAATGTGTGAATGTCATAAACACATAATGTCACACTGTTGTCTGAATGAAAATAAATAAACTGTGGATATACAGTTGAAATTAAAGCATTTGTCAGACTTTATTGGAACATGTTCATATTTAATGTGATGAACTACCTGTGTGAAATTCAAACACCAATGAAAATGTACTCTATGAAATATTGCAGTATAAATAATTTATCCATGAACATCATTATTTTATTTTATTTTATTCAGTGCCTTCCTTGTTATCTTTAACTCTCTGGGCCTCTTTGGGCAAAGTTGACCAATTTTTTTTTTTTTTTTTGCTTCACCAGAATAGGATGACATTTGTCGCATTAGCTATGTGAACTCACAAAAAAAATCAAGGACATGATTCAGATATATGTTAAAGGGTCGAAAAATAAAAAGTAAAACTTGGTACCTTGCGGTCAAAAATAACCGACATAGGAAATGAATATGAAAAAAAAAAAAAAAAATTAATACGAATCTTTTGGTGGAACAAACTATGATGCAAAAAAAAAAAACCCCTCCAAAACATTTTGAGTGCAAAATAGACACCCACACATTTGAACTAGTGTAATTATAATTGGAGATTTGTTGTATGCATGCATTTTGTCCGTCATCTCAATACAATGGCGTTTCACGACACTTTCAACAACAGTTTCTGCCCAGTATCAAGATACTATATTAAAAGTGAGATAGCCAGTGGGGAGAACCTTTGACCAGCAGAATACGCTAATTACTTTTCAGAGGTTAGAGTTAGTCCACTAAACCTTAAATCACATTTGGTTTCATTTTCTCCTAAGAGTTCATTTTTAAGTGACTTCTGACCTTCAAGCAAATGTTCGTAACAAAATCACGTAGGCTATTTGTAAACATTGAATCTCCCAAGATTCTTCCAAAGAGAATGCCCAGATGTTACAAATAGATTCAAAGGGAACTGATGGTGTGCGATAAACACTGGAATGAGCTGATTATATCTGCTTTAGGCTGCAATAGACGAGCCCACCCACAGATACAATACTGCGCCAATATATTTGCTGGGATGAATGTAAAACATTAAAGGGTTAGTTCACCCAAAAATGAAAATTATGTCATTAATGACTCACCCTCATGTCGTCCCAGGCCCGTGAGACCTCCGTTCATCTTCGGAACACAGTTTAAGATATTTTATATTTAGTCCGAGAGCTTTTTGTCCCTCCATTGAAAATGTATGTACGGTATACTGTCCTTGTCCAGAAAGGAAATAAAGACATCATCAAAGTAGTCCATGTGACATCAGTGGGTTAGTTAGAATTGTTTGAAGCATCGAAAATACATTTTGGTCCAAAAATAACAGAAACTACGACTTTATTCAGCATTTTATTGTCTTCCGGTTCTGTTGTCGATCCGCGTTCAGTGACGCTGGTGACGTAAGACGCTGCTGACGTGTATATAAAATAAAGAATATCCTGTTTTACTGAATTATGTCACATTACAGAAGGAAAGTGAGTTGCGAATGCTGTTTTATGTTTACTTTAAATGATAAAATCGGATGTAAAAAAGGAATCAATCAACCATCAATCCATCTATCACATTTATTTCTATATAGCACATTTTAAAACAACACATGTTGGCCAAAGTGCTTTACATACCACCTAATATATTCATACAACCCACATGAGACCCAAGTCCAGAACAAATACAAAATGACTGTAAATGAAATACAGTTGAATGCAAGTGAGAGCAAATAGTCTTTAAGTGAGATTTCAAGACATCAAGAGAGGTACGGGATCTAATAACAGGATCTAATCATGTCAGTCTTGATTTTTTTTATTGTTTTTTGGCTGGCTCAATGGTGGTGACATTACATTCACAATGCCAATGTATGCAAGTATACACTAGGAATAAGTCGATCGTTTGCTCATCTGGACGCTGTCAGAGACTTGGAAACGTTTGTCAAATCAAAGCCATGGAACTGCAAGTGGGGAAAGTCAACCAAGTGAGTGCTGAACATTGCTCTCAGGGGATTTGGGAAACCTTTGAATTGTCCAGAATGAAGAGATGCCGTAAATGTGGGTTTGACAGGGTCTGGACAAGCTAAGAAAGCATGTGTTTCTCAGCCACTTATTTTCTGTCATTAACAGCAGTTTTCTGGGCTGCTTTAGCTTTAACGCTCCTCCAACCTTCATTAGAACTTGTACGAGACTGAAAATTGTGCCAGCCGCGTGTAAAAGCATGCGATCCAAACCAAAACATAACCGTCAAGGCCAATGATTCTAATAACAAAAAGTAGTGTTTTTTCACCATCTATTCTATAGAATATATTCTCTAAAAAACAAATCTTAGTATCCTATCCTATTTTTGAAACATTGTTTTATTATGAAAATGTTATTTTCCATACAACAAAAATGCATGGTGATCACTGGGTATCAAGTTGGTAGTGATTTTGCCTTTTTAATTAAATGTAATTTTTTAAAAGAGATCAAGTTTTAAACCGGTTTTTCATTTGCACGCTAGCTAAACATTAACATGTCTCACATCTATCTCGATCTGATTCACAAATGGCATGTTATATAAGCTTGGTGATAAACTGGTTGTAGTCAGTTTGATTCAAATAAAGTTATATAATAAATGACATTATAAAACTATCATTCTCTTCCTCAGAACAATAGTTTGGAGCACATGGTTCTACTTTTAATGGTACAGTGTTTAACATGTGATTTATATGAACAGATTTTCAGAACAGAATCTTGCCTATTTAAAATGATTTGCAGAATTTGTGATTTTTTCTTAATGCTTTGTTCTCTGTAACACTTAATAATTCATTCTTGTTCCTTATTTAAGGCATATTTTAACTGCATATTCAATAGATGTAATTTTTCTTTTATTCATGCAGATTATTTTTGTATAACCGATTGTTTAAAATTTTAATGTCTATTCAAAAAATGTGCTGTGCACATGATTTTAAAAAACGCAAAATTAGTTAAATATGTAGGCCTATTTAAGTTTCACTGCACAGTTTGTTTGATTCAGGACTTTGGTTTGATAAACAAATTAATTCTGTTGTTAAATCATGTTTCTTTCATTTATGACACCTTAGACAATGTTAAATCTTTTCTCTCTTTGAAGAACTTTGAAATATTTATTCATGCGTTCATTGCTTTGCATCTTGATTATTGCAATTCACTTTATTATGGAGTTAACCATTCATCTATTGAGTGTCTACAAATGGTTCAGAATGCTGTGGCTCGGCTGTTGTCCCGTAGTCGATATATTTGATCACATTACTCCTAATTTAATTTCTTTGCACTGGCTACCGGTTAAATTGAGAATAGAATGTAAAATTGTAGTTTTGGTTTTTAAATCAATAAAAGGCCTAGCACCAGGTGATCTTTCTGACATGCTACGTTCTCACCTTGGATTGCTCTCTGTCCGGAGGTCTAAACACATGGGGCCGAGCTTTTGCGATAGCAGGCCCTAAACTTTGGAATAGCCATTCCAGTATTGATCCGAACTGTGTCATCTCTCTCTATAACTCACTTTTACTATTTGATGAATTATTTAGTTTTGTGTACTTAATTCTGTTTGCTCTTATTGATTATAAAGCTCTGTACAGCACTTTGGTCAACCATGTTTTTTGTTTTGTTTTTGTTTTTTGAATGTGCATACTTTATTAATAAACAATGAATGAATGAAACCAAAAATGAATCACAAACTCACAAACATTTTAATGAATAAGAATTTGTGTCGTTGTTATAATAAATGAAATAAGCAATAATAATAAAAAAGCATTTTAATTGAGCCAATGTGATTTTATTTTTGTAAGTCACACATTTTCACTGAAATACGAGATTTTGTAAATAGACTTATTTTTTAATAGTTTTCCTTTGCCGTTTATAAGATAAAAGAATAAACTAAAACAATATTCAATTGTTAGAATGAAGTGATATGAAACAGAAATGCCCACATAACTGAAAAGACATGGGACATTTAAGAACTGACACCAATTATACTGTGATGCGAGATTCGACATGTGTTTCCATTTGTTGAAGCTATTATGTAGTTTGGTAATACCATGGGAGAAACCTTTGATTTTACTTTTAGTTTCAAAGCCATATTCCTATCCAGTTTCTGAAATCACAGAATCTCTGAGATCAGTGAAAAGCTGCCCATCATGCATTTAAGTGCCCACAGATTCTAGTTCGCTATATCTGTCAACCTAATTTAAGGTTTTCTCGCTATTCTCCGATGCCTGACACGTGTATATTTTCAGTTTCACCAGTGCTAACGCTATACATATAAACTTGAAATGGGCCTATAATGAAAATAAGACGTCTCGGCATCAGTGTTTTGATTAGTAATGTGTATAGTCTAAAAACAAGGCTGAACTTCTAGAGAACTAAAGTAACAAAGAGATGTATTACATGAGTGTTGCAAAATTGCAAATGCATTTTTAAAGGTAATGATCCGGTTTTGTGAACATTTAGCCTTGACACTTTTCTGGCTGTTAAAAAGCCCAAAAGAGGACCTCGACCTTCATGATAAAAGCAACACAAATCAAGACAGAGAGAGACACACAGAGAGAGAGAGAGAGTCAGAGGGAAGGAATAAGACATTTACCTTCTGCACGTATTGGATTTTCTTGTCTGTATTTCTGTCTTCCCTCCCATGCTCAAATAGCATAAACTACTTATTTCCAAAGCAGATTTACACATGAATACATTTTCTTTCACTTCACTTCACAGCTTGTGGCAAGAGTGCAACAGCTCTTTTACCGGGGAAATCCAGCAGCTCAGAGCAAATGCAGTATGGAGAATTAGCAGTGATCCACCCTATACACCCTGAAAATACTGCTGATCCACTGCTGACCTCTATATCTAGCATCTATACTGTCATTATATGTTGCATTTAGGGGATCAAGCTGCGACTCTTACTCTTGATACAAACTTTAAAGCCTTAAGCTGCACAACAGAAATCAAACATTAAACAACAATTTATTAGACTTTCAGCAAAGGGTTTGAGTTAAAAATATCTTAATTTGAGAGAGTTTTGAACTATAGGCCTAGGTGTTTTTAACCCTTTTAAAACCCTATTGTCTATACCATTAGACAATAGAAAATAATCTCATATGATAATTATATATTTTTATACAACATCATATATAAAAAATATATATAAGGAAATGTTGCAACTCATATACAAACAAGGTGTTTAGGAGAGTAATGTGGTTGTTATAGCCTACAGGAAACCCGTTTTCTTTTTACCTTTTTACCTCGGGAGCTGTTCAAGTTCACATTTATGTGCTCTATGATTAAAAGTAACATTGTAAAATTACATTGTTGTCCAAAAGCAGACAGGAAAGGAGGAAGCAGGGTTTAGCTCTCTGGGAGCCAGGAATCCCACCGCAATTTTAAACAGATTAGAGGAATAAAATGGTTTGCAAGCCAGTATGAACATAAAGATAAGAAGTACCCTGGGTTCAACTCTGGAGCAAGGGTTTGAAGATATTGTGTAGATTCATAGAATGTGAAACCCTCCAGATACCTCCTCAAGCCATGTTAGAAACCAATGTGAGCATTGTTTCCCAAAATTTACTGTAACTCTTAAGAGTCTTTCTTCCAGCTCACTCATTTGTTCATGTAAACACTCTCAAGCTTGTGTCAGCATGAAGGGTTTTGGTTCATGAGCTCCAAATAATCTGCGAAAAGGCCCCAAACAAGACATGAAGGGACTGGGGAGTCCTGTAACTCCTAACTGAGAGTCGAAGTCACACATTTCTGTGTGAAAACATCTCTGTGCCACAATTGTGTTAGTTAAATATAGTAATTTTAAAGTTTACAAACGTTGAGAAAAAAGGGCTATATGACTCTCTGGTCTCCCCTACTTAGATTGGCAGGTCAAAACTACAACTTCCATCATGCAATGTGCCTAGGCCAACCTAACGCGCATGCGTACGGAGCTCCGCCCGGACTGTCGCGAGCGACTCGCATATCGAGTAAAGGTGTACTGTGAAGAATAGTCTATTATCACGCTTATTTTCTTCTTCTTGCGTTTTCACAACAACCCGAAACCATGTCAGGAGACGAGGTTAGTAAACAATCGTTGTTTTAAAAAGATTTTTTGTTAATTTATGTTTAATTAGACATTCAAAAGAGAAGGACAATTGGGCCTACTAGTAAAGGCTGTGAGGAAACATGTGCACAGCTCGTCTTTTCTAGATCTTTTTGTCATTGTCAGCTAACGTTAGTTAGATAGTAAATATTCTACGCTTCTTTAACAGTCTTGTCATTTTATCGACAAAAGGTAATATTGTACCACCATGGAAAATTGTGGAACATGATAACATGTTGTTATTTTTTTAATATATTTTTTTACATTTACCATAGTAATACAGGCTAGCGTTAGTTGGACAGGTATTGGGGTAACGTTACTACCGTTGTTTGGACGAGGTAATAACATGTTATTTTGGACGAGTACTATGTTTTATTAGTCTTTATGATACAACCTTGTTTTTTAGAGATTTACTATGGCACTACCATGTTTTGTTTGCAGACGTTTCTCGGTAATTCTTGTTTTGTGGTGCCATGGTTTCTACAACGTTACTGTGTTTCCAGACACATCATGGTATTCTTGAATAATCATACAAATACCATGCTATATATATATATATATATATATATATATATATATATATATATGGTAATTATTCAATAAACAGCGTTCCATACAAACAAGTACCCTAAAGTAATAAAGTACCAAGTAGCATCATGAGATAAGGAAGTTCTGGGGTAAAAATGTTCTCCTCAGATAGTCCCAGTGTTGCCAACTCTCGCAATACAAATAAGCAACCGCAGCTTCAAAACAAGCCCAAAATGATTTATTATCATCAATATTATTTATCAATATTATTTTTTTATCAATAAATAAGCCTGCAACATATTAAACTGAAACCCCTCTGAGCTTGAATAGCAAAAACAGATGGAATTTTACAAAAATCATTAAATTGTAACAAAGCAGGAAGGCACGCATGTCCTCCGATCACAGTGAGCAGAATAGGTTTGGAGAATGAAAAGGACAAAAAGTGAGTAAAGGCAAGAGCACTAAGGGAGAGCTGCAATATAGGCACATATTATAATAAAATAAATTCAAACCATAGGCCTACCTACTGATAGCATTAGTATACTTGTTTTTTTTATTATAGCCTGTAATAAATACATTGAAAAAATATTTTTAAAATTAGGTGCCTTTCCTCCTTGCACTATCCATCCAGCATGTTTCCTCTCCAGCTCTGTACATCCCTGTTGGTGGCATTGTTTGTTAAAGGGATAGTTCACCCCAAAATGAAAATGCAGTCATTAATTACTCACCCTCATGTCGTTTTCAAACCAGTAAGACCTTCGTTCTTCTTTGAACACAAATTAAGATATTTTTGATGAAATTCGAGAGCTTTCTGTCCCTCCATAGACTGCAACTTATTACCAATTTCAGGGTCCAGAAAGGTAGGAAAGACATCGTTAAAATATATATTTTTTAATTCAGCTCTCCTCGCTGTTCACGTAGTAAAAACAGTGCAGCGCTTCCAGGTTATACGTCAGAACGCTGGCTCATTATTGGCCGACGCTGTTCACGTGAGCACCACGACACATGCGTGGGATGCTGACGCAAGAGCTGGCCAATAATGAGCCTAACCCTTTAAGATGTATTTGTCTACTAACTTCATTACTTGCATTTTCAACGTCAGATGCCTGCACGTTGAACGTGATCTTTCTCCAGTGATGTTGAAGAGGGTCTACAGAACTTGTATTATTGCACTGATTGGCTATTAGCAGTGAGCAGACAGTGTCAATGGATTGGAGAAAACAGTTACCATAAATGTAAAGAAACAAAGTTTTCCTAACAAGCAACCATATTTTTTAAAATAAGCCCAAAAAACCACTACCCGCAAATTTTTTAAAAACATTTTTTTACGCAACTTAGCGTGGATTATTAGCAGACTTGACAACTATGAAAAGTCCCTGCTCGCGAGGTAGTACTTTTTCAATGTTCAGGAACTTTTGGGAGTGGGACTTGGGAACTGAACATGATGATTGGTTGACTCCACGTAGCATTTTATTTCAACCACCAATTTTAAAGATCTGTTGCGGTGCATGCAGTAAGAGTTGTTTGGTGTTCGAATCAGCAACAGGTCATGGTGAAAATAAGTTCCTGGGACAAATTGTTCAGGTGATTTTGGTGGAAACGCGGCTTTTGAGGACTATGTGAATGTACATTTCTGCACCATGGTATATATCAAAGTTGTGTAGTATTACCATGTGATTCCCGTCCAAAGAATTTTCACATTTATTGTCCTGTAATTCCTACGTAATCACATTTGAACTGTTCATTATTCAGATGCTGTAAATGACAACTTCAGTTTTTTTACTCAGATTGATCTGTTCTTTTTGTGCAAGACCAAAAACTAATATGTTTGGGATTATCTAAGAGAGCTTTAGTAGGATTAGTTCTGATTTGTTCTCATTAGGTGATTATTGCTGGCATTATTTTGCCCTTTTTGATGTCTTTTGACAGCCTTTGTTCAATGTCGTGTCATTATTAAACTCCTATTCTCATCCTTCCAGATGATATTTGATCCCACTATGACCAAGAAGAAGAAGAAAAAGAAGAAGCCTTTCATGCTGGAGGAAGATGGTGGTGAGGGAGATGAAGGCCAACAATTGGAAACAAAAGAGACTGAGGCTGACGGGGGCGAGGAGAAAGAGTTCGATCTTGATGAAGATGATGGGGGGAGGAAGAGAGGTGAAACGCATGCCATTCTTTTGTGCATTAGTACTGTTGCTTTTTTTTTCACTGCCTACTTAACCATGGTAGTAAGAGAGGTATAGAGGATAGAAGCTTGTTTGTGGGATACAATCTTGCAATTCTGACTTTTTTCTCAATTGCAAGTTATAAAGGCAGAATAGTGAGATATATTATCTTGCAATTGTGAGAAAAAAAAAATTGAAATAGTCACAACCCGTTTAAATTTTTTGTTTCGTGGTGGAAACAAGCTTCCATAATATAGAGTAGTGAACACAAATCAGTATTATTATGAGCTTTTCCCACCTGCCATTATTTATGGCTAGTGAATGCCTAAATTTCCCTAGCATTTCCTACAAGCCATTTTGATTTTTACAATTCAAATACAATAACAACAAAACACTGTATATATGAACTTGAACAATCACTTTAAGACGGTTTTAAGAGGCCAAAAAAGATCAGCTCTCTTTGTATTTACAAAAACAAGTAACAAATTTCAAATAACCAAAAAGTGAACTTAAATCTTTTTTGTTCAATAATCTAGGAAGGATATTTCAATATTTTTTTGCATCAATATAATAATGAATAGTAATAAACAGCAGTATTTGCTAGGGGTGGGAATCTTTAAGTACCTCACAATTCGATTCAAATCGATTCTTGAGGTCACGATTCTCGATTTTAAATAAAATTTTCGATTTGATATATGAATAGATTTGATTCTAGTTTACTGTTTTGTTACTTTTCCTATTTGACTGCAGTAGACAGTTTAATAGGTCTTGAAGAAAACATTTCACTGAATTAAATGTAAACCTTGAAATGTATTGTTTTTTTCTTCCCCATTTTAGTCAACCCAATATTATAAAACAAATGCTGTTTAAGCTGACAGCAGTCATTACACTTGACTAGCAGTCTTCTTTAATAAAGCAAGGCAGCCCTGAGACAAATAGAGTACATAAATAAAATTCATTGATACAAAAATAAAAACTTTTTTTCTGCGAACTTAAAGACGTAACACTTTATATTTGAAATTTGTGAATTGTTACGAATCGGCAGAACATATAATTCATATGTGGATTGACTTTTTCCCCACCCCTAGTATTTTCCTGTTACATGACGCACATTTGTGTTGAAATGATTCAATGAAATTTGCTAAAAAACTGCATTTTTCCAGTGTAAAACTAGCTAAAGAAATGTAATAGCCACATAAAAAGCACATTTAAAACACTGCTATGTTTGATTTTAACATTGACAACAGAATAATATGCAATATTGTTATTAAATATTTATTGCAAAAATCCAAGATATTTGCTGCTTTGCACACTGAATATTTATTCCTTCTCAGTGAAAATCTTGTGTAATCCAAATTTAAATTTTTCTTTTGGTGATGATTCAGAAACATCAGATGACCTGGATGACTTAAACTTCTTGAACCAGAAGAAAAAGAAAAAGAAGTCCAAAAAAGAGAAGATTTTTGATGCCGAGCTTGAGGAAGGAATGAAGGTCAGTTGATTGTTTGCATATGTATAGTTGTTAAACTGTTAATTGTTTTCATTGCCATAATTGCTTGTCAGTGAAAGATGTGTTGATCATGAAAGCGCAATCTTTCTGTGGACTTGCTTTCCTTTAAAAAATAAATTGATAACTGCGCAATCACATCAGAGTCTTTGCATTTGGAGTTTTCTCTGTTCGTGCCTACCGACAGCTGTTGTCATGCATCGTCGTGAACTAACTAAAGTGCTAATTTCCAAAAGGAGCTGAAGATCGAAACAGAGCCATCAGAAACACAAGAGGATGATGACTTAATGCTGCCTAAGAAGAAGAAACATAGAAAAGTCCGAGATTTTCAAGAGGACACAGACAGTCAAAGCAAGGATGATGGTAAGTACATTACTTCAGTGGAGCGCTTTTTGTAAATAACTGTAATGTTTGCAATCTAATCCCTGTAAAGCTCGAATACAAAACAAACTGTTGTATAAAGTGCTATACAAATAAAGGTGACTTGACTAGAATGATTGTGTGAAAGGTGTCGAAGATGACGACAGTAAAACCATCGATGATATCACGTTCAGCTCACAGACAGGCACTGCCTGGGCCGGATCGGAGAGAGACTACACATACGATGAGGTGAATGGGAGCTTTTATTTCCAGGCTTGCGGAACATGTGTGCATGTTTCAGGTGATAACTTAATAAAGGGCCTGAGACTGCTGCCATCTGGTGCTTTTGTTGGCAGAATAGCTTTTCTCTGCTAACTTCTCTTTTATGCGACATGTTTGGAATTACTACAGCTGGTGTCAAGATGAGTTTTAGTGGATGTATGAAGTTGGTTCTCGTCAAGTTCACACAGGTGTAGTTCATCACATTAACTTTAACGTTTGACAACCAGAACTTGTCACAATACTTTTACACAATGTCTTTGTTTTAAACAATGGCACATATATATATTAGTTGCTATTTTGTTATCTTATGCAAAGACAGCCATATATTAAGTATAGCATAATTGTCCAAGTACTTTTTGTGACTGCCTCTATATTTAATTAAAAAAAAACTTAATATTTAGCATATGCTCTTGAAAACTTTTAACTACATAATCATTGTCATAGAGTTTGTGCACTATGTTCTGAAGACAATGACTGCTCTCAATTAAAAATGACTGAAAATATCACATTATTTTAGCTTTTGAATAGAGTCTTTAACATCATGCGGGAAAAAAATCCAGACATGGTCGCAGGAGAAAAGAGAAAGTTTGTGATGAAGCCTCCTCAGGTTGTCAGGGTCGGCACAAAGAAGACCTCCTTCGTAAACTTCACAGACATCTGCAAACTGTAAGTCAAAACTCAAAATTGTCAAGCTGTTTTATAGTTATAATGAAACTTTTCTTTATGATATTGAGTTTGATTTTTCTTTGAGCAAATGGAAAGTGAGCCATTAATTTTGCCTTTCTGTTGGTCATTTCAATAGCTGCCAATCAAAAATCACATATTTGCAAATGCAATCTTTATTTTATATGGTTCTTAACACTACTTTTTTTCTTTTCTTTTTTTTTCAGGTTGCATCGACAGCCAAAACATCTTTTGGCGTTTTTGCTAGCTGAGTTAGGTACAAGGTGAGTGTATGTTATACTGTTATTGGCTCTTCCCATGAAAGACTACAACTTGGTGTCTTGGGCACAAAACACATGTTTTCATTTCCACAGGAACTATTAGATATGTTTGGTAAAATATTATCTAGCCTAAATTTAACAAGTAGCTAGTTTTCAACACCTGAAATGGCTGTTTCCTGCACCTTAAAATGGTGATTTTTTTTTTTTTGGCAACCATTAAAATATCACAACTGTGTAAAATTTGACATTCTGTTAAACTGATGTTTAATTTATTGTAGTAAACTATTATTAAATTATTACAAAACATTTAGCTGTCTCAATTAAAGTCATCATGAAATCAAAATGGAACATTCTAATTTCTTATAGAGTATTGCAGTATTTATTATAAGTGATTTATCTGTGTACTACCAAATATAAGTGGACCAAGAAGAGGCTTGGCCATAGGGCTGGATATCGTTCAAAAAATTTCGCAACTGATACCTTGTCTTCGATACCGTTTCCTTAATGATAGTTTTTCAATACCAATTTTAACTTCAGTTTTAACAAGAGTACATTACAGATTACCTAAAAAAACCTTTGGTTTTATTTTTTTCAGTTTGTTGACCTTTTTTTTTTTACAGACTCGTATAGGCCACTGGGGGGCGGAATATTTGCCTCACGCTCAAACTTGCCGCAAAGCACTGGCAAAAGTAGCCTAATGATTATGAATGTGTCAGGGGAAAAAAGCAAGGAGACATTTTAATTGTTTATTAATAAACTAGTGTCTTCTGAGTCAGTGTTGACTGCAAAGATGAAGTTGACATTGCTGACTCGTCAACTCTGCAGTTAAAAATGTCACGATACCAAAGTTCCAGTAGTCGGTACTAATACCATTAAAATGTTACGGTTCTCGGTACCAATTTCGCTACCACAGCAAAATCTGTTGGAACTATTTTTCTATTTTATTGAAGTATTTACTTTTTTTTTTTTTGGCAATCTTTATTTATGATGGTAATCATAAGTAAATAATACATATAAACATTGAAGGCTACATGCTGTTTAAAAGTAAACATTGTTTATAATAAGTTCAGCAGAATAAATGTTTAAATGGTCTTTTTGTGGTTTAATATTCACAGACACTAGTTTATATCGGCTATAGTGCTCCTAGTAAAAAAGCTATTCTGGAGCCCTGCGCTTAGATAAACATGGAAGCGACTAAAAGCAGATTCCTATTAGCGGGTACCGGATATACCCAGTACTCTGTACTACCGGCACTACAGAAATGGTATCGTCACATTTTCAAAATTTCAGCAGTCTTGCTGTCGAAGTACCGTTACTTTAGACAACCCTATCCGCAGTATAGTGAACGCGCGCGCCTATGGAGAGAAATGCTACTTTCTTGATTAATCGAAAAGTAATCGAACCCGAAATTCAGACCCTAACCGACATAATTTTCAAAAAATCATTCATTAATTGTAATCAAGGTAAAAAAAGAGAAGTTTTTTAGGTCATGTCATCCAGATTTGAATTGGTTCGTTTAAAAGTAGACATTTCAAGCTTTTTATAGATATATTTCTCATGTGTGTGAGGAAAGTAGCCTATTCTCTGAGTTTCGGTTAATTTATGTGACACGCTCTAGTTCTTCTTGCAGTCCAAGACGGAGCAACTTTCTGCTGTTAAGTTTATTCAGTGCACTGTCAAGTCCTTCATCAGATTTGTCGTGTTGCCGGTCTTGTCGCAAATATTGTATCGTGCGCTGTTGGCATCGAGTCTGGCAAAGTGGTTCCTTTCACTAACCGTTTGCTGCAAAAGAGTTTCTGGCACCTTTTTGTACCATGTTCATATTGTGATGTTCTGTCCTTATGCAATCTGTAAGTGAATTATTATTCTGTTTTATGGAGAGCACCACTAAACCAATGGTTGTTTTTCTTCGTTGATGATCATTAACCTTGCAAAATATCATACCGGTGTCGGGCAAGCTCTCGGTTTATTTTTCCAGTGTCTCTGTGCGACCCTCCACCAGTCACTTCATTTTCACTTTTAGCTGGAGGCGTTTCACATGATGTCAGAGAGAAACCTGAGTCAGTTGAGAAAGGCATTGCTGCTCTAAAGGGAGCGACTGACCCTGTGAATGTTTCAGAAGGCATTATTAAAAGATGACCAGGCTGATTTCAGCACCTCATTGTGTCCACTGACGTGCATCTCAGAAGACACATGAAAGGAAATCCATCGATTTTGCCTCTTGGATATTTACAGAGGATTTTAGTTTTGAAAGAGATCAGTCTTAAACGTGTAGAATTCTTCCTTCTGTTGCTGGAAACTGGAGGTTTGTGATTTGGAAAGAATATTGAAAATAATTGGTGGTGTTTTCCCTAAAATCAAAGTACTGAAGTGCCTTTTTATTTTAGAAATGCTCTAACCACTGTATTGACTTTTCAGCGGGTCCATAGATGGAAACAATCAGCTCGTCATCAAAGGCAGATTCCAGCAGAAACAGATAGAGAATGTCTTAAGAAGATATATAAGTGAGTTTTATACGACTGCTCTTAAACACACAGTAGTTGTGACTCGTAACAAGCCCATAATATTTTTCATGTTTTTTATATTATAATGAATATTTATAGAAATATTTTTTATCTTAAGTGTGTCTCTATATATAGAGTTTGGAAACATTACATGTTTTTAGTGTTTTTGAAAGAAGTGTTTTCTGCTTACCATGGCTGCATTTATTTCTTTTAAAACAATTACAAATTCTTACAAATAAAAAGAGACTGTTTTCTATTTTAATATATTTTAAAATGTCATTTATTCCTGTGATGCAAAGATACATTTTCAGCATCGTTGCTGATTTGCTTCTCAACAAAAAATTCTTATTATTATTATTGTCAATGTTGAAAACAGTTTTTGTTGCTTAACATTTTTGAAACATTATGGCAAGATAATAAAAAAACGGATAGAAATATTAATAATTTTATTCATCAAGGATGCGTTAAACTGATCGTTAAAAAAAGTGACAGAATTCTCTTGTAACTTGATAAATCTCTTTACTGTTTAATAAATGCTTTAATAAAAAAAGTTAATAAATGCTGTTCATTGAACTTTCTATTCATCAAAAGATCCTGAAAAACTTATCACCATTTTAATAAAATTAAGCAGCACGACTATTTTCAACATTGATGATGATGATAATAATAAATGTTTCTCGAGCAACAAATCAGCATGTTAGAATGATTTCTGAAGGATCATGTGACACTGAAGCGAAGCTGAATTTTCAGCATCATTACTCCAGTCTTCAAAGGAAAAACGTACATTTTAAAATGTATTCAAATACAAAAGAGTTTCTTTTAATTTGTAATAATATTTTGCCATTTTGATCAAATAAATGCTGCCTGGGTGAGCATGAGAGACTTCTTTCAAAAACAAGTTTCCAAACTTTTGACCGGTGTTGTGTATATACACACACTAATATAGTTTGTGGAATCCCTAATATATCTTTTTTATATATATATATATATATATATATATTACTGCTCTGCGTTATATGAGGAAAAACCAGAATGATCTGAACTGTTTTTGTCTTGCAGAGGAGTATGTGACATGCCACACGTGTCGGTCTCCTGACACAATCTTGCAGAAGGACACGCGTCTTTACTTCCTGCAGTGCGAGACGTGTCACTCCCGCTGTTCCGTTGCCAGCATCAAGACCGGGTTCCAGGCGGTGACGGGCAAGAGAGCGCAGATGCGTGCCAAAGCCAACTAACGCCTGTCCCTCGACCATCACACACCTTATACGGCCCATCTGAACACATGCACTCCACGGCCAAACTCAACACATCCACTCACACCCAGGTTCCTACGGAATCTCTGCGCTGTTCAGGAAGTCTGAAATTTCAAACCGAGATCTCGGCCATCTCAAGTACAACACTTCATTTCCTTCAGCTCCTTGGAGCTATGAAATTGCCTATGCACACGAAGAGAGGTTTGATTTGTTGGGTCTGGCTGTGGAGCAGTGCTGTGAGATGCGAACCGAGAACACGGAGCCTGGAGGATTTTATGAATGAACTGTTGGTGAAATTTGTTGTCGCTGTATTACCTGCAGAGAAACAATTGAAATAAAATGCATACCAGCTAACGGCAAACATGTGCAGTCTATGTTTCTGGGAAGAAGTATGTCTTTGTCTAGAGAGACTGGATGTGATCAAGAAATGTACTGTATCTTTTATTATGATTCTGTAAACAGACACTAATATTCAGCCTCCTACAGTTTTCTGTACTTTTAAAGGGATGAATATGTTTATTAAACATCTCTTAAAAGAACTGGAATAACACTTTTTTTTTTTTTTATGAATATGACAAATACGAGTTAGCCTGGCTCATTCTCTAAATGCAATGTTTTTTCTGCTCCTGATGAAAATGATTGAATCTAAAGTGTGGATTAAAATTCAAATTGATAGGTATTGTTTATTTTTATTTGTACTCAATAATAACTTTAAAAAGTGAAATGGACATTTTATCTCAACAGTCGTGCATTTTCTGCTTTTCCACAATATTCCTTCAGGAAAGGTTTTTTTTTTTCTTTTTTTTTTTTTTCTTTGCTGCGCAGTTGTCGGAATGGTAAATATTACAATAATGTTATTACAGGGTATTGTGGGTGTTGCCCAGGACCGATAGTTACTCTGAAAAATGTGATGTAAATTTGGTCCTTTTAAGAAAGTTGTGGCTGTAGCCTTTACTGTTGTTCTGTCCAAATGAATCCACCAGTCTGCGCCTGTTTAAGCTCCAAAGAGCCTTAAAATCCCACTGACATAAATCAAGGAAATTTAGTTCGACACCCAGCATTCCAGTGTATTCCTAAACACGTGATACTCTTACCCAAATACCCTCAGTGGAGTGGGCCTCTTTTTGTAAACCAACACAATTGTTTATGTGACTGCTCAAAGTATGACAGCTGAATAAGTGTTTGATAGGTCAGGCAGTCATCCTGGAGCAAAACGCATTGGGGAAAAAAATAAATATGAAACACGACCCTCAGTGTGCACAATCTGGACAGATCAATTTTTTTTCTTAGGACTTTTTCTTATGTTTCTTTACAAAAGGTTCATGGCACAGACTGTATTGGCACTGAAAATAAAGCTGAAGGAGAAATCACTAGCATTGGTAAAATTGCTTCCTAATGCAAATTCTGTATTAATTGGCATATGTTTTAGACCTGGCTATTTTCAATTTTTTTGTTTTGCGTGTTAAAGTAGTTCCAGTCATACAGTTTATATGTGCTTTGGCTTTGATTAAAGTCATTACCAGCTCCAGGACTACACTGGTTAACATCCTCCACCTGGATGAGTAATGAGCATGGTTTTGACTGGCCCGGACATGGCTGACTCTGCTGCATGGGAGGAGACGTGTTGGAGTGCAATAAAAGTAAGTCCGTCTGGCCGCTATGCTTTGAGTTTTGTGCACCTAAAGCTGAACTTATCTCGATAGCGAATGCCAGAGCGTTTAAGTGGAATTTAGTCGTTTATCTATTGCCATATATGTTTCAGTTTGACATGCTTAATGCCTTAAACTGAATGCTAAATTTCTTTGCATCATGTCATTATCTTTAATTATAGGAGCGTCCTTATGTCTCACAGCTTGGACGTCATACTGTAAATCACATGCCAAACTTACTTGGATGGTCCTGAATCCTAACCTCTACTACTCGCATATATCCTTGTTATATAACTCATTATATCTCTCCTTAATTTCCCCCTAAATTCAAAAGCCAGTTGCATGAACAGCCGTTATATCAATACTGTTAGAGGGATATAGCTTAACTAAAAATGAGAATTCTGTCATTATTTACCCTCATGCCATTCTAAACCATTAACTGTAAAAAGAAAAAAAAGACGTCATTTATTTAGCAGAACAACTTAAGAACATTAATAATAATATAATAATATAACAACTAGCAGTTGCCAAAGTGATCAGTCAATCGATTTTTTAGTTCTCAAACCAAACCTACATTTTTATGCAACTGACTTATGGCCAGTCTTTAAAAAAAAAAATCCCTTTTCCTGAAAAGCTTGCCCTTGGCTGTTATTGAGGATCTTTATAAAATGTTTTTACAAATAATAATGATCATAATAGAAAATAATGACTAACAGGACAATCTGAGGTCTGTGTTACTTCTACTGTATTTATCTACATTATCCATAAATAATTAGAAGACTAAAGTCCAATTTATACTTCTGCGTTGAACTCGGTGTACCCTGACGACGTGCACCTCTCCAAAAATTTAACAACGCGTAAAGGCCAATTTATACTTCTGCGTCGGGTGCGCGCAGTAGGTACGGCGTAGCATACGCACAGACGCGTACCATACGCCGTACCCTTCGCCATAACCTGACGCGCACCTCCTCAAAAATGTAACTACACGTCGCGACGACGTGGACCGCAAGATCTGTGATTGGTCGGCTTGGGAGCATCGCGTTTCCTCCTATGTATTTCCGGCGTGTTCTTCTGCACCGCCCGCCATTTTTAAATTCTAAGTACAGCGAAACTGTTAAAAAAACAAAAAAATTACCTTTTCCAAGGTAAATAAGGTAAATTTTTAGTTTTTTTTAACAGTTTCGCTGTACATAAATTGGCCTTCAAAAATGTAACTACACGTCGCCACGACGCGGACCGCAAGATCTGTGATTGGTCGGCTTGGTAGCATCGCGTTTCCTCCTATGCATTTCCGGCGTGTTCTTCTGCACCGCCCGCCATTTTTAAATTCTAAGTACAGCGAAACTGTTAAAAAACTAAAAATTGACCTTTTCCACCTCGATAAGCTCCAACTCCAACATGATCTGCTCTCTTTCAGTCGCCATTGCTTGTAGTAACCTAAACTACAACGCGAGGAATCTAAACACAGTGGAACATTAAAACCCTCCGCCGCCAACTAGCGTTTCGGCGCTGTACTGCAGAGCAACGCAGACCTAAACGCAGAAGTATAAATGCTCATGACGGCGTCGCCTACGTGCGTAGCCTACGCCGTACACTACGGCGTACACTCCTACGCATTTCCGGCGTGTTCTTCTCTCGTTTCTGCCTTTTAGTTTTTGTAATTTGACTGAAATGAACTGTTTTTCCACCTCGATAAGCTGCAACTCCAACACGATCCGTTCTATTTCAGTCGCCATTGCTTGTAGTAGCCTAAATTCAAAACAGCCGCAAGCTCACAGTGGAACATTAAAACCCGCCCCCGCCAACTGGCGTTTCGGCGGTGTAACTGCAGAGCAGGATAGCCATAACGCAGACGTATAAATGCTCACGACGGTGTCGCCTACGTGCGTAGCCTATGACGTAGGCTTACACTACGGCGTACACTCGGCGCAAAAGTATAAATTGGCCTTAATTCGAACCGCTCCCTCGGGTTTCAAATACTGTATGTAATTGCGCGTCAACGCGGACGGCGGACAACTACAGAAGTATAAATGTAAACCAACGCGTAGTCTGTAGCGTAGAGGCTCCGGCGTAGGTCCGACGCAGAAGTATAAATCAGCCTTAACAAAGTGCAGTAAACGTTAAAACTATTTTAGCACATTGTTAGCATGAATTACCATGTTGCTAGCATGTTTTCGCACATTGCTAACACGAATTAGCATGTTGCTATATGTTTTAACAAGTTGCATTCTGGTTGCATGTTGTTAACAGGATTTAGCACCTTGCTAGCATGTTTTATCACGTTGCTGCTAACATGTTTTAGCATATTGCTAGCATGACTTAGCACAGTGTCCTGTCAGTAAGCTTTGCTGGTGATAGACAGCTTTAATACACTATAATTCTTATTGTACAAAAATTTTAACCACCTCAATGAAATCCGATTTTGATCATCCAGTTTACAAAAACCTCAAGACTGATTCAGTTAGAAAAGATATAGCATACCGAGTCAGAACGGTCGAAAGGCCTGAGCCGAGTTTGGTGCCTGGAGCTTGAAAACTCTTGGAGATACTGTTTAAAATGTAGTCTTAGGAGTAGCAGCTTAAATAGTAGATCAGTATGCTGGCATTGTCAAGCCAACATAATAATATGACAACAAATACCAGTTTTGAGCTAGAGATGGTGTGGAGGTGCACCAATATCAAACACGATGCGCTTTCCAGGTCACGGACTTAAAAACAAGATAAGGGATGGTATGTGATTCCCATTCATCTCAGTAACAGTCCAGTTGAGCCGTTACCTGCGATAGCTGGAACTCCAGAAAGTCCTCCAACTGAGAATAAGATCGTGATGAAATGGATAGCGACAGCTCTTTTCTTCAGTACAGCGACGTGCATCAAGAGTGTAATGGATTATCGAAAAAGAAAATATATAGGATTGGGACTTGGTTCTATTAACCGATTTTGAAATGTGCACTCAAATAGTGGAGGCAGATGAACACAAGCTTACAGGGGCGGGGTTTAACTGGACAGTGATTGGAGGAGTCCTGCATACATCATCATAGAGAAGTCTGTCGTTTTCACCGCATAGTTAAGACATTTGAGTAAACATTACAAGGTCAATGTTTTTAAATGAAACATGCATGGATGAATTATTATAATATAATGCCTTTAGATGTTATAGCCTGAAGGAAGTAAAACTTCACACAAATCGTATTGACAGCGTCCACTGGATCGAATCTTTTAGGTAATTGTGTTTTTTCTCTAAACTTTTTGGACCTCCGTGATTACAGCTTGTGGAGGAGTTGCAATACAGTGCGCTTCCCTTTACAGCTTTATTACAGATTGCATTTACTGAAAGGTCTCTCCCATCCAGACCTCACAGGGAGCTGTGCTCATGTTTCAGAAAGTAGAGACTTCTTTAATCCTCGTATTGGCACATCTAATAGAGTGAGAATACATCTCTTGTCTTAAAGGTAAAGATTAGACGAGGTGCTGAGGATTACCCGACGCATCTGCATTCAAACAGGTCAAGTCATCATATTTTATTTACATCTGTAAATATCTCTTGCAGTCTCGAAAGTGCAAGCAGAAGAAATATGCACATGTAATTAAAAATAGCCAACCTTTCTGATTCCGACTGGCATATAAATAAAACGAAAAACATTTCTGGAAAAGCACAAACAGACAGGAAAGAAGGGAGGACAGACACAGAATGAGGGTATTTACATATGAGGCGCCCAGATGTATAGAAAAAAAAGCATGTTAATTGTGTTTTCTGGGGAGCATGAATGCAGAATGTCTGTGAAATTGATCCCCTTTTGTTGTCGCGTGTGTGATGTTGTTGCTCTCAGGGACTGTGGCCTTTTTGTGATGGATTCCTGGTTTAGGGGACGTCATCCCCGTCTCCCTCCTACCAAACAGCTAGTTTAGCTGTCCGTCTCATTGACAGCTGATGCTGGAGTTTGACGGCGCCTGTTGGTTTCAGTGTCTTCCCGCTGAGTCTGTGGTATTAAAAAAGTTTCCAGTCGACAGTGTTTTCCAACTCCCTGCTGTAATAAATACAAGAAAAGGAAGACAAGCATTAAGCTGTGCAAGTGAAGAAAAACAGCTACAAGAGACGCACAAAACAAGGGAGCTGAAATAAATAAAAAGAGCTTGCTGGATCTCAGTCAATTCGCTCATGTGGTTTTATTCTTCCTTTATTCCCTTTAAAGCTAAAAAAATCATTTATAAAAGTATTTTTTTTTGTATAATAAACATGATACAAAATACTTAAAGAAACAATTAATTATTAATTTCCATAAAGAAAGATTTTTTTTTCATTGTGACTATTCTTGACGTGACAATTAAGCACATTCCCCCTCACAATTATATATATTTATATTTGTTAAATATTTGATTTCTTTTATATTGAATACCTGACTCCTGTGCTGAGGTTTTTTACAGTTTAACTGAGATTACCCGATGAGTTCAAACACACACACGTTGTGTTTTCATGTTTTATGGGGACTTTCCATAGACATAATGATTTTTATATAAACTGTATATTCTATCCTATTACACTAACCCTACTCCAAAACGTACCCATCACAGAAAACTTTCTGCATTTTTACATTTTCAAAAAACATCACACGCGCGCACACATACATACACACAAATATGTTTTACAGATTAAAAAAATATATTTTTAACTTAATACAGTTCATTATTACACAGTGTGGGCAGAAAAATGTGCTTGGTAGTCATAAAAGTAATGTAATAATAATTTACATTACATACATACATTTACAATAATTTATTACTGGGGTAAAATATGACCTGGG